>NC_137203.1:11311828-11441828 GCF_960531495.2 Zeus faber
TCTTTTTCATGCTTTCCTTCTTCCCCTTCTTCTTCTTCTTCTTCTTCCTCTTCTTCCTCTTCTTATCGTTCTTCTCATTCTTCCTCTTCTTCCTCGGGGTTCATACTTTCCCTCACTTGAACATACCCCGTGACCAAGTGGTGAACCCCCTCGTCCCCCGCCGACCCGATCCGCCTCAGGTGCATTTTCCTCCCTCGCTTTTTGGGGTAAATCTCGTGCCCCGGCTCGGCGTCCGAGTCATAGAGCCGCCCTTCTCCCCGGCCCCCCGTCTCGGGATCGGACTCGTGGCGGGCGTGTTCCGGCGTCCCGCCCGGCTGTGGGCTCCACTCGCGGCCCGGTGTGGACCCGGTCCGGCGGTGACTCCCGCCCCGGTGCTCAGGGCGGCCCGGGTCTCGCCGGTCCCCCTGGGTCTGGGTCTCCTCGGCTCCGTAGTCCCTCCGCCCGGGTTCCAGCTGTGGATGAAAGCGTCCCTCTGGGCGGGGGGCTTGGTGTGGATACACCTCGGGGCTGAACTGGCTCCCCCTGTACAGGCTCTCCTCCTCCTCCTCCTCCTCCTCGTCCTCCTCCTCCTCCTCCTCCTCCTCCTCCTCCTCCTCATCCTCCTCCTGGCACGAGCTTCCGGGGACGCTCTCTCCGTCCGACTGGGAGATGTGCAGGCCGGGCAGGTCGGGGGCCTTTTGGGAAAGGTCAAAGGGCTCCTCCTGGTTGAAGTGGCTCAGCAGGCGTAGTGGAGTGGGGAGGCAGAATCGCCCCCGACGCCGAAACACTACGATGAGAGAAAGAAAGTACATGTGCATCACAATTGCATGGGGCTCCTCAGCAAAATTATACATTATATAAATGATATTATATATTAATAGATACATATATTATTTTGATATATAAATGTGTTTCCTTTGTTTTATTTTTATTATTTTTTTACTATATCAACTCAACAATTAGCAATTTGGGATTTGTACTGCATCTAATTTGTATGGGTACATTATGCATTATATTAATGCATACATTAATTTCTACTTTCATTATTTCCTTTATTATTTTAATTACTATTTCGTATTATTGATTGTAATTTTCAATTTTAGCTTTTATTATGACTAGTCTTTTATCACACCCATTTCCTTGCTGTGCACCTTTTTCCAATTGTTTATTCGGGGGAAATGAAGTTTTAACTGATCTCTTCTCGTCTCGTCTTTCTGAACATATCTCATCCCGTCCTCTGAGACAGGTCACTGGAGTTTACAGTACGAGACAAGAAAGGAACAAAGGTGCAAAGGTACAGTTTCGACGGAGACTCCCAGCTTACGTCTTTGATCCAGCCCTCGGTCCATGATGCCGTGCTTCACCTTCATGTGTCTCGTGAGGTTCCCCTTGAGCGTGAACTTGCTGGGACAGTAGAGGCATTTGAAAGGTTTGCTGTCGGAGTGGAGATGCATGTGACCCATGAGGTTATGCATCCTGTTGAACTCCTTCCCACAGAGCTGCGAGTCAAAGGAAACAGAGTGAACTTTACCGCCGCAGGAACAACAACACCGGCGGCGCATCCCCACGCGTCTCGCAAAAATAAAAAACGAGGGATTTCATATATTTGTGCTGAGGGACGACGGAGATCGGGAATTATTGATAAACAACTCATCATCTGTTTGTATTTGGTCGTGCATTTCGATAAACCTCCGTCGCCGGCAGCACAACAGACGAGCGCATTACGCTTGCAATGATGGACATAACATTCCTTGAAACACAACAAAACATTCCATTCTGTAGTAAACACTATTTAAAGATATGAAAACAATGGCCCAATATCGTTCTTTTTTTCCCCCTGCCAAGTAACTTTTGTGCTAAATGACTCAGTGTGCTGGTATGCCGAGCTGCGCGGCAACACGTAATCGCCAGTGAATGTCTCAGGCGCGGACGTTCACAATTGCATCCACATCCTCTTTCTCCTCCCCACTATCCCTGTTCCCCTGTCTTCCCCTTCTCTATTTTTCTCTCTGTATCCCCCCCTCCCCACGCACACACGCACGCACGCAACACACACGCACACACACACACACACACGTGCGCGCGTGCACACACACACACACACGCACGCACGCACACACACACGCAACACACGCGCACACACACACACGTGCCCGCGCACACCAACACACAAACGGGCACACACCCTAGCCCACAAATACAAAAGACAGAGAGAGGGAGAGAGGGATAGAGGGAGAGGGGGAGGGAGAGGAAGCCGCACTGAGGCATGGCCAGGAGCAGAAAAGGGAAGGGCAGCTCCTGCGCTGTCCTTCCTCTGCATTCTTTTTTATTAGGGTGGTCCTTTCCTCCAGGAGGAGAGAGGGACTGTAAACCGTCCAAGAGGACCGTGAGAAAACAGGAAGCTTCCCTCCAGCAGCAGAGAAAGCGAGATGAAATCTATTTGCGGGCCCCGTTCTCCGGGGAGGCTGGGGGCCATTGTTAGAGAGGCAGTTTGTGCAGCGATATCCTTCCTATGGACGAGGAGGCTCCCGCTGCCAAAAGTCTCTCTGCTATCTGGTCATCGTCTCGGCCCACCCACCACACACCAAGGTCGCGCGCGCGCACACACACACACACACACACACACACAGGGGAGGTTCTTTAACAGTAGCTACCACCAAAAAACGGCGTCCTTGGCTCCTGATTGAGTCAGCCCCAACAGGGATTATTATGGTGATAACTGTCTCACTAAATGTCAAGAAACATAAACCCGAGGTGCTGTGTAGATGTTGCGTGTGCTGCCTCTGTTGAAAGTGCATTGTAGTACCCGGACCAATGCATTTTTTTATTGTCAATTCAAACCTTCCCATGCACGCTGCTCGTGCTATTTTTAACTCCCAGCTACCTCATGCGAGCGCGTTTCGTGCCGACCGAGCCGAGATGGCCCACCTTGCATTTATAGGGCTTGATGTCCGAGTGGACAATCATGTGGGCCTTGAGCGTCTGCTTTTGGACGAAGCTCTTGAAGCACATGTGGCACTGGTACGCCCTGATGTTGGTGTGGATGAGCACGTGGCGCTTCATGTTGGCCAAGAGCGTGAACTCCCGGCCGCAGATGCGACACTTGTGTTCCTTCACTCCCTGAAAAGATAGGAGACAAAGGTGGAGACGGATGTGTGACGAAGGCATTGAAAAGACTGTTCAGCCCAATACAAAATGCATGACCATTTAGGGCCAATTGTTTGATGTCTGAATTATTTAATTTTATGCTGGTTACCACGCAAATCAACGAAAAGCAGATCCCCCCCCCCCCCGATAAATACCTTCCAAAAGGAAACCCTACCTTATGAGTGAGTGTGTGCTGTTTCAAGTGGTGCGACTGGATGAACTCCATGCCGCATTCGCTGCAGATGTACGGCCTAATGTCTTTGTGTTTCATCATGTGGTTCTGGAGCTGGCTGGGGTACTGGAAGCTTTTCTGGCACTCCCCGCACCTGCAGAGAGACGGCGGGTTCAATCTCCCTTTTCTTCTTCAGGAAAAAAACAGCGACGAGGGGAACTCAGCCGATGATCGGTAAAAGCGGAATGCGGAGAAAAGGAAATCAAACGACATTGACGTCCGTGATTGTGAGCCGAGCTCCCGCGTGGCGGCGTTCACCTGTACAGCGTGGGGCCGCGGTGGGCCGTCAGGTGTCTCTTCAGCTGAGCCAACGTGGGGAAGTCCAGGCCGCACTCCACGCACACGTTCTCCTGGCCCTTCTCGTGCTTCAGCTCGTGGGCCCGGAGCTCGCTGGGGTACGCAAAGCCCCGGCCGCACACGCCGCAGCTGGGGAGAGAGAGAGAGAGAGAGAGAGAGAGAGAGAGAAAGAAAAAGAGAGGGTGAGAGAGAGAGAGAGAGAGAGAGGAGGAAGGAAGGGGCCGGGTAAAAAAAAAAAGAAAAAAAAAAGGAAACAAGAGGTGATAACAACAGGAGACGGGAAAACAGGATGAGAGGGTGACGAGGAGGAGCAGCGACGAGGGACAGCGAATGGAAGTGGCACCGTTCTGTTTCCTGAAGCCCTCACCTGTATGGTTTGACGTCGCTGTGCTGCATCATGTGTCTCTTGAGGTGGCTGGTCTGGGTGAAGGCCTTGTGGCAGACCTGGCACTTGTGTGGCCGCATCCCCTGGTGGGTGAGGAGGTGCGTGTGCAGGTGGCTCAGCTGCTTGAACAGCTTCCCGCAGAGGTGACAGCCGTGGGGCTTGATGCCGCTGTGGCCCAGGATGTGGGTGACCAGGTTGTACTTGGACGTGTAGGACTTCTCGCACATGCGGCACTTCCACCGCCTCTGCCCGCCCCCCACGTCCACGTAGTAGCTGTCGTCCACGTGGATGTTCAGACCCAGCTTCTCCGCACTGCTCAGCCCGCCGCGGGGCTTCCCGTCCGGGGCGAGGTGACCGGGCTTAAGGCCGTCTCTGGGATAGAAGGTCCTGTGGGAGAGGTGCATGACGGGCCTGGGCATGAAGAACGGATAGGGCAGTAGGCCCGGGTGGGAAGGAAGGGAGGGAAAGTACGGAGAGGGAGGGTGGAGGAAGAACGGTGGCGGGTGCCACACCGGGGGAGAACCGAGCGGCTCCTCTTTCACCCGCACAGGGGAGCCCAAGCCCGGAAGCTCGAGCTTGGTCTGAGTCCTGTGGGCGAGCTGCAGCCTGCTGAGGTCGATCATCCCGGGGATGGGTTTCTGAGCGGGCGAGGCGAGGGAGAGCGGCGGGAGGGAGAGCGGGAATAGGTGGGAGAAGTCTACAATCCTCTTAAGGCTTCGTTCGTCGCACGCCCCCTCCTCCCTGCCGGGGGACTGGCTTTCCTTGGCGTCCATTTTGAAAGGGGTTCTCTTGCGTTTTTGCGATCCCTCCTTGTGGGCGTCGGGGTGTTCGCCCTTGGAGGCGGCGGCGGCGGGGCTGAGGGCGAACCCGTACGCGTCTCTGCCGGGGGACGTGTCGGGGAAGCCCGGAGGGGAGAGCTTGGCGGGCCTCATGTAGAGCTGGGACGGGCTGAGGTAGAAGCCGTGCTGAGACGCCGGCCGGAAGGGAGGGCTCCTCGCCAGTGAGAAATCCAGCGTGTCCGTCGCCATCTTCCCCCTAGGTTGAAGACAACAACAACCAGGACGTTAATGCCACAATATCTTTTTCTGCCCATCAAAATGTTTGGATAGCGTCTCTCACTTTCGAAATACATGGGGAATTACGTCATTTATCTCTCCGGGCGGTTTAGGACCTTCAAAAGAGGACGGATCCTTTACTTAGGTACTTTATCACCGACTTTTTGGGCTGCCTTTTTATTTATGATACAAGCCTCACCATCAGCCCGTGGTGGTAAACACATAACCGCACCAGAGTCATTCATCACAATGTTTTTTTTCTGTGATTTATTCTTATTTGGGCGTGGGTGGGGGAGGGGGCTTTCACCAGGCTTACCTGCGCTAGAGCTCTCAGTATTCAGCCCGAAACCGTTCACTTCTCCCTTTCTCATCCATCTCCCTTCCCCCACCCCACCCCACCTCCGCTCCCCAAACAGGGAAGTCAGTCATGATACGTTCACCTCCACCTCCCACCGCACTTTTCACTTCTCCCTCTCTCCTTCCCTCTCTGCTCTGTTCATCTTTTTTTTTTCTTTTTTTTTTTTTTTTTTCAGTGATGACTGACCGGTACTTCCTCTTTTTGACTTCCACCGATGGTACCATTTGATTATGTTAAAACAACAACAGTCTGGAATCTCAAAGAAAAAAAAAAAAGAAAAACGGAAAAAAACGCCTTCATCTCAGGACATTACGGAGAGCCACCACACTCCCATATGGAGTTGTGAGATATTAATAGGATTCGGAATTACACAAATCACATGTATCTGGGCATCGTACTAGATGCAGAACACGCGAAGAGTTGAGTGTTAATTAGAGAGAGAGATGAAGATCAATCGAAGAGGGAACCACCTCACTTCTGCATTACATTTACACACACATGCTGTAAATATCGGAGTAATTCCTCAGTTACTGTGTACTTTATGCCACCTGTGACAGATGACAGCCTCCTGTAAAGTTCAACGACAAATCGATCCGTTCCACGGCTTGGGTCATGAGACGGACAGTAAGTGATTAGGATGGAAGGAAAAACGATGGAGACGATGGTGATAATGTTCATGTGTTTCTGAGATGATGATGAAATTATCGGTGAATTAACACCCGCTCAATCTAATAAGGTTTCATTTTGTTTGCGCTTCTCAGACGCAGAGCACACTTTACTTTGCATTGCTGGTACTTTGCATTACATTTCACTGCATATATGTATGAAAGTATGTATATGTATGTGACAAATAAAAAATCTTGAATCTTGAATCTTGGTAATTGCCGAATAACATGTTTCTGTGAGTTACAAACAAGACAGGCATCGGTCCCGCCTGTGTCAAAATCAAACACGGTCAAGAACAATTGCGGTCGAGTCACCTAGTAGCACGGTTTTGACATTTTTCATTATGATTTTTCTCAAAATGATGCACGTGCAGCTATTTCAAGGCACCAAACGACATCTCAGTGTTCTGCTTGTTCAGCACACACACACACACACACACACACACACACACACACACACACACACACACACACACACACACACACACACACACACACACACACACTCCACACATTTCCCATTTCAATTCAATGCAATTTCTATTGAAATCAACCCAATTCCGTTGAATTCCAAAGCTTTTCCATTCGATCACCCTTCAATAATAATTAAGTTATAGCATCCATAGACCCCATAGAGCCACCCCACCACTACCACCACCACCACCACCACCACCACCTCACCTCTCCCCCCATCCCACCTCACCAGTCCCAGTCCCGTCGCCTTGCCCTGCATTCCAAACAATCCATTACACCCCAGGCACCCAGGAGTAGCCCCTCCTTTGCCCTGATGCCAGTGCGGTGCATGTGTGTGTGTGTGTGTGTGTGTGTGTGTGTGTGTGTGTGTGTGTGTGTGTGTGTGTGTGTGTGTGTGTGTGTGTGTGTGCATGTGTGCACGTGTGCGTGTGTCTGTGTGCGTGCGTGTGTGTGTGTGTGTGTGTGTGTGTGCGCATGGGACTCACCAGCAGTGGAGCAGAGTGGATCCACTGCGGCTCGGTGTCTCTGTGTGGGCTGGGGAGCTGTGGCTGCCGCTCTACCTGCCTCCGCTCGCCGTCTGATAGTGAGACGCCCGTCTGCGGACAGCATCTGTAGTGACTTAAGAAAGAGAACAGGAACAATCACTTTGTTCTCATTTTTCAGATGAGTACCTTCGGAGAGAAGGAAGGAAGGGAGGGGAGAGGAAGTCAACAAGCCTAGTGCTTTCCTGCAGAAAAATAAGGAAACACTAGATAGACATCTCCATTTCTCGAGCAGGGATTTACAGAGCTTTGGGAAGGAGCTGGGGTAGCTGACTGGATTCAAACTATTAACCAGGAGAAACAATGCAATCTGAATGTTTCAACATTTTGGAGAAATGTGTGTGTTATTATGGGGGATGTTGTTGGACAGTGGACACTGTGGGCATGCAAAGGTTGTCTTTACAGATTAAATAAACTCAATTATTTGCACAGGGTGTTTACTACACACATACTAGTTGGTGTGAAGTATGTACTGTAGCTACATCTCAGTTAGTGTGCACTGTATGTACATACTAACTCACACACACACACACACACACACACACACACACACACACACACACACACACACACACACACACACACACACACACACACACACACACACACACAAACACACTCCACAATTGCCTTAACATATGTCCCTTTGAGTATTTCATTAGGAGTGTCCTTTGCCTGTTCTTCGTCCTTGCCTTGAAGAATAGCATTTTTATGCCGCTGCTGCCGATGTTTTGCACTGTTGACTTTTTTTCGCAGATGAAGAAACATCCACTTAACTTACATAAACACAAAGGGGAGAAGGACACAGGGGCGATATGAAAGGCTATGCGCGTCGATGGTTGAACTGCTTATCCACCTACGAGATGCGCGAGGTTTGTCATTCTGTCTCATGACTTCTTTGATTACACAAGGGACAGAAGGGAGAGGGGTTGAGCAAGGCCTAATAAGTATTAATTTAAAACAGAACTTTATCAACCAAATAAAACGTGCTGTTAATAGTCTGAGCAGGACTTAGGCACGAGGTGTCAAATACCTGAATGCAGCGGAACCAAAGTTTGCCGCGTGTGTATTTTTTTTTTTATGGTTTATTGCAGTTTATTAATCTAAATTTAGAGTTTGACTCATAGATGAAATGTGTTGTGGGCCACTAGAGGACAGCACTGGCCTGTTGCCGACTGATTTTTAGACAATAGAGTGCCTGAGTGTAGTATTTCCGCTCCTTCCCTGAGTGGCCTTCAGAGAGCGGGGCTGGGTTTCGTTCCGCTCCGCATAATGGCCACGGTGGCGTGTCGAAAGTGAAGAGGCTCGCCCTCAGCCCGCCACATCAACTTTTTTTAAGTTATCAGAGGAAGAAGTTGTCGATTAGCACTCCTCCATCACTAACAGGGAGGGCGTGGCCGTGACTCATTGGGGCTGCAGCTGCTAAGTGAGCGCTTGTAATTGAAACGGTGAAACCTCCAGTTCACAATTACCTGTATTAATTGTGTCATTAGAGTGTTTAGCCCATAACCTCAGATAATGTGGGCATCAATTCCAATGAATAATTAGGAGCTTCATTATTAAGCCGGAAAATGATCTGATGTATATTGGGGACACTTTGAAACTGACCCCACGCCGCCCTGACACCTACACGTCACAAGAGTTTGTGGCGTGGCAACTGTGTTTTCGACAGTGAAATGTTCTACAGTCCAAGGCTTTATTTAAGGATGTATTTACTAACAATTTTAACAAATGATGTAAAAACCTCTACCAAAATGAGTCTTTCAACGTGAATAAACAAAATATTTTAACACTGATTCATTGTGTTTGCATTCACATTTTCTGAATTCTCTCTATAATATTATGGGATTATATCCCCCGTCATTCCGCTGTCTTATTCCTCCCGAAGGACATAGAAGGTACTTTGGAGAGAGAATCTTTAGTATGCAACTTTAGCAGACATTCTTAAGTCATCGTCTTCTTCATCTTTCCGTACTCTTCCTGACCCTTTTGACCTCCACGCGCTCTGTGACATGCAGCATCACGGACGGCGGGGCCCAGGTCTAATGATCCCTAATGGGAAGGTCAGTGAACCACGCCCGCGGATAGCTCCATCACCGCGGGTCACGGCGTCTGAAAGAGGTTCATTAAGGACCCTTAAGTGGCGTTCGGGTTTCTGTGTCACTCTCGGAACGAGGCCGGGGAGGATATAAAGGGCGCCAGGAGGGAGAGCCGCAAAAGAATCCCGGCCTTGACCGAAACCGAAACACTTTCTGGACTTATCTACAGCAGCTGGTGAGTGCACGCTCTCCTTTTACTTGTAGGAGTTTTGCGTATTTTACGTGTTACTCTCATCCTCCCTCAGATCAGAGATGACTGGAGCCGCCGCGTCCGTGTCCTTCCTGTTCCTCCTGTCCGTGTGCTCCGCCTGCTACATCTCCAACTGCCCCATCGGAGGCAAGAGGTCGATCATGGACGCCCCCCAACGCAAGGTGAGAGACAACACCTCCCTTATCAGACAGAGTAAAAGTGTATGTTCACTTCAGTTCACGTCTCACTGGCTGATGGCCATTCACTCATGAAATGTTGAGAAATCACTTATTATTATTATTTTTATTAATTTCTGTATTGTGCTTGTATGGGATAGCACTGTCATGGGAATAGCTGGTGCTTTCCCGCAGAAAAATAAGGAAACACTAGGCAGACATCTTCATTTCTGTCAGGGAGATCTGCATAGGTTTAGGACAGTGGTCTCAAGCTCAAATGACCTGGGGGCCACTGGCCAGGTTGTCTTCTTCTAGGGGGGCCGTGTTGAACTTCAAGGGCCTGTTTTTTATTTTTATTATAATTTTTTTTTCTCCCGCACAGTGAATTGCCTCGTCATCCTGTAAGAAATAGCTCTCTTGTGATCTATTTCATTCTGTTTTATATTTTGAAAACATTAAGTACATTTGTGTGGATTAATTAAGCATTAGTGGTTAGAAAAAATTATTTGTGGGCCAATTTTATCAATATATTATCACCATGTAGCTGGCCACATTTATTATTTCGCGGGCCACATCCGGCGTGCAGTTTGAGACCCCTGGTTTAGGAGGAACCACGTCCAGAAAGTCAACTAGTTTCACACAATTACTCTCTACGGTTTGCAAGTTCATACTGAAACCCTGCAGTTTGCTGTAATAAGAATCTGTCGTCTCCACCTCCAGTGCATGCCGTGTGGCCCCGGGGACAGGGGCCGCTGCTTTGGCCCCAACATCTGCTGCGGGGAGGGTCTGGGCTGCCTCCTGGGCTCCCCCGAAACGGCCCATTGTGTGGAGGAGAACTACCTGCTGACCCCCTGCCAGGCGGGAGGGAAGCCCTGCGGCTCCGAGGGAGGACGCTGCGCTGCCTCAGGGCTGTGCTGTGACGCCGGTATGGAACTCTTAGAGGAAATGTGGTCATTCTGTAGCAGTAGAAGCTGTATAAACAGGTTAGTCATGCATAGAACCACAGTTGGAGACATGGCTGAGACAAGATGGTGGCCACAAGCAGGAAAATAAAACTCCAGCCGCGGCATACACGGGGCTTTCATTGCGGTGCGTCTGTGTTCTACACTGTAGGTTTTGCCTCGTTAAATGCCTTTGCGGCTCTGCCAGACAAATTCATCAGACGCACCCTTTCTGTTTTACGACCTTAATCCCAGAGAGCTGCGCCGCCGACCAGTCCTGCCTCGTCGAAGACGAAGGCTACGATCAAACCGGCCAATGGGAAAACAGCGACTCCGGCGACCTCCTCCTCAGGCTAATGCATCTGGCCGGCCACAACCTCCCCCATCGAGTCCACCAATAAGCTGCCTCTGAGACCCAGGGTTCCCCCGGCGACTCCCGTTAGATGTAGGGATGGGAGGGAAGGTGTGGTCCTAGTTTTAACTATTTGTATGTGTTGCTGTGTCCTCTCCGTCCCCGTGACTGGGCTCCTCTCGGCGCCGTCACCTGGCTGCGTCGCCCACCGGAGCCCTGGCTACTTCTGCGCAGTGCCTTTGTTTATATATTTATATGTATAGAAGAAAATAGTGTGTGTTGTCCTGGTGTGTGTATTCTGGAATAAAGCAGGGGAGAGTGTAAACCGTGGTGGCTTTGATTTCTTCTATCACTCCTCGAAGCTCAACAAACCTGGAGAGCATTTGACTACACCTCGGCTACCTCAGCAGGGGTGTCAAGCAACGAGTAAAGATAGGTCATTGCTGTACTTAAGTATTTTCTGGGAGTATCTGCACCATACTTCAGTCATTATATTTCTGTCGACTTTTACTTTTACTTACTGTAGCTGCATTTAGCCCCAAAAAAGTTGACTTTTACTCTGATATTTTTCCCCTGAACAACTTTGGTACTCGCTACAAAATAAAATCGGTTGAAAACTTGTTGCCAATGATGTTAATGAAAGGCAGTTATCACAAGGTTTATGTTGAGTGTAAATAGACACTCTCAAGCGTGTGTTCAGAGTTACCAGGCCTGCCTTTTTCTGGAATTTTCTTTTTTTTGGAATTGGGCTACTTTTTAAATGTTCAAGTTCAAGTTCAAGTTCAAGAGATTATTTGTTGAAGGGCGGTTCGGGGGTAACTGGGTTTGTCATGGAGACCTGGCGACCCCGCCCGTGTCAAGGTTAGTTGTTGCGTGTCCCAGAGAGACACAACTAGAGCAGTGTTGGCGAGCGACGACCACGGCGACGGCCTCCTCCAGCGGTGATGCTGCCCCTCCTGCACCTGCACCCGTGCCTTCACATGCACCCGCATCTGCACCCGCACCTGCAACTGCAACTGCACCTGCACTTGCACCTGCTCCTTGACTGCACCTACACTCCACCTGCACCTGTACCTGTACCCGCGCCCGCATCTGTACCTGCACCTGCACAACTGATGAGAGGCCAATGCCCGTGGCCATATTTACAACTAATGTTTTTCTTATGTCATATTTAAAGCTGCGTCTTGCAGAATTAAGTGCCTCTTACGCTTACCTAAAAATACGAAAATATTGGCGACCAAAATATAATCAGAGCAAAAAAGGCTCTTAGCAAAATGTAAAAGCCTGGCTTTTTTTTCTCCACAGAATTTACTTTTATTTTTTTTACTTTTGGTACTTAAGTAGCTTAAATATCAGCTGCTTGAAGACTTTTACGCAAGTAGTATTCGAATGAGTGACCTGAGTCACTTTTACCAGAGTAGTTTTTAGTACGATAGCTCTGCTTTTACTCGAGTGTGGCTTTCCACGACTTTTCCACCAATGTACATCAACGTAGTGTATATCCACAAACAAAGGGGGCAGACGATCTCGGACACTTACGAGACTGCATGCGTGTGACCTTTGATATCAGCGAGTCTAGTTTGTCGCCCCCAACCCCCAACCACAGACTATCGCTGTTGCAACAGTTATCAGCGTTATCGTGAGCGGCAGTCACCTTTGAACGGCGTCCCGCGGCTTTGCTAATTCCAAGGTTTAATCTCGCGTGTGATAAGCCTTAATCCTCTGTTGTCATTTCGGATTCAATGAATGAAATCAAATCAACCTTCAAAACCTGGTGCTCAGTCGCAAGCGCTCCCATTATCGCCCCTTTAGAAAAAAAAAAATGTTTTCCATTACGTGCGCTTGGCTGACTGACAGAGCTTATCTCTAAACAGTGTTTCTCACCACAGTTTTTCAAATCGTCGCCTGAGCTGCAAGTCATGGTGCAATGCATGCTGGGACGCAGAGCACAGTTCACAGTGAGGCAACGGTGTCGTCATGAGGAGCGGGTTCTTGGCGGTATTGATCTCAAAAGGCTGACTGCAATGACTGCAAAAATTTCACAGGACGGGAAAACAAAACCTCACTGGGTGGGAAGAAAAACCTGCAAAGCACAAGATATCCAGAGTCGAACAAAGACAGTTTGTCAGTGAGATTATCTTTTATTTTTTATTATTATCCTAACCTGCATGTCTTAGAAGCTGGGGAGGAAGCCAGCACAGTTTGATTCGCTGCAGTTTTTACCGTTTTGGATTTTTACTTCTCCTCCTGAGTTTCTGAATCCTAATAAAAAGAAATACCCTACAAGAACTTTTCATGATGTATGAGCTATATGCAGACCTACAATATGCAGACCTACCTCCTCAATTCCTCATCTTAGCTCAGTGTTATAGGTCCGAATAGATATTAAAGGGCAGGGAAGAGGAAAGGGAAGGAGGTGGATTAGGCGAATGGAGGAGGAGGGTAGCCTAAAATAAAGCCATTTCTCCCCGAAGACAAGAAGTGTGATCCTGTTTGGAAGCCCAGTCAGCAGTTTTAAGGGCGTGATCCCTGACACGATCGAAGATGAGCTTGGTTAACTCAGATCTCAGAACTTGTTTTTGACAGCCAATGGGGTCATATTGATCACCGAACACGTTGTCACATTAGATATATATATATTTTTTTTAGGAATTTCCTGTGAAAGCTTCCTGACCTTTATCCAGACAAACTCTTAATATATATCCTGCATGACCCCCGGCACTGTCCGTTCTTCATCTTCTGCTTATCTTCCTCTCTACTTTGAGCCCAATTGGGAGCAGTGGGCCGGAGTCACATTAATTGGAGGCAGCCGTGGTTAATGATTGCAGAGGGGGACGGTCTCAGTATAAAACAGCTGTGTGACGCTGCACTTCTTTGCCTTTGTGGTCTGCTCTCGCCATGTCCTTCTCTGGGAAATACCAGCTTGAGTCGCAGGAGAACTTTGAGCCTTTCATGAAGGCCATTGGTAGGTTTGGGTAATGTTGATTGGGGTTGTCAGGCGCGAGGCTACAAATTCAGGTTCCTGCGTTGGACGAGGTTTTGTGCGGAAACAGAGTGTCTTTCTGGAGCGCGTGTCATGATCTTGAATTCCAGGGTCCGGGCCGACGTTAAAGCCGCGCGTGTTATTTAATCATGATTTGGCATGGTTCTGATTTGACTCTGGAAATTTTTTTTTTCTTACTTTAAGGTCTCCCTGACGAGCTCATCCAGAAGGGCAAAGACATCAAGAGCATCTCCGAAATTGAGGAGACCGGGGACAACTTTAAAGTGACTGTCACCACCGGGTCGAGGGTCCTCATCAACTCCTTCACTCTGGGGCAGGAGGCTGAGTTGGAGACCGTCACTGGAGAGAAGCTCAAGGTGCGAGAACTTTGAGTGCTGTCGTCTGACTTCTCTTTGCGTCTATAACTATGATAAATTTAGCAAATGTCTGTGGAATTGTTGGGTAGTTAACTTCTGAATGTTATCATGTGCTTGCACTCATCCCTCGTCAAGGCTGTGGTCATGCGTGAAGGCAATAAGCTGAAGGTCTCCCTGAAGGGAATTGAGTCTGTCACGGAGCTGGTGGATGGGAACACAATTGTCAATGTGAGTAGAGGAGTGTTTTTTTTTGTTTTTTTTTTTCTGGTGTTTGACTGGAGACTGTGCTCTAATGACTGTGCTTTTATTTTTTCTTTCAGACTATGACTCTGGGTGGTCTTGTTTACAAGAGGATAAGCAAACGTCTGTAATACCTGCACAAATAAAACTCAAAGGCATAACCGTGTGTATTTTTGTTGTCCTATGACAAAGGATTGTGGCTTTCAGTTCCTCATTTGGCACTCTTGAAAGGATAACTACTCCAGTCATGTGTTCATTTTAACCTGATAATTGAAGTCTCTTATAGAGCGCATTGACTGTGCTATGGGTAAATGTTATATGGGCCCCATACCCACTATATGGCTGATGCGTGAGGTGCAAACCCTCAGTTTGTGCCGTAACTTTCAATGCAAACAGCAGTGGTGTCTAAATGACTTTAATGACATGTTAGCAACAAGCCTAAACAAAATACATTCCCTAGCAGCAACGGTATGATCAACTGAAGGGGCTCCAACATCACTTCCTCCGATGGAAAAGATTCTTGATTCCCTCTTCAACACCTTGCGGCTCGCTCATCATGGCCATCGGTCTGTTCTTCAGCGCGGCTTCTCTCATACTGTGGTAAACGTACTCGTTCTGCTTGAACATCCTGAACTCCATTTCGGTCTGCATGCGCATTGCCTGAAGGGGGACAAGGGAGTGAATATCTAAACTGCCTCTTGCCAATAAGTGACCTTGTCCTGGAGGCAAAATTCCTCCAGAGACCTGCCCTGAGGCTACAGGGTCTCACCTCTAGATCCTTGGTGATGGGATGTGTCGGGCCGTGGGTGATCATGAGAATGGCGTAGGCTTTGCAGATCATCCCGTGACCAACTTCAATGTACCCCGCCTGCCAGTGTGTGACTCCCGCCCGCATGGTGGCCAGGCCCAGGGCTGCGTTGTTCGGGTGGTAGAGTTTGCTGTTGGGGTGAAGTGGCTCAATTACAAAGTGCTGGTTGGTGTGGAAATGTATTGCTAGGTTATGTGCTCAAATGATCTCAGCCTTTGGCGTTTGTGCCAGTGTCTGTTACTCACTTGTATCCGTCCACCATCTTGCGAGCCAAATCTGCAGCTTCCTCAAAGAACTGCAAATAAGCCTGAACCTCACTTAACACGCTCCACACCTTCAGGAGGTAGATGTGAGTGTCGGCCAGGACCGGCTCCGCCCTCCCAATGCAGTCCCTGCACATCTTCACCACCTTGGGATAGAGAACAGCGAGAAACAAGAATTAACATGTTTATCTGCAAGACAATGGGGGGCGGTTAACGGTTTGTCTCGCAGAGGGAAATCGACAATATCGTTACAGCTTCAAACATGGATACGATACCTCATGGTAGTCTCCGCTTAAACGAGCCTTGTCGACCTTTTCAAGCATCTGAAAGCAGTAATCGGATGCTTCTTTCACCTGCTCCTCAGGTACCTGAGAGCGGAGGGTGAACTTTAAAATGACCGATTGGCAAAAGTCATTGTGGTGGTAAAACATAGATGATTAGGTGCTTTTGTATTGGACCCCAGGACACACACTGGGCAATATGAAATGAGACAACATAGGGCTTTGATTCCCGCACGCTGGGGTTCAATGAACCCTGCCACATCCCAAGAATAGTCTCCAAAAGGGGTTAGTAGTTTGCGGTTCAAAAGTGCACCATGATATCACAGGCCTGATAACCTTTATCTCGTGCCAGGGGTAGAACTCAGAACTGCTGCAAGGCCCCCTCTCTGAGAACCTCAGGCTGGTCTGCTACGCCTCGATGCTAAAAATGTCTTTTTTTAATCAAATGTTTTTCTCTAAAAAGACGCTGATTTGATTCTCTGACAAAAACCCATTCACGGATTTTAAGTCTTATAGCATAATTGTACAGATATTATTCTGATGGTGAGATATAACTTCAAAATTTTTTTAACACAGCCATCTTCTCTTCAAAACTATTGTTAAATGTCTAATGCTCCTCTTGCTTTGACCTACTGCCTTGTGGAATTTGGTTATGGTTGCTCATTATTTTGAAAATAGCCTGGCATATGATTTGGCGTCACTGGGCAGGCCATTGTTGAGCCCGTATTGTACATGCTGCTGATAACTCCTGTTATTTATAGCTAGACATAGAACAGATCACTGATACACACATGCACACACAGACACACACACACACACACACACACACACACACACACACACACACACACACACACACACTAGACGAAGTTCACCGAAATGCAATTTTCAAAGATGAAAAGTAGACGTGATTTCAGGCTTTTCTATTAATAGACACAAGGAAAGATATGTGTAAATATGATTCCATGGTCATTCTGCCGTTATGAAGGTATTGAATCATGCGTCATAACAATTTCATGATTTCTTCAAAAGCAAACACCAAAGTGAAAGCAGATTGCTGTAAATCACTGTTGTCGTTGCTTTCGTGTCTTTACTGTAAATCTGTCGAGATGCTGTAACTCGTCCGTGAGCACGCACCTTGACTCCCTCCACCTCCTTTCCCGCCATCTTCAGGTCGTCTTTTGCATGGTCCTTGCAGTGGTCGCACGTGCAGTCAAAGAAGTATTGTGATTTCAGCAGCCGCTGTCTGTCCTCCGACAAATTCAAATAGTCCACGTACGACACCGTCAGCTCCTCTCCCTCCTCGATCTTACCCAAGGCTCGCACCTCGATCCTGAGGGAAGGAGACGGGGAGATAAGGGACGAGATAAATGCGTGCAGATTCCCGGGGTCAGATAACAGCATCACACCTTTTCTTTCCGATTCTACTGGCTTGAATAAAGTGACAAAACCTCTTTGACGTGGTTCAGTCGAGATAAAGATATAAATATGCACGACCAGGTGTCTTCTGTGAACATAATAGCTTTACTTTTAGGGTCTCCCATGTTGCATTGATTCGCAATGTGCCTTTTCTCAATACTCGGGATACGCCGCATGTGTCTGCAGTGAAATGTTGCAGCCGTCAGATTGGGGTTAGGGTTAGCTCTGAAAATCCAAAAAGACAACACAGAGAAAAAAAAAAGAAAAACGCTTTCAACTTAAAAGCGTAAAACTCACACACACCGTGAGACGAAAACGGAAACACAAAAAGTGACGGATGGACGGACAAGCGGGAATGTGTGCTCGACGGGAGGGGAGACGTCCGGGCGGGAATCAGGCGTCCGGGCGGCGTAGCGGTCAGGGCCGTGAGCGTGATGCTGAATTAGCTAGATGATTGTTAGAGCATCCAAACGCATGCCGTGTGGACAAACCGCTCTAAACATGGGGCCACATCACAGCCACACTCTACGGAAACAAAGAGATCTTTCTCAACGAGCGATGGAATGGAACCGTGGATGGTGCGGTTACTGCGTGGTGATAGCGGGGGAAGGGGTGGGGTGGTGGTATTTTTTTTATCCAAATTGTAAATGTGGTGTTTTTCAAGATGCTTAAATAGGTTCTATTTTTTAAAAAGACTGAGGTAACGCACCTCCGTTGAGAGTGAAACATTGTATTCAGAGCCGATTGGCTGAAAGACAAACAAGAAGCAGTTTACACCCTACTTTTCCTCACCGAACACGCACAGACACACACACACACACACACACACACACGTATCACATGTATCACATGTATCACATACACTATGCATACACACATTTTATTAAAATTAAAAAAAAAAAACATAAAACTGAAAAAACAGTTACGTTTTGATTAATGCCGTGACCTCTCCTCAGTGTAACAGACTGACGTGTTACGTACTTGCCGTGGTTGAGGATGACCGTGCAGTTGGGCCAGCAGTCGTGGTTTACCAGACACAGGTTCGGGAACAGACCAACACCAACGGCCTGAAGACCCCTCTGGTCACTCACGGTGAAGCCATTGCAATTAACCTGGGAGCAATGGATGAAAGGGAAAGCTCATTTGCACATTTGACTACAATTTTATTTTATTTTTTTAAATCAGTGTCCATGTCCACACTTTGGGACTTTCGGAAGTTTGGAATAATGTTGTTGATTCCTTTGTCTCCTGCCCATCTCCTAATCCTGCACCATCTCCTGGACCTCTCTAAGTCCTGCGCCGTCTCCTGGTCCTGTCTATCTCTTGCTCCATCTCCTCGTCCTGTCTATCTCTCCTGCACAATCTCCTGCTCCTGCAGCATCTCCTGGCCCTGTCTGCGTCTGCACATTGCTCGGGACGGCGACAGAGAACTCACCACCCCGAAAATATGTGAGATGTTGTCGACCGTGTGCTGCTTGCTTTTGCGCGGCCAGTAGTCCAAGAAGTTGTGGATGTCCACTTTGAGCTCTTTGAGCTCGTCCTCCGGCATGTCGGCAATGTGGTCCTCCAGCTCGTCCACTGTGGTCAGCTGCAGGTCGGACACGACGCCTCCTTCCTTGTCAAGGCGCCACATGATGCGGGCCGCCAGCCTGGTTTGCGATTACGAACACACGTCATCGAATTTGATCAGTGGAAACATGTATATTAGAGGCCACTGAGCCATATACATTTTCTTGTTAGTGGAGATAGAACCTTGTAAACCACAAACCCCCTAAATCCATTATCACTAGCTGAATATTAAGACCACCGTTCTTAACTGTGATGGATGGATGTGTCTCTGTCTAACTTGGCAGACATGACAGATATATTCTATGTACGGCACCTTTCCTATCGAAATGTACCTCTGCACTTTTAACTTCTACTCACCGAATGCTCTCGTTGGGGCTTTTGCCAAAGGTTTTGATGGCCCCACATTCCTCCTTGTGTTCGGCCCAGCCTGCACGCTGGCATGTGCGGTCACAGTAGTGGGCGAATTTGCACTGGCCGCAGCGCTGCAGCTTGGACTGCGATCGGAAACAGCTGTGGCAGACGCGATCCGCTAGGCTGGAGAAAGGCAGAAACGTCCGACAAGAGAAGGGAGATCGGTTGGCGTGGGTTCCCTTGTTGTTGCCACGGAGACCGGGGTGGAAAACTCCTTTTGTCTCATGCACAGTCCATGACCCGTGCACTGATCCAGCGGATTTCACTCATTCCCTGCACCTTTGAGTTGTGCCGGTGAGAAAAATCGACCTGGTTGACTCTAAATACAGGAGTGGGTTTATACTTAACCAACCTGGATGTGCCTCTACACAAAGGACAAATGATAACACATTGTCTGAACATAATGAAATATTTATAATAAAACCAGAAATTAATCTTTAATGATGGCGTTTTAATAAGTCCCTCGATCTGCCCCCACCTGAAATTCTGTGGACAAAGGTCCCATTCCGAAAAAAATTATAGGGCTCAAGCCTTAATTTACTATTTCACCTCCCGTTCTGTGCTGTTTGACAAATCATCTACAAATGCTGTCGAAACGAAAAAGGCTGTATTTTGCGAGTTACTTTCTGTAGCTTCCTTTAACTGGTGTGTGTTGTATGAACACTGATTCTGTGATGTGTGGATTATTTTATGGTTTGTTTTTGTTATGTGGGTCATCTTTAGGTCTCTCTCAAGCTATTTTATTTTTGTTGGAGAGCATACCACGTGTGTGTGTGTGTGCGTGTGTGTGTGTGTGTCTGTGTGTGTGTGAGTGTTCCCCATTAATTGAACTTAGACATTGTTTACAGACCATCTGCCAGTTTGCTTTTCTTAAAGCAGAAAATAACGACGACACTCTGGTGTTATCCTAAAAGGTTGGTAAAACCTTCGCAAATGCATTTTAATTTGCAAACCATAGATTTTCCGACAAAGTTGAACTGGCTTAGGTTCCTTATGCCAGTTCCTTAAAGCAGTTTAAAGAATACTGTAGAGAGAAATCCTCACTTCACCTCCCTGCCAAGCATCAGGTTGGCCTTTTTCGAATGACTCCACCACGTGCGCGGCACCGTACCTGTCGAACACCACAGCGGAGAGGCTGGGCTCAGAGAAGATGACGTCCCCGGCCCACAACTCCTTGGTGGCCTTGAGTCCCCTCCCCTTTCCAGGTGACTGGAATATCGCGACGGTCTCCATGATGCCTGCGTGTTCTTGGTCGTCCAAGGACGGGGAGGTGTGCGGACGAGCCGTCAGTCCGACAGACCGGAGGAGAAAGAGGGTCCGAGGGGGCGGAGAGAGCGGCTAAATACGGTAGTGGAGGAGTTGAGGAACTCCCAGAGCGCTCTGTGCCTTCTTTATGCCCCAGGTCTAACAAATGGGCATTCCACACTCGGGGGCCTAAAATAACCGTCCACCTCTCGAACTGTACCAAGTGAGACGGATAAGGGATGAGGGGGTATCGATCCGAGTATTCACAGAAGCACTGTCCCGTGAAATGTATTGCTCTTGTCGCTGCATTTTACAGTCTTTAATCGAATTTAACCTCTTCGTGAAATCCCAGCACTTCATAAAAATGTAAAATAAACAAGCAATGTTTGACTTGGTAGGTGCCAAGTCCTGGGAGCTATTTGTGTCCCCCAGTTGGACCTGTCTGTCAGTGGCGACCGGCGGTGACGTTGGACAGCTGCTGGAAGTTACAGACGTGTCTCTGTCCCTCTGGCAGCTTCTCTAACCCCCCGCCCACCCACCCACCCCTCTCTCTCTCTCCCTCTCTCTCTCTCGCTCTCTCTGTCACCTTCAACCTGTTTACTACTGCTTTTGTGTTAAAAATAAAGACATAGCTACACAGATGATTAATTATCACCTACTGTGCCCAGTAGTTCAGTCAAGAAAACTTGGATAGAATTTAAATTAATACAATATCATAGGGAAAAAATGGGGGGGGGGGGACAAGTCAGGTAAAAAGTGATAAAAACAGAAAACAGAATTGATTGGTTTTACAGGACAATAGCATTGCAAAGACACACATTCATTAGATGAATGCATGAAAGAAGACATATTTTACTCAAATGTAATGTGATTTATTGGAATGAAAGTTGGCAAAATTATTTTCAAATCTCAAACCAAAGATTAACACATCATAATGTGTTTCTGTTCTATTCTATTTTATAATATTGGACTCCATCCCATTCTGTTCCTATAATTTCCTGTATTTCAGTGGCATAGGAAGCAGCGAAGAGAGAAAAACTACTTGAGGGTCTGGATGGAAAACTTTTATATAGTGGTCAATTCATGTATTCTGATAAAAACCACCGTGTGATTAGATAACTGATAACTGGGAGAATAGTCAGAGAATAGTCAAAGTATATTATAGTATAGTTTATTCTACTGATACGGGAAATGTGGTGGGGATGGTTTTTGGCAACACTAATGTAAAACGCAGACATATAGCAGACATACTTTAGAGGGCGGGGTGAGAAATGATAGTAAAAAAGACACCCCAGAAAATATTGGCATTTCTGTGTTAAAGGTGCCGTGTGTAGAGTTTTGTGGCATCTAGCCGTGAGGTTGCAGATTGCGACCAACTGAAAATTTCTCCCCATGGTGGTGCAACACGGTGGCTTCCCTGGAAGACGCGGTGGCCGCGAAACTTGTGAAATACGTGAATGGCCCTCTCTAGAGCCAGTGTTTGGTTTGTCTGTGGTGCAACATGGCGGCCCCCGTGAAGCGTACCCGCTCCCTGTGTAGATAAGAACGGCTCATTCTAAGGAGACAAAAACACCACAATTCTTATTTTCCTGGGATCATACACTAATTAAAACATACTTGTGAATATGATATTCCGTTTCGGCCAAGTCGATTCAGTAAATTCCACAAACCGCACCTTTAATCAGGACGTAGGACATGGAGATGCATACAGAGTAATCTTTTACACAGGAGTTTATTTAAATGACCACTAACATCACACAAGAAATAAATACATAATTAAATAATAAATAAAACTAAAAAGCAATAAAAATGCAAAGATTTGCGAATACAGTCACGACGATAACATAGATCGACTATACGGGATCAAATAGATAAAGCAACCAGAAAACATGCATAATTATTGTGAAGAATAAAATGTTCCCAAAGAGCCGGACATTATTCACTTTTGCTGAAAGACAAAACTTGGGCTGGTGACCACATTGTCTAATCAGTCGTCAAAGAAGTCGAGGTGAGATCCGGAGGGGACGTCGCCATCCAGCAGCATCTGCAGCAGTTTGGCCCCGGACTCCTGGCAGGACAGCAGCTGGCCCTCAGCGTTCATGGAGCAGCAGGACTGACAGAGCTCCACGTCAGCCGTGAACGCCCGAGCCTCCTTCTGCAGATCTGTGACCATGGCACCTGAAAGTAACCCCCCCCCCCGCACAAAAATATAAAGAAAGGCTCCATTTGAGAGACATTCAGACACTAGGATACAATTTTAGTCAGTTCCCCAGTAAAAGTAAAATGTAAAAAGTCAGTAAAATGTCTTTAAAACGTTTTTAACCGTTGAACAGCATGCATGTAAAATATGGGGGCTACAGTTTTTTTCCACATCCCAAGAGTGCACACACTCTGGGACTTAGAAGGACCTTGATCCCAAGGATCACACATTTTGGGGTTCGACTACACACTATAGGAGCTGAGATTTAAGACCTAAACGACAATAAAACCAACCTGTTGTTCTCACAAGAGTCTCAGACCAGTCTAAGCCTTATGATTGTCCTCAGATCTCGAATATTTGTCTGGGGCTCAAAAATCCTATTGGGGTGTGGGGATGGTGTGGTTTGAGCAGCCACAGCTGTCCTGGCTCTAGGTAATTGGGGCCCGGGATCAGTGTGGCTGTACACCTGTTGCTTGTTGGTTGGTCTAGCGAGCAACAGGTAAAACCCCCATCCCCATACGCACACAGGAGAGGAGCCCTTTTCATGACAATCCTGTGTTTTCTACCCTGTCGTCTGTGTCTCTGTGCCGGAGGGCCCTGAAAACGCCACTCCGGGGGCATGTGGCAGACGAAAATGCCCCACCTATATACCAGGCTTCTGTTTCAGCCTTTGCTGCAAAAATAAATGTGTACCTGGGGAGTAGTTGAGGACCCATACATCAGGCTCCTCTTCAGCCAGAACCCTGAACGCCATCTCCCTGGCTGCTTTTCCAGTGCAGTACAGAACCCAGAAGAGCTTGGTGTTCGTGGCGCAGACGGAAGAGATGTTGACCACAGTTCGTCTCAGGCCAGATCTACTGGGAAAAGCCTGCAGGACCCCCGTGGTCAGCGCCAGGGGAGAGCTCACGTTGAAGGACATGTAGGAGTTCACCTCGTCCAGGTCGGTGAAGCTCCCCGCAAACCAGGACATGTCCCCTAAGGAACCTAGAGGAACCAAAGACAAGGTTGGGGGATAGTGTTTTGGGGACGTGGCGGCTGGGTCGTACAATCGGAACCAAGACTGATCATATGACACGGAAACTTTCATACTTGAAGCAGCGATACACACAATCATAATTTCATACTAAATGTGCGTTATAAAAAAACCCATTTGGCAGAGTGGGAGTCTTACTGGCATTGTTAAAGACAAGCATGTGATCTATGTTCTCCGTCGCCTGCTCTTGTGCAACTCTAACAGTCTCCTTCACGCCCTCCTTAGTGCCCAGATCAACAGCCAGGCTGAGCAGTGTCAGACCCCTGCCCTCGGTGGAAGCTTCCAGGGCCTCCTTCAGGTCCTGGACAAGAAGCCTGGAGCGAGCCACCAGCACCAGGATTGAGCCGGGCCGAAGCAAACAGGCCACCTGGAGGAGGGAAAGACATTAACATTAATGTAGATCAGGGTGGATTCTGTCGTTCTTTTCTATAGATTCTACACATAATACAGTTTAAAAAAAATATTATATATATACCTGTATATACCCTTTTTTGAATATAGATGTCACAGACAGAAACAATTATTTCATGATGATCTCATGACACAATTGATCCTTTTAAGTCTAAGCGTAATTTCAAAGGATGCATCGTTGGAAAATGTTTAATATCCAAGGAAGGAAAACATATAAAATGTGAATGTCATCATCTTTCAAATTAGCAATAGGATGGTTTTTTTTTCAACATGTTCCAAGAGTTCTGTGCATTTTCTCATTACAGTCCAGATGAGTTTTCTGCCCCCTAGCGGTCAACACATCTTGAATTGGTAATGGATTGGACTGTGTCAGTTCTGTACATCTATGCACTTGAAGCCAGATCAACAAAATACCAAGAGGAAATGGAGAAGGTGAGCTGTTAAACAAGTGATTTGCCTTTAAAAACCAGTACAGTACAATGTGCACTAGTGAATCTAAATATCACACCTTACAAGTACTTAGTCTTTAAGTTATCATGTGAGAGCAAAACGTGGTGTTAAACAAATCAGCACCAACACAATCCGTGAATTTACAAAGGATTGTTTGTCTAATGTTACTTTTGAGTCTGTTTATCCTGGATTTAGGGAATAGAGGATTCATTGCCGTTCATGACAATTTTACTGGAGTTTAACGCAGTAACAGTTTGGTCTCAGGAAATGTCAACATGTGAAATATGAAACTGACTTTGAGTTAATCAGACTTTTTGTGACATATAGCTGCGGCAGCTCCACCTGCAACACAGGCAAAGATAATCCAAACACACCAGTTTATTCCAGAGAGTGGTAAGATGTAACAAGAAGAAGAAGAATCTTTAGCCGGGAGCAGACGGACATGTGTCACGACAGAGGCTCTCCCCGTGTGTGTGGGAATGGGTGATTTACCTGTTGATCATTGATTGCTCTGAAGAGCAACAGGTGTACAGCCACCTCTGATCCCGGGCCCAATTACCTCGACCCATGACAGGTGTGGCTGCTTAAACCACCCCGCCCCCACACCACGTACACCCAACACCAAGCTGAGGCCAGGGAGAATCCCTGGCCAAAGCCTACCCCACAAAGCAGAGTGAAAAATGAGAAAAAAAAACCTGCAACAGGGTTCCTTTACCTAAAGGGGCAGAATCTGACGGAGGGTCCCCATACCTGAACATAGCAAAAGATCGTACTCTGAAAGACGGGTTACCATACCTTAAACAAAAAAGTCCCCTGCTGAACAAATGGTTCCCCGGAACTGCACACCTGTCCTCATATAGCAATCTCGCCACCTGTCTTCACCTTCCTCGTCGCTCTTGTATTCCTGTTCTCCTGTTCCCCGTTCGCTCTGTCTTTGTCAGATCCTTGTGTGGTATCCTCTGTACTACCCGCCCTGCCGTAGCCACTGTGTTGGTATCACTGCCAACTCCGCGAGACACTGATTCTCTGCCTGTTTCCCTGGACCCTAGTTCCCCGCCGGTTCCCTGCCGTTAAGTTTGCCTTTTGACTGTTCTCATGGTTTTGACCGCCGCCTACATGCAATAAACCTTGTCATGTCATGTGTCACACCCATGTCGTGACAGAGACTCTCCCCATGTGTGTGTTTGTGGGGATGGGTGATTCACCTGTTGCCCGTTGACTGCTGTGACGGGCCACCTCTGATCCCGGGTTCAGTTTCCTAGACCCACGACAGGTGTGGGTGGCTGCTTAGACCAAACCACAGCACCCCCACACCACATTAGTATATAATATAAAAACTTACTTGGTGTGCAAGCGTTCGTCCCAACCCCTTGGAGGCCCCGGTGATGATGCAGAAGGCCCGGCCCAAAGTCTTCCATGCGACAGAGGAAATCATCCCTGGTACAGACATCCCTCTCTGATTTATTTTCTTTTTTTCAAGATTCGGAAGAATAAAAAGAAGTAAAACGGAGTTGAAAAGAAGCAAGTGGGGGAAACGCAGGGATGAAACGATGAATGCTGATCTGCGACAGAGAGGAGAGGAGTGGACTTCAAGTGGCGTCACGTTGAATTTCACATGAGGAATTGAGAAAGTTCAACCATTTAATGTGTTTAACTGGAGAAAATCGGGCCCTCAGTAGATTGCAGTTGAATAACCCTGCTTTTGTGTTACACAAAATACTGTTTGTTTGTTTATTGGTCTTTGAGCACCTTACTTCATCAGTACAAACAGGGCTCTAGACTGTGAACATTTAGTGGCATTTTGCGACAATTTTTGGAGACAGTGCGACTAAATTTAGGAGCATCAGACTTGCAAATATGCAGACCGTTTTTTTCTTAAATTATCGTATATCATGTGAAACCCTAGGAGGGAGAGAGAATCGGTGTGTGTGTGTGTCTGTGTGTGTCTGTGTGTGTGTGTGTATACGTGTGTATACGTGTGTGTGTGTGTGTGTGTGTGTGTGTGTGTGTGTGTGTGTGTGTGTGTGTGTGTGTGTTAGGGCTGTCAACAACATATCATTTTAAAATGTTACAATCTGACCATTTTCGGGGTGTAATTGCGCGTTAGGCTATCGTCCACAATGTTAATGGTCCAATCGTGGCCCCCAGCCGCTGCCGCCTCCTCGTCCATCCCCTCCGGGAAGCGGACACCCTGACCGGGAGGTGGGGCGGCACCTTTCTCCGGGATAACATGATTTGCTCCTTTTATTTTGTTCCTCTGCTCTCCGTGCTATTTTGTAGGATTTTGGAAAGCGCCACCCCCCCCCCCCCCAAAATAGTTGAAAAAACAAATAAACAAAAAACGACCCCGGTGAGACCCCGGTGAGACCCCTGTGCTCTGTCCCGGGCCGCAGTGCGCTGTGCGGGCCGTGTGCTGCTGGCAGATCCCGGAACATCTTTGTTTTATAAACCTTTTTGCTTTTTTAAATTTATTTTATTTTATTGAATGAGCATGAAGCTGTCACCGGCCCCGGCTCAGCTGCCGGAGAAACAAAACAGAACGCATGGAGCGGCGCACGTGCGTTTTTTTTAATATAAAATAATTATTAATAAAAGTTAACCACTGCATATTTTTTTAGAATGTTAATTTTCAGATTTCGAACGTAATTTTCTTTTACATTTCGAATAGCCTTCAAAAATCTAACCATCGTTTGACTGTGTGTGTGTGTGTGTGCGTGTGTGTGTGTGTGTGTGTGTGTGTGTGTGTGTGTGTGTACGCGGTTAATGACAGAAATGGACTGAACACATACCTACATGTGTTAAACTATTATTTAGTGTGTTTAAAAAGGCACAATTTAACTCAGTGATTTTTTTTCTGTCTTTTCCTTTGAAATAAAACAGCACATTGTTATTTCTATAAATTATCTATTTATCACCAAAGCATTTATCAGTAATACAGTTGCGATTGGAAAAAAAAAAATGACTGTGTTGTGTTGCGTGTCGATTTCAGTGGTTCTCCTAAATTTTCAGTAGGGATCACCAGTGCCACTAATGGAAAAAGCTTATCTGGAGCCCTGAAAAACCATTTGAAGTAAAATTGAGGAGGGTTAACAGTGGCCTGCCTCATTATTATTACACCAGTCACTCACCAGTCGGTCATTGGCTTTTGACGCCTACTCTCAGGCCTGATACTGTAGGTCTAAGGACATGGTGCCTGGTGAGGGTTTTATAATTGACCAAGCGTATGTTTATCTCACTTTTAGTGGTCTACAATAGTTACATCATAGTTGTGATTTTTATTATTATATGGGCAGAGGTGGATAAGATAAGTTAACACAACACTTTAATGATCCCCAGAGGGGAATTGGCGAAATGTGAAGGAATGTCAAGGATAACGAGCAACATTTATTCAGTTAGTGTACAAGTCCTTCGATAATATTTGACAGAAATTGGAGTTCAGCCATGTGTCTCTAAGGCCATTATAGGTTCTAGATTTTCTCTTGGCCAATGATAGCGCTGCAAAAATGATGCTCAAACTCCAAACCACAGATCAGGAACAGGCCCTGGTGTGACGGCGACTTTGACCTTACACTATATGGGTTACACCTAGTTTTCAAAATACACTTGAAGGCATGAAACCTGGATTGATCTCTGAACTCAAAATGAACTGTCTTTTTAAGGTAAATGTGCTTTTTTTTTTTAAACTATTTACATGCTGTTTGTCTGAGAGGTCCAGACCCTTTAACGGATGAGGCTGTTCACTCGCACATGACTCCCACTGGATCCAATCTGAATGGAAACCAAATAAATAGTCAGAGGATCCTTTGTCACATGTTTGATAATAAGCCAGCTCTTTCATGCTCTTATTTTATCTTCACATTAAATTGTGCAGGATGCTGTTCCATTGTGATGTGTTAGCTATCAATTATCAATGTACTATACCCCCGTTTGCTTTTAATTTGTAATTTTTTAAAGATAATTAAAATGTTGCCTATTTTTGTAAATATCTATTTGTGTGTGTGTGTGTGTGTGTGTGTGTGTGTATATATATATATATATAATTTATTTATTTTTTTCCAATTCTCTTTATGATAAGATGGTGAATATCCAATCCAAATTCCCCCCACACGAGCAGGGTGCAGAAATAGTTTATAATTACAGTATTACCAAAAACTCCTGCATACACAGACATACACTGTAAACGGTGTGTTTCTGCTCCCTGGTGGAAAAAGATGGGTACAGCAACAAACAAAAATAAAGAAGGTTGCCCTGCAACAGAGAAAATATCTTAAAATGAGAAATATAGTGCGCATAATACATGTAAGCAGTAAGTAAACTCTTAAATAAATAAAAGAAAACACCACATGTTACTGTAAAAACACTGCTTACTTTGTCGGGGAAAACCCGTCTTAAAGTAATTCCATCTTCTGTATTCTTTACTGCGGCGGACAAGTTGTTTTTGTTGTTGAAAGTCTTTTTCACGTTATTTTTAAGCACAGAGAAGCTACTGTATGATGGTAATCAATTTGATCCGGTGGAGAAAACAAGTTCCATCACAGGTTTAGAAAATTGCAGTAAAACCTTGTAGAATGAGACAGAGGGCTCAACTAAATGGGGTTGGTGTGTATGAGGGCATCTGGCCTATCCGTGGAGAACCAATTAAGTTTTATATATTTAATATCCTGACAAAGTGCAGTAATAGCCCGCAGTGAAATACCACCAAGAGCAGGGTCTACAGGCTGAGGATCAACACTTGGTCCAAATATAGATCCCAGCTCCCACTCTCTCTCAGGTAACAGAAGAAACGATTCATTTTTCAATATTTTCCTACAAAATGATGCTTGAGGATAGATATATATTTCATGTACCTTGCATTTCAAGATTCAGGATTCAAGAGGTTTATTTGTCATTTATAGTTTAATCACACTTGAAGCTGATTTGCTTGGATAAATAAAAAATGAATGGTTGATATAGATTTTATATTTCAATATTTCAATTCAATATCAATTATATTATAATATTATAGCTATTATATCAGGGCCCTGGGTATGAGTATGTCTACTTTTACTTTCACTACTTTAAGTACATTTAACAGTAAGTAGGAGGCCTACTCACACCACTTTCACTCGTGTCTATTTGTACTTTTCACTGAATTTGTACTTCTTCCACCGGTAATAATCACGAGATGACGCCCCCCATTGCGTCACGAAGGGGGCGAGTCCACCGCGCCGCCAGTGTGGGGGTGGGGGGGTGTGTGTGTGGGGGGGGGGGGCGTGGCCAGGGGTGGGTGTGTCTCTCAGCTGATGCGCGCATCAACCGACTCCATCGTCAGCAGCATCCGACGCTGACGGCACGACGACGGGCGGCATCCCGGCACCCCCCCCCGCCCACCCCCCCACCCCCCCACCTCCCCCGCGACACCGCGACACCGCGACACCGCCGCCGACGCGATTCATCGCAGCGAGCGAAACCTTTTCAATCGGTGTCGCCGGTGAGGTGCGCGTGAGGACGGACACCGCGCACCGCAGACAGTGAGTAGCCCTTCGACGACGGACCCGCCGCGGCGCGACCGTCGGTGGATCGACGCGATCGCACGGTGCCGCGCGCGCGCTCAATGACGCCGTGCATTTTCGGGGTTTGCGGCGAGACTCGTGCACGCGTTTGCCGTGTTTAATTTTTATTTTATTTATTATTATTTTTTTTTTTTAATTTATTTATCTTTTCCCTTCCGTGCGATCTCCCGTTATTTGTCTAGAGACGCGGTCGATCGAGGGGCTGGGATGCGGATTGTGCTCAAGCCGCCCTTGCCGCCCGGGGATGCGGAGAGAGAAGGAGAGAGAGAGCGAGAGAGAGGGGGAGAGAGAGAGAGAGAGAGAAGGGGGGAGAGAGATGGGGAGAGGCGCAGTAAGGCCACTGGTTCTCCCTCCTCGGCCCATGTACTAGAGGTTTACTTCCACTTGGGTGACTGGTAGTAGTAGTAGTAAGGACACCCTGCCTGTCTCCCTGCTCCAGTCCCCTCCCCTCACGACTCTCTCTCTCCCTCTCTCTCTCTCTCTGCCTCTCCCTCTATCCCTCCCTCCCTCTCTCTTGCTCACTGGAATATAATTTATGCTATTATGTCATTCACAACACAAATTCGGCTTCATCCCTTTCTCTCTCTCTCTCTCTCTGTCTCTCTTCCACGCATGCATGCATACAAATACACACCAGCAGGTTATATCGAGGTATAGTCGTGGTCAGGGCTGGGCGATTTTGACAAAATCAAATAGGATGATATTTTTTGATCGACAGCCTTTCCCCGATATCGATAATGTGAGGACATTTTTCGGGGATGACTTTTATCAGATATTTCCACGCAAGAAATATATTCGAAGCAATCATTAGTAATGTGGCTATTGTAAGCAAGCAGGTAGCGGTGTAAATAACAGCCACTACAATGGGCGATGAAGCTCGGAAAAATGCATTCGTTTGATGAAGCCTTGAAGACATTTGACTACATCACCTTATTATTATTACCCCGGACGACATCGAGTCTGGAGTCATGATATCGGTGTTACAGCGATATATCGCCCAGCCCTCGACTGGGTGACGTGGACCTCCTCTCGTGCGGACGCGCGAGCACGGTATCATCGTTGCCGTTGTTTTGGTGAAAAAAGGCCGTAAACGAAAAAAAACAAAAAACCGAAATCGTGCCCATCTATTTGAATCACCACATCAATCACATCCAGAACCTTTGGAGGCTGTAGTGTGGGTTCACATGCATTCAGAAACACGCACACCCGTGTAAACCGCTGATTTAGGGTTTATTTTTAGAGTGGTGATGCCCAGGTGCTTCTGCGAGCGCCGCCGATGCGATTAGTTTATAGAGAGAGAGAGAGAGAGAGAGAGAGAGAGAGAGGTACGAATACCACTAAAGTAATATAAACATGATTGTATTTTGGGTTCTGTGAGTGCTTGTACGTCCAAGGGAGTTTGGTGGGAGTTAGTACTCAATCCCAATACAGGGCAAGGGGGAGTGTAATGGAGTGTTTTGTTTCATTAGGAGAATTAAACGGAAGCGTTTATTTTAAACAAACCTGCATTAGACTGTTGGAGCACTGCCAGACGTATTGTGTAATGACTTATTGTGTAATTACAATATTGTATAACTTCCTGTTTTCTCTGTGTTTCTCTAGTGTGTGTGCCCCCACTACCTGCATTAGGTTGTGATGACCCACACTACTTCCAAGTGTGATGTGTATGTGACCCTACCCTTCAATCCTGACTCCTAACCTTTAATTCCTGACCTTTGACCCCCACTATGGGCAGTGTTGGGAGTGGGGTGGCAGGAGAGCAGGAGTTTGCCATGAAGTCAGTGGGCACACGGACCACCCTGCCCCGGGCCCCTCCTCTCTCTCGCCGTTGCCCCGCCGACCGGAGCTGCAGTGCCGAGCGCCTCCCCCGCCCCCCGGCCACTATATCTGACGGGACGGCTTCGAGCGATGAGCGAGGGAGCGTTAGCATTGGGACTGGGACTTGCACCGGGACGGACCGGCCCACCGAGACGGCCTCCTTCACCAACACAGAATGTACCATGACCGCCCCGTCCAACAACAACCAGTTGGAGTGCGGGAACCTGGCGGCGAGGAGGGAGCGGGAGTGGGAGAGGGAGCGGCTGCGCGAGCGGGGGGAGAGGGGCAGAGACAGGGACCGGGACAGAGACTGGGACCGAGAGAGGCTGGAGAGGGAGCGGGAGAGGGAGAGGAACCGGGAGAGGGAGAGGGAGCGGGTGGAGAGGGAGCGGCTGGAGAGGGAGCGGGAGAGGGAGCGGGAGAGGGCCAGGGAGCGGGAGAGGGAGCGCATCGAGAGGGAGAAGATCGAGAGGGAGAGGGAGAGGGAGAGGGAGCGGGAGCGGGAGAGGCTGGAGAACGAGAGACTGGAGAGAGAGAGAGAGAGGGAGATGCAGGGCGGAGGCCTCGATGTCTGCGGGAATATCGTGAGCCTGGGAGCCGGCGACAAGAGCGGCGGCGCCATGAATGCGCACCAGCACAGGGAGATGGCCGCGGCCAGAAAGGACGACAACAACCCGGGCAGCCAGAACCCCCCAAACCACAACCCTCCCAAGATCCTGCCTGTTTCGGGAAAGCTGGAGCAGGTACGTCCCGGTTCACCGATACAAACGGGACATTTTTAGCGCATGAAAAGCTGTGAGTAGTGGTTTAAGGTGGTTTGAGTGGTAAACAAAGCACGCATAATTGGTCTTAAAATGATTTAGGCGTCAGGCCGATTGTTTGAGTTTGGAGTTCTCCTAGTATGTTCCTGTTTTTTATGTCCAGGGCTGGACAATCTCTCTTTAGCAAGCTGTGTTTTTTCAGTGATCTCAATTATGTTATTGTGTACTCTCAACGGAATATTGTTTCAGCTAATTGCCTCTCCCTCCGCATCTGTCTCTGTATTTCTGTCTTCCTCTCTCTCGCGCTTTCACCAGAACAACTCGGGGCTGGTTCGTCCCTCTGCCTTCAAGCCGGTGGTCCCCAAAAGCTTCCACTCCATGCAGAACCTGGTAGGCCAAGCAGGAGGGTCCGGAAGCGAGGGAAAGTCTGAGGGGAGGAATGAAGGAATGGGTGAGGGGAGGAGCGGCAGAAGAGGCAGAGATGGGGGAGAATCGGGAGAGGTCCCCGAAGCGCTCCTCCTTGACCAGGATAGCCCAGTGAGGGTCAGAGGAAATGAGGGGGGAATGAATAGCAATGAAATCGTCCAGGCAGGGATGTCCGATTCAGGGAGGAACTCTCTGACGAGCCTGCCGACCTACACGGGCTCCGGTTCGGGCTACGGCCCTCCGGTGGCCCTGGGGCCCCTCAGCGCGTCCACCAGCCACATCAACAGGTTGGGCACGGCGGGGGTGGCAGCTGCACTGGATAAGCTGGACAAACCTGGCTACCAGGTATTTCGTTGACACGTTCAGACACTTGAGATGTGGCAAACTGACCAACATTTTGGGTCTCAAAGAAACCGGTTGTGTTGTGTGGATGCGTTGCTCAGACTTTATTTTTCCCTTCCAGAATGGACTTAGCACCTCAGACAGCGGCCGTTCCTCCTCAGGAAAGAGTTCCTTGTCCTACCAGAGGCTGAGCCACCTGAGCGACGCCCCAGCGCCTCTACGCCCGTCCCCGTCCTCCGACGACATCATCCAGGACCTGGAGGATCGGCTGTGGGAGAAAGAACAAGAGGTCAGAGGTCGTTCACATTTGCTGCACTTCCAAATGCATATAGCAGTTATACAGTACTTCACTAATTGTAAATTGAAAAATTAAAATAAAATTATTTATAGCGTTACTGTTCTTAAATAATGGAGCTCAATCGAGCTCCAAATGCTTTGGAAAAGAAAACTCTAAAACACAAGGTTGCACAATAAAAGGGAAGCCACAAAAAAACAAACACAGTGTTTATGATGGCATAGGGATACAAACCCTGAACCAAACCAAGGGTGGTTTCTTAGCTTGTGGCTTCAAAATATTGTTATTTATCCAGGTATGAGAACAATCTTTAAATTTATCAAAGCGGACCTATTTTGCTCCATTTCACCAATTTCATATATGGTCTCTGAGGTCCTCAAAACATGTTTTTTAATTTTTTTTCTGAAAATATGAATTATGCATTCGAGCCATTCTAACATGCGTCCAATCCAACCGGTCTGAAAACGGGCTGTTTCAGTGGGTGGAGCCACCCTCCCGAGGCCCCTAGTTCTGTGAGCCAACGGGGATTGAGCTTTACTCCGGATTCCGTTCTTTGTAAACTTTCACTGATGTCAGCTTATCAGTTCACTAAAATCTGTTTCTAAAAAAAATTGAGGCGAGAAATGAGAAATGCAGTTGCTGAATCTTCACTCATACTCATTTAAAAGTTTGTTCCGTCTTTCAGCGTGGTGTCTGGAGCAGGGCGGAGCTTGGAGACTCTTTTGTTTAATTTAATTACGGAAACGTCAAAAATAAAATAAAATAAATACATCTACGGTTTTGTTTGGAGAAACACGGAGCGCAGCCTACAGTAACCTGACCTGGACACACACACACACACACACACACACACACACACACACACACACACACACAGAAAGAAACACACAGCAGGATTTATTTTTAAATACTTAGATTTTCCTCATCTGCGGTTTTGTCACGGACAGTTGGTATTAATTAATCTTTCTTTTAAAAGATTTGTGCTGGTCTCTACAGCCAACAGAGCACTTCCCGTGATTGGCTCTTAGCTTCGATGATAGCCTGTCCGGTCACACTCCAGGTGCGGATGGACTTACTCTGATGGAGGCGGTTCTAATTCCACTAAAGTGTTATACACAGTATACTGTAACTTCGATGACGTATGTCGGGAGGGAAGCCGCATCTCACAAAAAACTGACAGAGCTGTCTTAATTCACTATGTGTGTGTTAGTAAACCCATCAGAGACCCATAATAGATCCCCTTTTATTATAATTTTTATTAACTTTTTTGTGGTACTTACAACTTTTGGGCTATCACAAACAAATTGTATTCCCTTCTCGCGTACTCCTGCCTCACTCTATTGACTCGGGAGGTTGACTGTACAAATCTTGCGGGTGTTTTCTCAAAAACCCTTCGTGTCGTCGGCGTTGCCAACAGGTGCAACACATGCGGCGTAACTTGGACCAAAGTGAGGCAGCAATCATTCAGGTGTTTGAGGAAAAGCAGCGCGTCTGGGAGCGCCAAATGGATGAGCTGCGACAGAACTACGCCTCACGGCTGCAGCAGGTGAACGCGCGTACACATTTAACCGCATGTGCTCTTCCATACACATTTTAAACACGTACACATTATACCTACGGTTAATCTGTATTTTTCATATTGATAAGAGCTGATTTTACATGTGCACACTATCATTTATTCCTTCAATTTTTATTCATCACCCAAAGTACTTAAATAACAGTTTATACAATGACATGCAAAATCCAGAATACATTCAATATAAAACTGCCACCAGGCATCTGTGCTCAAATGAAAAGATACAATCAAAAGTCAAATGGGGTGTATGTTTGTCCGTAGGTTACACGTCGTGCCCAGCGCTCCCAGACAGCCTTGCAGGCCCAGATAACTCGTCTGTCCCAGGACAAGAGGAGGCTCCAGGAGGAGATGGCAGCTCTGCTGGCCCAGAGAGAGGAGCTGGAGAGAAAGTGTCTGGATTACAGGAAGGAGCAGGCAGACATATTGCCTCGCCTGGAGGAGACCAAATGGGAGGTGAGACAGTCGTGCGTTTCCCTATATGCATACTGCATGTGGATTCAGTTAGTCATGAAAACTTAATAACTGCCACTAATGTCTTCACAACCAATTCCCCTCTGTTTTCGTTCTGGTCCTGCAGGTGTGCCAGAAGGCAGGTGAGATTTCCCTGCTAAAGCAGCAGCTGAGGGAGAGCCAGGCAGAAGTGACCCAGCGAGCCGGAGAGATGGTGGCCCTGAGGGGGCAGCTGAAAGAGCTGAATGCCCAGTTGAGGGAACGGGAGGAGGCCATGCTCGGACTGAAAGACTCCTACAGCTCGAGGAGTCGTGACCTGGAAAAGTGTGAGGGAGAGCTGAGGAGGACTCTCTCTGAGGTTTGCAGATATTTCTTACACACTTGAGGGAAAATGTAAAGGCTTGGGAACAAATAATGACAAATACACATACACAGCTTTTGAATGCTATACTGCCATAAGACAAATATGATTCTTTCCTTAGGTGTCTATCCTCAGAGAAAAACTGGGTGTATTTGAGGCAGAGGTGCTCAGTCTGAAGCGGGCTCTCAATGAGGTGGGCAGAGGGGCAGAAATTAACATGGCTCCTAACTTGGCTGCAGCAGGACTATTGCCCCCCTGGGGAGTTCTGCACTGCCCAAGAGGCCCCTCCGAATCCTCATCCACCCCCCTCAACTCCACATCTGACACCTTGCTCAGTCTTCAGAGCGATGAAGCCAAAGCCCAGCGGCAGGAGGCTCAGAGGCAGGAGAGGCAGCAGCGTGAGGAGGCGCAGTGGCGAGAGCTGCAGCATCGCCAGGACGGCCACGTCAACCAGGAGCTGCACATGCGCCAAGAGGCCCAACTCCGTCAGGAGGCGCAACTCCGCCAGGAGGCCCAAATACGTCAAGAAGCCCAACTCCGCCAGGAGGTTCAGCTTCGACAGGAGGCCCAAATGCGCCAAGAGGTTCAACTGCGTCAGGAGCCCCAGCTACGCCAGGAGCTACAACTAAGGCAGGACAGTCAGCTGTGCCAGGAAATCCAGCTACGCCAGGATGAGGCAGGGGACCTGCGCAGGCAGCTGGAGCAGCTGCAGGCGGCACTGCGGCTGGAGCGGCAGCAGCGGGAGCGCCAGGCCCTGAACTTTGACCAGGAGCGACACACCTGGCAGGACGAGAAGGAGCGTGTTTTAAAATACCAGGCACAGTTACAGCTCAGCTACGTGGAGACTCTTCAGAAGAACCAGGCTCTGGAGAAACGCATGGGGCAGATGGGAGCCAAAACCACCACAGCGTCCAGCGCCACTCCCTCCACTTCTTCCTCCTCCAACTCTCCCCCGCCGCCGCCGGCTCTTTCCCCTCTCTCTCCTCAACCCTCCGCCTCTCTCCCCGCTCCCATCGCTCTTACCCTTTCTCCGCCTTCCGAGGACCAGAAGGGCCCGCCGTCTCTCCACCAGCTCGCCCCGCCCTGGGCAGGACCCACACGCCTGGAGAGGATAGAATCAACTGAGATATAAGAGCAGCTCCATGCAACAGCGAGATACAAACACCCGAATACAATGCACAGATGCAAGGGCCTCTTCCGGGAAAAACGTCAAAAACAATAGATAACCTATCTCTGTCTACAATAGAGGAGAACAATACAGTTCATTGTACATACTGTGCTGTCACTAATATTACATTTCAAAGCTACAATATACACTTAACAGTTACAAAGGCCTATTACTAGAATGCAACATTGACCATAACAGTCAAGGACAGCTCAATGGGAAATACAACTTTGTTTTAATCAACCAATCATGTCGAACCTCCTAAGCAGCGTTTCACCCAATACTTGTTCACCGCAATCTGCAATATCAGACAGTATTCGTGAAAAGTGACTAATGGGTGACAAAAAATATATATTTATTGGAATTGCTTAGATTACAGCACTAACAATGGGGACCTTTAACACCCATTTCAGAAAAAGGACCAAGAAAATCAGGGATAACGTCAGAAACTATTGAGGATATAATGTGGTTTTTCATATCATCGAGTACTATGTCAGTGGTTATGTAAAATTTGAATTTGGAGTTAGAATGTGTGATGACAACGTGCATCTTCGGCCATAGAGCGCCTTATTCCATGCTTTTCAGCATTTCTTTTCCCAAGACTGTGACCTTTTCCCGAAAACTGGTGAAAAGGTCAGGTTGATATAATTATTTTACAGTTAGACTATTATAATCACACATGACGTGATTATCATTTTTAAAATCCAGCATGATTACAACATTAGCTCTAATTCTCTCAGTAAAACAAGCAAAAGGTCATATTGGACATTTAGGTAATATTATGCATGGGTTTCGCAGTGAAAGACACCTCTACATACATCATTAAGACCTACAAAGATTATATTTTCTACAAAGTGACTTAAATGAATAGGTCTGGTAGATAATCAGCCCAATCTCTGATTGACGAAGCAAATTTCAGGGATGTGGGATCCACAGGTTTGCCCTCGCTGCAGACCCGCTTGCAGTGACTGAAGATGAACTCTAGAGATCATCGGAGAGCTTTTTACGGTGCTCACATCTCCAGTGAGAGTTAATAGAAAATGGTTTCTATCCTCTTTCGACAAACGGGGAAACGGTGCAATGGGAATACAAATGGAAGCACACGATGTTAATTGAGTTATTAAAACAGTGTCATTCACTTTGTGCATTTACAGCCAAGAAATATTATAATTCAGTTAGTATCCCCAAAGTTGATAAGTTCTATAGAATGTATGTCATACTAGAAAAAAAAATCCATATGTTGTTAAAGATTATAAGCGTTTGTATGTATGTACATATGTGTGGATGTATGAATGAATGAATGAATGTATGCATATCTGTGTGCGCGTGTGTGTACGTGTATGCATATGCATATATAAAAGCTTAATTTTACGAGACTGGTGATAGAGGGACTAGTGGCAATATGAAAAAGGAAAGAGTTATTAATAGAAAGGGTAAATATTGTGGCTTTAAGTATAATACACTGTACACTGAGGCTTGATGCGACAGCGCGGCTTCAATTTCAAACTGAGGAAGGTCAAGCGCCTGATGAAAGCTGTATATCGTTTTTATGACAAACTATCTTTACTTTCCCCCGTGTGTAGTTTATTCAGATCAGGCAGAACAGAGGGAGGTCATGTACTTTGGCAAGAAAAGGTGCTGCCTCTCTGAAGGCTGCGTCAGGCTACTGCACTATAGGCTACCACACGGGAGTCCCAGGACGGAGGCCCGCGGCCGGCCTCACATGTGAATATCATGGCTTTTCTATGTGTTGTTTATGCCAGCTTATAAAGATGTTGCTTAAGAATATTACCTAATTATCACTAATGTATTACATAGTATTATCATCTTTACATCATCTGTTATTATGTTAAATGGTGAATTGACAGAGTAGCTATGTGCCATTTGAGCTTTCCTTTCTGTTTTTTTTTTTTGTTTGTTTTTGTTTTGTTTTTTTTCTCGAAAACTCTGTAGATAGCCTGTTGGCCTGACATATTGGTGCAATCACAGCAACCCTGTCCAAAAATTATATTCCTCTTGATGTAGGTGATAAATGTAGTTATTGTATTGTTTAGAAAAACAAGATGCTCCGAATTTTATACATGTTCTTTTATGTTTTGCATTTCTGTTACTGGTACTGTTCTGGCTTGACTACAACCATCCCTTTGCTAAAAATCAGCAGAATCAATAAAGATACGTGAAAAACGTGGGTTGTTGTCGTCGTTCAAACAAGTAAATCTACAAGTCACCGTGGTGATTGGAGGATGTTGTGTGATTCCTAGCTAATGCGTGGCAGAAGCAGCGGGTTTAGCACCCAAAATGGCTTGACTGTATAGATTTTGGACAGATCTAAATCCTTGCTAAACCAACAATGATATGCAATGAGTGATGTTGTTAATTTTTGAACATCGAGGCTAAAATAAATGTTCCAGCATTAGTGAATTGGTGGATAGATTGAATATATGATTATATAAAAATTAACCATGAATATTAAACCCCTGCATCAACAATTTACATTCTGACAACAATAGGAAATAAGGTGAAATATTTTTTTATAATTTTTTTTATTAAAGAATTGAATAATAATATTTGTATAGAATAAATATATATTAAACTATTATGAAATTATAATTTAGCTGTTAAAATAGTAGACTCAGCAGTAGCAATAAACCCTTTTCTACTTTGTATTTTATTCCGTTTCTTCTTCATCTGAAAACATGAAGTTAAAAAAAACAAAAAACCTCTCACTCAATAAGTAGGAGTTGTGTTGAGATAAAGTACTTCAGTACGAGTGCATTATTAATTTACTACGAAAACTACTGAAGTACTTATGGATTTATATCCGTGGTTTGGGGACCGCGATCCGCGTCTAACTTGAATTGTCCGCAACGTAAAACAGCCGTGCAAGTTTGTCCCTCCTCGCTTTCCGTCGTTGTACCCGGAAGTAACGCGGCTCGCCTTCGGCCCGCGGTGGTTGTTCCTTGTCGAACGGGGAAGGGGAGCGGAGTCGAAGCACCGAGGAGCCGACAAACCGCGACTAACACAATGTTTTCAACTAGTTAACCAGGTACCTCGCGGCTGGAAGACCGACTCATTTGCTGGCAGGTAGCTGAATAGCCGCGTTTAGCTGGGGCTAGGATGCCGCCGCACCGAGTCCACTCCGTACACCCCGTCGATTGGGAGGGACCCCGAACCCCGCACCCCGCAACTCAGTTTCTGAAAACGAATAACCCTGTTTATAACTGTAGCTACCGGCAAAGAAGCCGTGCTGAAAACTACATGTGGAATATCTCCCGCAGTCAAGTATCTACACCGTATTAATGTCTATGGTTTAAGAAAATTGCCAATATAAAAATAACATAAATCGTGGAAAGATTGAATTAAACCCCCCCTCAAATGTCCACATTTGAAAACCCCGAACGCCGAGAAGCTATCTCGTGGCCGAGCCTCCGGTGCTGCTGTGTAGTCGTCACCACGTACTGTAGCTTCATACCAATCGGAATGAGTTGTACTTCCCAAGGCCTCCTTCAATTGAATGTTTCTGCTTGCGGAGGTCGGAGCCAGTGCTTTGTAATTTTTAAACATTAGCTTTAAGATGTGCCGTGAACTATATCCTTGACCTGTAATGGTGGGGTAACGAACGAAACTAACACGCTGTTCTTTATCCACCTTTTTTTGATTTCAGCAATATGGTTGTGAATCTGTGCCTGCCACAATTTGCAAGCGCGGTCCATTGCAACAAGGTACCTCACGCTCTTCAAACTATTTCACCGTCTAAATGAACCTGAGTCGCTTGCTCATTTGTGTGGAGGTGGCTTATGCATTCGCAACAAGTATTTCTTGTGAGATGTCCGTGTTTTTTTTTTGTGCTGTACTGTGTTTTCTGACAAAAACATTAAGTTCCAATGCGCAGGTCTTAGGCATAGCTCGCTGTCACCCAGGGACAAGATGTATAGAACTTAATACAGCATGTGTCACAAGCACAGATATAGTTGGTTATGCCAGTTGTAGCGCCAAGAAGCCGTAAGAAGCACGTAGAAACGAAGGAGCACAGTATGGAGGTGGACAAGGACGTGAAGACAAAAACAGCGGGCAGTGTGTGGGTGTCTGAATCACAGCTGACCTTGTTATATTCTTTTGGCTATTTGATAATCCGCTATGGGCAGCGCTCCCTTAGCGTGCTGTGGCTGAGTCTCTCAAGATCTTGAGACACTTTTTTTAGGGCTTTACAAATTATTTAAAATGGACAGCGATGGAAGTAAATCCTCATGTTACAAAATTATTTTGTGTGTTTTTTGCACATGCAATTAAGCATTTTCCTTTCAGGAGTAATTTTCTTATTAAAGATGAAATAAGAGAGTTTTTTTTTTTTTATTTGGCATAGACATTGCTTTAGAAAATATCTGACTACTACAAGCGTGCATATAATAATAATAATGATGATGATAATAATAATAAAAACTTTGTACAAACTATTTTCTTACTTCTAAAACAGTTGTGTGCAGATGGGTATGATGTCACTAATCTTCTGTCAGCTGACCCTGCTGTCCGGAGGCGGGGCTTCAAGCTAGAGTACTTCCTGCGTCCGCCAGTGCAGGTGAGGAGAAGAAGAAGAATCTTTAATCATCACACGACAAGATACTATCTGCCTTTTAAAGCACATTTTACTTTTACTGGGGTACACCACAGGGCCTGTATCTATCAAACAGCCGAAAAACTCTCTTAGGATTTGTGATGAAAGTTTGACTTGGAGTAAAAAATATTCCTGCCTCGGAGCAGGACATAAAAGTTACATAGTTATGAAGCTGCCTACACTCACTTTCAGCGAGGATTAGCACTTCTCTTTTTAGAACAAATGGCGTTCTGGTGTTATGACAATCTGAGCCACAAAGTAAAATCATAATCACATTTTGTCGTAATTTTAAAGTACTTTTGTGGTCAGAATAATGTGTAACACTTTCTACTTGTATCTCAGGTGACACTGACGTTCGGCTTCCAGGTGGAGGTATGCAGAGTGGATGTCGAGCTCTGGCCATGGGGCATGGATCTGGGAAAGGCCCACAAGAGACTGGAAATAAGCACCAACTCTGATGCTCCGAGCCAAGAGCAGCGCCAGCAAAAAGACAATTTGCATTCAAGTGAACAAAACCGGCCCAAACAAGAGCAGTTTAATTGTACATCCCACTGTTCTAATGGACGCGCATGGAGCGTTCAGGCTCCTGGTGAGCACCAAAAGAGAAGCCACCCCTACAGGAGGTCAGAACAGCGACCTCAGGCAACCACCAACACAAATCCTCTTGAGCCAGAGTTTAAATTGGTGGGTCGCTGTGAACTTAGAGAGGAAACCCAGGTCTGCTTCAGTAATGCACACTTTCGGGCTCGGCCGCCATTCCCCTCTCCTCCCCCCGGGCAGCCTGCAGCTTGTCGGCAGGAGGAGTTGTGGAGCAGGGGGATGCCGTCCCTAAGCGCAGTGAGACAGCTCCGTGTGACCGTTCCCTTCGGTGGTGCTGCGTCCGCACTGGGGCTCAAGGCGTTGGCGGTGTGGGGGCAGCCGTCTCGCTGTTGTTCTGCAGAGGAAGTGGAGAGGGTCAGGAGAGCCCACCAGGCCTGTCAAAGACAGCGACCACAGCCTTCGCTTTTTTCCTCGTCGATCGATCAGCCAAAGCAACCACCACAAACAGAAACAACCGACAAGTATGTACTGCTGAGCAGGGCAGGGGGGTATTCAAAAAATCTCGCGTATTCCAACAAGCCTGGCTTATTTCCCCTAGTCTATAACTTCCGGGATGAAGGTTTTCGATGAGATCTGTCCGGAAAACATTCCGAGGTTACCATTGCCTGTTCAGCTCAAAGGGAAAACAAGTGCATAATAAAAAAAAATAATAATAATTTTTTCTTTACGAAACATATGAGAATTTCCAGAGGTATAACCATAAACTACAATTAGTTTTCTTGATTTCTGTAACTTTTCACATAAAAATAAGTTATATCTGCATTAGCATTGGCCCATCCCTAATTTTCTCTTTTTTTTTTTTTTAATAATTCTGAAATTCTTGTGTTCTGATCCTAGTTCTGCATCAATTCCAGAGGAGTTTCTTGACCCCTTAACCCAGGAAGTAATGACTCTGCCCATGTTGCTTCCCTGTGGGATGTCGGTGGACCACAGCACCCTGGACGAGTACCATCAGAGGGAAGCCACTTGGGGGAGACCCCCCAGCGACCCCTTCACCGGCGTGCCCTTCAATGGAGCCTCCCAGCCTCTCCCCAATCCTCGCTTGAAAAGCCGCATTGATCACTTCATCCTCCAGACAGGAGTGGGTCTGAAGAACAGGGCGTTGGGGAGACAGGGGGAGGCCCAGGTGCCCCAACCCTCCAGGCTCTTGGTTCCTAAGGTGGAGGAAGACTCCTCAAACTCTGTGGGCACCAGTGAAGGGGAACTCAGTCTTGCTGCCCGGTCCAATATGGCTATCAGAAGCCAAAAGAGGACTTTGTGGTTCAAGGAGTGCGACTCCATCAGACCATCACATTCCCAGCCTGAAACGTCAAATTCCAATAAACCCAACAAATGGGATTTGAAGGAAAATCCTCGAGGACTTTATTCATCTCGCCTGGACTCTGCAGTTGAATCTTTGAATCAGGATACAGAGCATAATCAACCTGAACCAAAAAGACCAAGAACTGATCTAAACTCAAGTGAGTGGTACACACAACAATAAACGTCAATTCTGTTTGTTGTATGCCATTGAAGGGAGAAGTTCATCAAACATATCTCCTGTCTGTGTATGAATGGGTGTTTCTTCTTTGGTCTTTGCCCCCTACCCACAGTTCCTAGCTCCTCTCATGAGCAGCGTTTGTCCAGCAGTCTGGACGAGGCTCTCCTCAGCGCTCTGCAGGGCCGACCCTCCTTCACCTCAAACTCTACCCTCAGATTGGTTCCTGCCGATGAAGGGTCACCTGACGCCTTAAACTGCACCCAGACGTCAGGCACATCAGGGGCCTCGGCAGGTAGGAGCTACCTGCATTAAATAGCATAGTGGAGCCGGGTGCCCTTGAAGTTATATAAGATTGATTATTGGATAGGACTTGGCAACGGGTCTGAATCGGTAATCTGTCTGCTGCATTTTGTACTGACAGCAGTAGCAGGATGTTCCTGCTGCAGAGGAGGTGTAGTTCATTTTGAAGCACAAGGACAATTTGTTGAAGTGACCCTTACTTTACACAGTGTCTTTTATTTTTTTTATTATTATTTTTTTTTTAAAGGACGGGGCAGTGGTTAGCACTGTGGGGAAACAACTCTTCTTTTTCTTTGGGCTGCTCCCGTTAGGAGTCGCCACAGCGGATCATCTGCCTCCAATACCTTCTGTTCTGCGCGTCTTCCCCCCCTTACACCAACCGCCCGCATGTCCTCCACATCCATAAAGCTTCTCTTTGGCCTCCCTCTTTTCCTCTTGCCTGGCAGCTCCATCCTCAGCCACCTCCTCCCAGTGTAACTCTCATCCCTCCTACACACGTGTCCAGACCATCTCATTCTGGCCTCTCTTACTTTTCCACCAAACTGTCCAACCTGAGCCGTCCCTCTAATGTACTCATTCTTAATCCTGTCCATCCCTGTCACTCCCGATGGACATCTCAACATCCTCAACTCTGCCACCTCCGGTTCAGCCACCTGCCTTTTTGTCAGTGCCACCGCCTCTAAACTGTACAACATAGCTGGTCTCACTGCCGTCCTGTAAAACCTTTCCCTTCACCCTTTACTCTTGTTTGTTGTTTCCTGTGGGGAAACAACCTCAAAATGAAATATAAAACTAGACTACAAACTACATAAAACAACTTTCTTTCGCTGCCTACTTTCTTTAAGATATTCTGGATACCCTCTATGAATTAAGATGTCATTTTAAATCTACAGGGTATTTACCAGGTCCTTGAGATGCTTGAAGTGCTCGAATTACATCTTCAGGAAAAAGTAATGAAAATAGCCCATTTTGTGCTGAAGTGCTTGAACAGCCCTTGATATTCTTCCCTTTTATTCAGATCATAAGTGTGTGTGTGTGTGTGTGTGTGTGTGTGTGTGTGTGTGTGTGTGTGTGTGTGTGTGTGTGTGTGTGTGTGTGTGTGTGTGTGTGTGTGTGTGTGTGTGTGTGTGTGTGTGTGTGTGTGTGATGTTATCCACTTCACCTGTTGGCAGTTTTGATGTTGTGGCTGGTCAGTGTATAATACACAGTGAGACTTGTGACGATGATGAATCTGAAAGTCATCCACTGCGTCTCATGTTTTCCACGATAGAACAGAATGTCATCCGGGTCTGATTCGATGTGCGTGAACGATATCTGTAAAAACCAAACCCTCCCTCACTGGTTGCTTCCCCCCCCCCCATCTGTTTTCCAGAGAATAAGACGTGTTCTGCGTGTTTCTGTTCCCTCTCGGCTTATACCACATCTACGTCGCCAGTCTACCGCCTGCTCTGCGCTCACTTAATGTGTCGAAGCTGCCTACGCAGGAAGTCTGTATTAAAGCCCAGAGACATCTTGTGTCCGACCTGCCAACGCCCTTCCTCATGCAGTGACATCGTACGTGTGCACCACTGACCATCGCACGCTCAATGGAGCCTTTAGAAAATGCGCATTTTCAAGGCCTTGGAAGGCTGGAAGCAGGCAGTTCGTACGGAATCTGGTACGGTCACAGAATCTGCTGAAAAGGACGAATAAATTGCTTCCATTGTCGTCTTCACACTCGCACGTTATTGATGGTTGAGTTTGTGGGGGGGCAAAAAGGTGGTCATGATGCTGATGGGATTATTCGTGGGAAATTGAATTTTTTTTCTCTGATACTTCTCTGATACGTCTGTCCATGACCCTTTGGCTGTTCTTAGGGTTTTTACCCGTGGTTTATTTTTAGTTGTACCTATGTGCTGTGGACAAAGAGACAGCAATCTCCATGTAATTATAATAATAATTATAATAATAATAATCATAGTGATAACACCCAACACGATACATTATAATCCTGGATTCCCATTGCCATGGACATTCCTTGGTCCCTTCCATTACTATTTCCTGATTAGTTAAATTTCCTGGCTGTTTCAAAGATTGACCAATGAAAGTACGTTGCGCATCCGGGCGGGGGGTGCGGGACTCTGTGACGGCCACGGATAAATAAAGACCTTTAATGAAAGCCAAAGACCTTAAAAGAACTGTTGTGTAAATAAAAAAATAAAAAAAAAATAAAAAAAAAACACTTTGAGCCACGCTTGGAAGTGTGGCTGCAGCCTTGGGTGGCCCGGCCCGTCAGATTAAAAATGTGTTGAGAATGGATAAAAGCTTGAGGTTGGGGACTGAAGGAAGCTCTGGCAGCAGGGTGCCTAGTGAGTATAATGGGAGGAAGAGGGTTCAAAGGCTCTTGTAATTAATCAATACTGTTATTAAATGCTGGAAGTAAAAAGACACCTTATCCCTTTGTCTTTTTTTTTTTTTTTTTTTTTTTTTTTTTTTCAGAGACATTTAACAAACACAAAAACAAACATTTTCATTGAGCAGCCATTTATATTGATCATATGCTGCTTGTCATTTGGAATAATTAATAATAATAATAATAATAATTATAAATAAAGAAAAATTGCCCTCGTGTTTTTTTTGGATTTGGTAATTTGCTGTAATGGCATTGAAGTGTGGCATTACAAGATGTATTGTGGGTTCTTTAAAAAAAAAATCAAACTTTTTTTTATGGTTAAAATATATTTTTTCTTATCACATAGGAAACAATACATCATGCAAATCTGGGAGGTTTTTACTCTTGTGTGAAAGTGTTTGGGCAGACCCTCTCTAAAGGGACTTCTCAAGACACTTCAAATTGTGCCTCCTTTGAAATGAAAATATTCCATTTTATTTTTCATTTTTTAGATTTGGAAAGTTTTCTTTTAATGGCAGTAGCTGAAAACGCTGTCCAAGGCAGCATGTGAATTGGTACTTCACTGACATTTTGGGGGTTAGGTTATTACTTTCACAACAAAAAGGGAGATACTTTCCCTAGCCTTCACACTTACAAAAGGCAGTTTGTATCTTGGTTTCCATGACGACGATAACCAAGGTCGTGATCCTATATCCGTTTGATAAGCACTCGGACTGAAAACAAATCACATGTTCTTTAAAAAAAAAAAAAGCGAAAATCGGTCTCGTATCTCGTTTCAACTGTTTCACCTCGCCAACGGTCTCACTGTTAAGTGATCTCGTTGTTTTTATTTTATTAAAGAAACAGGCGTGAATTGTACGGATTCAATTAGAGGAATCTTGACTCATCATCTGTAATGTTAATCACCCACACAGCGGCTAATCAGTCGAACACAAGGAGAAACATGCAGCAAGACATTGTTGTTCAACACAGTGACCTGGACAATTAGGCCTCTGTAAGAAATGCAAATGATCCTGTTTTGCCTATTTTCCAATTAGTTTGAAATTACATTAAGGCTGTCATTTTGTTTTACTGGTTGTTGGTCCTGTCAGACCACTTTTACTGGTCTTTCTTCTTCTTTTTTTCACCATTGCTCTGAAGTGGGGTCCCCATGTGGGGCCCACAGTCCCACTGCGGGTCTGTGAGGGAATTACAGGGAGGCGGAAGCAACATCATTTTTCTGTTGTTTTTTGTTTGTTTTAAATTTTCAACCGACTTGTCCCCCCCCCCCCCACAACAAGATAAACTCACCCCAACTAATGGTGATCAATTGTATCTTTGGTAAAAGATCTGTACTTTTGTCCATCGACGAGCACCGGCCCCTTAAAACCAATGAGGTCAAGCTCTGCAGAAAAGGACCTGAAAATGGGGAAGGTCCTTGACTGGAGGGCGCCATATGGCGCGAAGCTCCGGGCTGTCTAGAAGGGCATCGCCGAGCTTCTTCTTCGCCCCGGTTGAGTCCGTTCTGGTCGCACGGCTCAGAGTGCTGGACCCTCGCCCCCACGCTACAGAAGCATGGTTGGATGGATGGCGAGGGCAGTCCTGGGTGTCAAGTGGCAGGGGCGCACCCCAAACGACGAGCTCCATGGGGGGGGGCTTATCTGTACACTTCACAAACACTTTATTGGCAGGATTTTTCGATTTTTCAATTTTGTTGTATTTTATTTGGGGCTGCTGCTGGCGGTGGTGGGGGTCCTCAGCCAGAGCCTAGTATGATAAGGGGCCCTAAAGACCCTTAAAACCCCTGGCCCCTGCTGTAGTAGGTCTCGGCAAGTGCCCCCCATGAAATGCACCGTGATAAAAGTGCACGCTGGGAAATGTAAAATATGAAATCTAATTAGACTTTCCGACAGCTGAGTTAATGCTGCCGGTCCATCTTTTGAGTGTGTCCTCACGTCGCACCGAGGGGCAAAACGGTTTTATGCCCAAAAAAAAACAAGTGTAGAGTGGGCTTGAATACAGACGAGGCATCTTTTGTCCATGTCGGTACATTGCTGTTTTCATGTGTAGATTTTTTAGATTGAGGATAACCGATGCAGGGACATACCAGGTCCGACCTCTCTCCTCTCTCTCTCCCTCCCTCCCTCCCTCCTCTCTCTCTCTCCCAATCGCTCTCTCTCCCACACTTGATTCACACACCAACAATACACTTTCATCCTTGGTGCGTGGCGTGCGCGCGTATCGACAGAGCGGGACAAAACGAGGCTGTCGCTGACGTCAAATGCGAGTGTCAGTTCGGCCGTCACGCCACGTCCGCCTCATATAAGTATGGGCAGTGGACGCGGACAGCGGCCATCCTTCCCTCCTCCGCCCTTCCTCCAGACCAGACCAGAGCAGAGCAGAGCATCCTTGCCGCCATGTCTCGCTCCGTGCTGTCGCTCTGCGTGCTGGGACTCCTCGCGTTCTCCTCCGCCTGCTACATCCAGAACTGTCCTCGCGGCGGGAAGCGCGCGCTGTCCGAGGGCGACCCCAGACAGGTAGGCTGAGCCGCTGGCTGAAACTTTTGTGTTTGCTTTTAGTTTTTTAGTTTAATTCCTTGTTTTTCAACAGGTTTCATCCGCATTCTTTTAGTTGCAGATTCTCTTTTCCATTGGGGTTTTGTGCTGCTGATAGTTAATCCAAATTTCCCATAAAAATATGTCATTTCTTTCCCACACATTCTCACCTTCATAGTCAATTGTATAAATATGTAAGGCGACGTTCATAGAATTAAAATGCACTTCTTTAATAGCTTGTCAATTTAAACGGGGCCCACTATGAAAAAACTCGAAACCAGTGAATCTTAACCTTTTTCATATCAGGAAGCATCCGGTCACGGGCCTCATTTGATAGGATTTTGTCAATTATTGATATTATTTAGTGCAAACTTCCATATATGTCTAAACTATAGCCAGGGAGGAAATAGTGAGACTGTAAATTAAATAACAATGACGTTTAACTATTTCTCATTTTGCCGGGGACCCCCTGGAACCTCTCGAAGGACCCCTAAGGACCCACATTGAAAAACCACTGCTATTGTGACGATAGACTTATGAAAGTGAGTCTACCCACTCTGTTCCTTAGTGCATGCCATGTGGGCCCGGGGACAAGGGCCGCTGCTTTGGCCCCAGCATCTGCTGTGGGGATGAGTTTGGCTGCCTCTTGGGCTCCCCTGAGACCCTCCAGTGTGTGGAGGAGACCTACCTGCTGACCCCCTGCGGGGCCGGGGGAAAACCCTGCGGCTCCAAGGGGGGACGCTGCGCCGCCCCTGGGCTCTGCTGTAACTCGGGTAGGACCACCTGGTTACACGTCTCTTTTATGTTTTGTCATTTCTCTCCCTTAAGTCTGACATACATACGATACAAGCATGCATATACGTACATATATCTATATAACTTGTTCATTTTCGGCAGAGAGCTGTGCAGTGAACTCAGACTGCCTTGGGGAGATCCAGGGATCGGAACCTGCCCACGGCTCCAAAGTGGAAGGGAACTCCCCTGCACAACTTCTGCTGCGCTTGCTGCATGTGGCAACCAGAGGGCAGGCCGAGTACTGACGATGAGGATTCCTACCCCCTATGTCACACAGAAGCCTATCTGTTCTATATTAGGCCTGCTGTGCTCTCGTGAGCCCTGCCTTGCCTTCCTTCTAGCTCCAGTCGATGAAATCCAATGATGAAATTCTGTCCTTAGGGTGAAGCTGTGGCGGGAAACAACACAAATGTTGTCACTGTTTTTTTTTTTTGTTTGTTTGTTTTTTTTTGTCTGTTTGTTCTGATTGCCAATGTATGTTTAAATGAATATTTAAAAAAAAGAAAACCATATTTGGGGGATTGTGAACGACGTTGATACTGCTAGATGTTGACTACCTGAGGCCCAAAATAAGATAAATAAAACCAGCATTGGGGGTTTGATCATAAAATAGAAATGTATATATTTATGCACATACTGTAAACATATTTTTTCTCGGGATATTACATTCGGAAATACCCCTGATTGAGTTTTTGCAAGCTTTGACATAATACACTGTGTAAATATGTAGCGCATATATGTTTTGCCAATAAATGGAAACCATCTGAGTAATAACCTCATAAGGATTTATTACCAACACCTTCCAGTGTGATGAAAAAAAATGAACAAACTATACTCAAGTTCAAGAGATTATTTGTGACATACCTACTGTATACATATGGTCATACATATATGTAGTGAAATGTCATGACGCACAATAAGCTCTATCAGCTCTTAAAATACGCCAAAATTCTTGTTATTGGTTGACTTCTTTACTCACTCTTTGTGTGTGTGTGTGTGTGTGTGCGCGCGCGCGTGCAGGCGCGCAAGTCACAGCATTGAATCTACCAATTCAATAAAGGGTGACCTTACTAGTGAGCTCTAAGTTTTCAGTTTTCCATTTGAGTCTCAGTAGTCAGTCGTTGCAATAATACATTTTGTACTGTACCTATTATTGGATGTCAGTTTTATTTCTCTTAATCGCTAAGTTCGTCGCTGAACAGGACTTCCTCTGCCCTGCATCGACATGCCTGGGTTTTACAGGCAAGTATGCTCTATTTCAGTTCTGTCAGCAGCTTGTTGTTTTTGCTTTGTTTTGAAATTGGCTGTTGAAGGGTCAGAGGTTTTAAAGCAAACCGTCAGGCACGCAGGTATGCACAGGGTGACAGGCGTATAATAACAGGCACTCCTCTCCTGGTCCCGAGCCAGTACCAATGTACGAAGAAAAAAACAATTAAACTAAAACATTTGACATTCGTACAACGCATGTGAACTGTTCAATTGTATAGTTGCTGCTTAAATCCTTGAGGTTTGTTTTGCTTAACATGTTCAGGTCATTTTCAACTATCCTGCCATATTTTATTGGTATCTATCTATCTATCTATCTATCTATCTATCCAACCATCTATCCATCCATCCATCCATCTCTTATATAAAAAAACAATAAAATAATTTGAAAAAATGTGAAAATAATAATGATAATAAATATAGCTGCAGGCAGCAATATACACAGGGTCCATTTTAGTAATGTAAGGTACATTTTACATCTTTCAGATTTTCCATTATCCGGCATCAAACAACACAGATTCAGGGCGATTCTGACTTGAATTTATCGTATAAGACTATTTTTTTTATTGTCCGGCCATAATAGTTGTCTGTATATTTAAAGGCTTCCTGTGTTTGTGTGACATAATTTGTGAATTCTGCTACAAAGGGTCATTATTTGTACATTATATCTATTGCAAGTCCTCGATGTTCTGGAGGTTCTGTAAAACACTTTTTTTTAAATATTGACACGAATTACAAATTTAGAAATTCTTAAATTGTAAATGTTAGACATGCTGAACATTTTAAAGTCAAACCCTTATTATTTGCAAAATAGAGTGCTTTGGGAAATTGGTAGAAAGGATGACAAGAACGGTCAGAGAATTATTTTATTAAACAAACAAACAAAATATCACAGTACTTAAAACGATCACACAATGTAATACTTATGAATTATTAAAAAAGGCAATCTTCAGTAATTCCAAAAAAAAGGAAAAAAAAGTTGTCAAATAAAACAGTGCTTAAAAACAAAGTGTTATACTGTATGCAGTTGTTTAATTTGACATTTGTAATTGTGCATATAATATTTACAAAAAAATATCTAGGCCATTTTCACAAAGGTAAATAAGGAAATTCTTCACCTTCTTTTTCCTTTTTTTCTTTACCCATTTTTTGTACTTTGGTAGTAGACACCTGTAACAAATTGTCGCTGGATGGCTGAAATATCTGTCATTAAGTGGGTAATTTTGTATTTTACCAAATTATTCACCATATACGTACACCACGTACATCTGATGCTGCCTGAATTTCAACTTCACTCAGTTCAATTGATTGCCTCTAATGTAATACAGACAACATTTATTGGACATTAACATTAATTTGGAATTTGACTTATTATGGAAGGACTTGTCACTATCTAATGCCTCGTAATGTTCTCTGTGAAAATAGAGCTGGAGCCGCAGTGACGGAAAGTATATACATATTAATGATGTATTTTGTTTACACACAGAAGTTTCTACCACACATAAATCTCCTTGCCTTCAAGTCAGGGCAACACAGGAGCCAAAGCAATCACATGATTTACTAGAAATGAGACGGTTTGATTGTTGCCATTGCTCCCAAACCAACTTTTCCAGTTTCAGTACCCCTAGTGTAGAGAGTTGATCAACCATGCTACAAAATATACCTTTTAGTTAAATGTTTGAATGCAAGCGTGCTTTAATAATCCGTTGAACTCTCTCGATGAAGTAATAATACAAAGGCACATTTTTCATACATAGTAGGTTAAACTTCTGTGGAGGTGTGTTCTGGTGCAGGGCCAGGGAATGAGGAAGAGGTGGCAGGCGGAGGCGGAACAGCACCGGTTGGCGTGTATTTATTGCTCAGTCTTTTAAACAAAAGGTGGCTCATGGGCCAAAATGTTAACTCAGGGGCTCGCAGGCCAATATGAAAATAGTCCATGCACTTCCACGCTTTAGTGAGCTCCTGCTGCCGTGTCCAGCGGCTTGCGTATTGGGCTTGACTCGCCCAGTCCCACATGTCCCGCTAGCACGCCGATCCTCACTGCAGGGACATCCAAACAATTATTATTTCCTGTGTTTGGGATCGGACGAATCAGCGGAGTTCCTCCATTGATTCGCCTGATCCACAGCAGTTGAGCGGCCCCCGGATGGGAGCCTGCACTGCCTTTCTGTAGCAGCGGCTTGCCCACGCTCCCTTGGTCCGCCACAACTTCCTATATATATATAAAAATATTACTATACAGTAATATTTGTTTAAATAGACGTTACCGATCTTTTCCTCTAGGCATGGTGTCATCCTTTCCAACTGAATCAGTATGTGGCGGGGGTGGCTGGGGTCTTTGATAATCCTCAGGGCTTTACTGAGACACCGTCCATTGTATATATCCTGGATTGAGGGAAACTCACATTCACTGATGCTCTGGGCTGTCTGTACAACCCTCTGAGTAGTGGTTATTAGTACTCAACTTGAATGGTTGGGTGACCACCCCCAGGTGGGTGGGGTTGTTTTGACCTGCGAATATATAACCTAACTCTCTAGCCTTAAAGGGGGAATGGTTAGTGAGGAAATCTTTGTCCCCCTCATCTGTGGGGGAAACAACCATTGTTAGAACATGAGCAGAAGGATGAGTGCCAGATATATCTTTGGCAGCTGTGTTGGTGTTTCCTTTAGAGATTGGGTCATAGGCATTAGTGTCACCAGCCGGACAAATCATAATTCACAAGAGCATCCTTAGCAAGATCTGGACGGGGCGAAGCCACAACGGTGATTGCTGCCAAGTAGTCATGTGGATCTCCATCGTCAGTGATGTTGAGAAGAGAAGCCTGAATAAGAACGGTGCATCACTTCAAAGTGACATAGGGAAGTTAAAGTAGCACATGTTGAGAATGGAGAGCATTTGCTGGAGTGTTGCTCTGTAACAAGATGGAGGCTACAGCATACATTATTAAAACAGTAAGCAACAGGACATAATTATTTTTATTTGTGAGGTTTGTGAGAGAAAAAGGCACATGATCAAATCTTGTGAATTATGTTTTATTTAGGACAATAGCCTTTCATATGTTACGTAGCTTTTAAAACACATTGCCTCGAGGTTTTTTTAATGAGTCTCTCAGAGTTTATATCAAGAGACCGTTTTCTTAACATTGCCTATTGTCGTATTGAAAAAAACAGATCACATTCAATCCTCACTCAACTTTGTGTGGAGATAAGGGTAACTTGACCTTGTGTGTTTGTTTTATGGCATAGTAAGAATGTACCTGTGACCTGAGTTTGACTGTTAAACTGTTGTATGAACTCTCATGATTGATTTGATTTGATCAATTGATGATTGAGGGGGAAAAGTTATAATGACAGGTAAAAATAACACCTGACAAATGGTACACAACCTTTCATCGGTATAAAGTCCTCTTCATCAAAAGCAGGAGCCGACTGACCAGAACACTGCTTTGGAGCAGCTCTGAATCTTTCTCTTAAAACTGCAGAATAAATATCTTTAATACTCTCAGTTTTGTTTTCCTGCGAAAGGCAGATAAACCTCACCGACCATGCAGGAGAAATTCTCCAACAGGTTATCACAACAAAGCTGACATAAAACCATCTTTCTCATCCACAGTCAAAGTGAAAGGGCTGCGTCATCAACATGGAGCAGATGCAATAGCTTGTTTAAGGGCAATAAAACTTTTTTTCCCCTCAGGTGTCCAATCAACTCGAGACAACGATAAGCCTCCCCATGATCTATTGCTGATAATGGCGATGCATAATCCACAATCCAAGAGTGACAATAACCACAGCAGCCTAAAAAGGCCATCACTTGTTTTTTAGTCAAGTTCAAGTTCTGTGGTTTTAGTATGTCTAAAATGGCAACATCTATATCTTTATCTTTTTTTATGTTAATCAATAACTAAGTCGACATTTTTTAATACATAATGATCAAACTATAGGTATATAGATTACTCTTGACCCCTCTGTAGCAAGGCGTTGAGTGCAAGAAAGCAGAATATTACTCTTATTCCCTCTGCAGCAAAGCTTTGAGGGTAGGTGAGGAACTTCCGGTGTTGTCAGAATAAAAGAAAATCAATGAATAACTAAAGTAAAATTGATGATAATAATAATAAATAAAGCCACCTGTCAGTTGTGTGGTGTATTGGAACACAGGTTTGGAAATAAAGACAACACTCATGGGATTAATAAGGAAATAAATACTAATATAATTAACAATACATATGTATGTGTTGTGAAAGTTGTATCTTTTATTTTTTGTACTGATAGTCCAGCTACGTGACCTACTTTCTTAAATTTAAACTTAAATTGGGAAAAATTGCTTCCAAAATATATTTTTGTGATGTCGCGGAGAGCAGATATGATGTGTAAAAGCAGCAGAGATGCATTTGTTTTTGGTTTATAAAATTGAGTTATTTCTTTTCTCTTTTTGAGTTCTTTGTGTTGCGTTCTTGTGTCAAAGTGATCTGCTGGTTGAGATACGATAATCCTTTATCTATCCCACAATGGGGTAGTTTGCAATGTTACAGCAGCAACGGATTGGCACAACAGCATGAAGCATTAGTAAATTGGTAATTCTAAATTAGAGGATATGAAAAATAAGTAAACCGTATAGATTAGACACTATACATTAAATAGTAATATTGCGTGAGTGAATTCTCAGTTTTGGTGTGATATACAGTAGTGTTCGTGTGTTCAAATCCTTACCAATTACTTTTTTCAGGTAAGGCTGGTAATTGTTTAAGTATATCGAACAGCATTATAATTTTTTTTTTTTACTCTAGAAGTAATCTCGGCTTGACATTGAATAAGGTAGCTGTTGATATACAGTATAAAACTTAGCAAGTTGTTTCACAAAGATTTCTTTTTGTTTTGTTTTGTACACTAGAGAGGTAATGGAATGTGTCCGTTTGCTTACTAAAAATTGAAACACTAAAATAAATGTGAAATAAGTTGGCCATTACAATGGCTTTTCATATGAAAATATCTTGCGAATTTATCAATGTTGTAATTGTGTATTGATGAATATTAACCAACCCATCTATTCAGTGTTTAATTTCCACAGTTTTAAACATTTGAACAGGAATCCACTGGGCTGTAGTTTGACCAGTGTAGATGTGACTGTGTCTGATTTGGAAGACCTGAAGGATTGATCAGGGGGAATTGCTCTGCAGTTGAGTAGGCCCTTGTAAATTGTTGATATTATTGCTATTTGTATTTAACTGATTTAAAAATACAATTATTTAATAGGCTTAATTGGAATTATTGTGAGATGAAATGCATGCAAGCATATAAATGGAAAGACCATGATTGAATTTAGCTCTATACATATTGAGCTCCATCGTTAAAATTATTGTGAGATATTATAGAGTGCCCTGTAGAACCAGAATCATTTTGATTAGTTCTTATTTAAATGTGACAATCTCCTAAATGTATCCAGTTGTTGAAGCAATGTTCAGAAGCTTGTTCATGATTACTGTGGTATCACGCAGGGACACTTTTATCAGAGAAACCTGGAGTGATTATCTTTATGACACTGCCTGTTATGGTGGTAGACCTATTCTTTAATCTTCTGACAATGTCTACAACAAACATATTAAGTACCCCAGGGCTTCACCAAGGCCGACTCCTGCATTGCCAAGAAGATCTGTGTACAGAGATCTAGTTTGGCCAACATCAGGCTGAATAACTTGGGACATTTTATGAACAACGAACAAAGTTCTGTTATGTGAAATGAAATGCAAGCGTTGACTTCTGCTGCTCCTCCCCTTTCACCGACGAACGTAAAATGTTTGGCCTTTAGGTATCGCAAACGCACAATTAATAATGGTGTTGTGCACAGTTGAGGAGCCTAACCAACTACGCTCCATTGGCCCTGCATTCAGTGATGTCACTGCATTAGACAAAACATCAAACCGAATGACTGCAATCCGAATGTATTTTGTGCTCCAACTGAGAGCTGTGGAATAATTGATCGCCTCAAGTCCTGCTGGAAATGGCAGTGTGACCACCATGGGGGTTGCTCCAGTGTGTGTTTGCAGCTGTTGTTTTATCAGAGGTAGAAGAAGAAGAAGAATCTTTATTCCTCACACGGCACACAAACACCACAACACATGCTTTCATGCAGTGACGGCGACCAACACACACACACACACATGCTTCAAATGGTGGCCGGTGAAATGAGTTCTCTGCTTTTGACTCATCCTGGCTTGTCCTTCCTCCGGGGGGCAGCCAGGAGCAGTGTGCAGCAAACAGCGACGCGTCCAGGGACCTGGTTACAAATGTCCATCGCTGGTCAGATGATGATATTCTGGTTATCCTGATAGTACACAGATTACTAAATGTTCTAAAGAAAAACTACATTGTAGCAAGAGTATTGGCGAATTTGAAATTAAATAATTTTTTCAAAATTTTAGGAAATGGCTTGAATAGTTAGTAAATTAAATTATTAAGTAGAAAGATAATTAGGCACAGATTATAGACCAAAGTAATTGCTTAATTGATTTGCAAATATGTTAATAATAGCCGTTCTAGATTTTAAATGGTCTTAATTTTAATGCTGGCTATGTTATTTTCATATATATATATATATTTATATAAAACAACACAAACAAAGTCAAGGCGCTAACTTGATTGGAAATGCCAAATAACCTATCACATTTTCTGTAATCAGACTGCAGAATGATGTGACTTATAGTTGAATACTCCCTGGCCAAATGTTAAGACTAACAAAGCTTAACACATGATTCATGTGATATTTTAGGAGTTAGGTAATGTAAATTGACATGAGATGATGGATTATTGATCAAATGTAATTGATCGATGCCAGTTAGGCTTCTATTAGCTTGATGACTGCTGAGATCTCAGGGTTATTGGTTGCAGTTATTTATTATACCTTTAAGGTTATAAGTAAAAATTATATAAGAATTAGAAATATAGTATTGAACTCTAAATGTTTTAATGTTTTGGTATGTGAATCACATTTTTCCTTACCCTCTCTAGTTGCTTAACTTATTGTTGAAGTTTTGTGGCGCCTCCAGTAATGTTTATTTCTGCTCCATTATTTATTTTGGCTGATTTTGAGTTCATTAATGGCAGCACATAAATGCGAATGTTGATGGTTTCTTCATCTGCTTGTGTCATGGATACACAGGAATTCCTAAAATACATAGAACAAGATGGTCACAGTTTCCTTTTTCCTTATACCTTCAGCCGGCACAAAATAACTTTCATTATTTGAGTCATGACATTTCTTTTATTATTTCTTTTCTCTTCAGGGTCGCACCCTGGCATGGCCTTTCTGGGCTATTGTGGTCATTGTTGTTTTCGGATCCTGGAATGAAGCAACGCTTGCCCAGCCATTTGACGGGGGAACGTTTTGTTGCTTTCGAACAAGCTTTTGCACCTGCTCCATGTTGGGTTTGCTGGCTTACTTTAATGGTGGATGAGGCAAATGGGTTTTATTTTAGCTGTGTTAGGGTGGAGATGAATTACGTCTTGTTGCATACTATGCTGTGAAAATTGATGCCCGAGTTATTGGGTTTATTACATGCTGTAGCCTTTGTCTCGCTATGGAGCAAATTGTCTCATTTCTCTCGGGCAACACCTCTCCATCGCCACCCTGTGCAACTTTCACCTCACTCATGTCACTTTGAGGTGGTGCACTGTCCTACTCCAGCAGCGATAGCCGTTGTGGCTTCGCCCCGCCCAGATCTTGCAAGTGAAGCTCTTGAAAAGGTCAACTACGATGACTTAGACTGATGAGTACAACTATTTGGAGGGTTTTCGCTTTGTTTGTCTGTCCGTCATCTGTTTGTTTTTGTATAAGACAGTGTTTGTCTATTTTATACAACCGGTTGTGTTTCTGTTTCTATCTGTTGTGAACTGTCTTTTGTTTAATTTTGATTTCATGAATATGTACGGGCAAATGTCATACGGTGCGGTGTGGCTTATTAATGAGATATAGAGAACATCCATTTAAAGTTTTGATGTCATAACCCCACCCATTCTGATCTTGCTGTTTGTGTTGTTCACGTTAATGTACTTGACCCCATCTCTACAGGAAATGTTGGAGCCAATGCAGCCAACAAAACCGCCGTACCTAATATTGCTCTTGTCTAATGATGGTTGTCTCCTCCACTAACCTTGTTTTTCCTATTCTCTTTTTTTTTTTTTTTCCAAACCTGTGCTGTCAGCATGCTGGGCATACAACACAGAGTATTTGTATGCCATTTGCATCCAGGACAGATTTAGTCTGCAAGAGGAGTTCAAGTTCTCAACCTGCAGTGCAACTCTTTATTAATTCTTAAATCATCAAGAACTGCTGCAATAACTCTGTCCTGTGGACGCCCTGTAGAATGACAGGAGCACAGTTTTGGTTATGGAGAGCCACCGCAAACCGCCCTCTTTGGAGAACTTTTCATCATGTTTGGATCTATAAACAGCTGATCACTACTCCAAGAGGGGAGAATCACCACGGTGAGACAAATAAACATAGAAACAAACAACATTTACACAAAAACATGAACATTGGACGACAACATGTATTGAAAAACTGAATTAGGTCCAGGAAAACTGGAACTACAACTTGTCCCGTGGCCTCTTCCTGTCAAAGTTATGGCAGTAAATAAGTAATAATAAGGAGAGGAAAGCACCCCCGGTTGCTGGGGTGCACTCCAAGCAGGTGTGCGTAGTGTGCATGTACATGACTTATCCCCATTGGTACTGGTGTAGAAGGTCGGTATTATGTTGCGGCGCTTCCAAGCAGCGCAAGGGGCCCCGAAGCCCCCCGAACTCCACAGCCCCGCGGACAACCCCCCGGCTGCAGGAGATCCCCGGGTACCCCACCCTGCGGCCACGGAAGACCCCCGGGCCCCCAGAGAAGCCAGAGGGCCGTGGAGCAACTCCCGCGCCCCGCCCGAGGATCATGACCAAGTCCCAGGGAGCACGAGGAGGCCCTGCGCCCCAGGGGCGCACACATACAACCAACCCCTGGGCGCAGGCACAAGATGCAGTCGCCCGCACAGAACCCGGGCCACAGGCGCAAGGCACGGACCGGGGCCCGGATCACGTTTTTCCTATTCTCAAAGGCATTCCTCTTTGAACTACTGTAGCAAGCCAAAGTTGTAGTGGCAGATCCACTTGGTACTGTATGTACTGAGCCGTATCTTCCCTGCTAGTTTTTAGTTGTTTTGCTTGTTTGACATATGGTAAGTATCATTTGTCAAAAAGGAGGGATAGTTATAATTAAGTAAACCTAATGATTGTCCAGGAACTGATCCAGTATGGAAATCAGATTTGTTGTCCGCATGTTTGATTTGGTATGGTTTTTACACCGAATGCTCTTCCTGACGCAACCCTCTCTATTCATCCGGGCTTGGGACCGGCATTGATGATTCACTGGCTTGTGCATCCCAGTGGCTAGATTGACCCCTTGAGGTCCATGGTGCCTTTTTTATCAGGTATGTTTTTTTGGAGGGGTTTTTTAAGCGTGTCCCTGTCCCTTTTAACGTCCCTTTTATAAGTTTATCACTTTTTCCCCGGGTTTTGTTGCCCATTTATTTATCCTTTGGGACAATAAATTCCCCCTAATTATTTCACCCTACCTATGTGTCTCATGCTTGGCTTAGTCGTTCCAAAACATGTGGGAACTATCAAATCAAATCAAGAATAGTCAATCGGTGCAGTTGATATTAAACCTGTTTAAACATGTTTCAGAGGAACAAAACAGAATTCCCCTCTCGTCCGGTGAGTTAAAATGAAAGTAAAATCGCACAATGCACTTGTTTGATGCAATGGAGAAAGTTTTTCCCAAAATTGTTTTTGTTTGAATATACTGTATATACTAATGTCTGCAAGACTTGGATCATTGAGTCGATAATGAGTCAGTCAACCCATCTGCATGTGTCCAGCTCTGTGTGTATGTGTGTGTGTGTGTGTGTGTGTGCATGTGTGTGTGTGCATTTGTGTGTGTGTGTGCGTGTGTGTGTGTGTGTGTGTGTGTGTGTGTGCACGTATGGGGGCGTATGTCTGCCACACTATATAAGCAGTGAGGAATCACGTCCTACCTCCACTCTCTCTGTCAACATGGATCTGAGAGCTATGCTTCTCTTCCTGTGTCTGTGCGCTCTGACCATCAGCCCCACAGAAGGTAAGGAGCCGCAAGGAGACATTCATAGTAATTAAGGGTGAAACGGCGAGCTGGATCGATCGAAATCTACCATGAAGCAGTTGTTTGACCCCAGATTTTATTTTGGGGCAGAAGAATAGTTATTTTTGACATTTAGTTTGTTGTTTTCTCATGGGAGGGTGGCGGGGGGGGGGGGGCTGCATGAGCACCTGTCCCTTTGCCCCTTTATGTCCTTGGTGCCCTTTTATGAGGCACTTTTTTGTTTTGTTTTTAACTGTGAATGGGCGATCGAGGTAGCGGATTTACAGGGCAAGGTATGCCTCGCCATGAAGAATGCTTCTGTGTCCTTACTGAAGGGAAAAAACACAACACAATGATGCAACTACGGCGATACCCGGACCCCGGGATCGATTCTAAATGTACCATGAGCCAGTCGACGGCCCGATTGTAAAGTTACGAATTGACTGACTGAAGCTTTGCTGCCAATTCTACTTTAGTATAAACTAAGCTGCTGCAGAAGACTCCCTGACCCAACATGACAAGCCATGTGACTTTCAAAATAATAGTTTGTTCTGTTTGGAGACACGTGGGAATGGGACACACAGCGGACCACTCTCCCTCCCTGACGCAATCCACTGCCCTGATGCAAAGCGGAGCGGGACGGTGGAGCTAACCAAAACAAATAGATCTTAAATAAAAACACAGGAACAGCGGGGGAGAAGTCTGGGGGAGAAGGAAAAAGTCAAGAAACTACAGAAATCAAAATGTTTCTGTAAATCCCTGTTCGGCCTGAAGACCTGCGCCGCATGCCAACGTGCCGTTCAGCGCTCATTAAAAAAATGTTAAGAACTGTATCAGACTGCATCGTATCGCATCGCACCAAATCCTTCCATATTAAAATGCATCGTCCCTGAATAGTATCGTAGTCCATGCATCTAGATAGGTATTTGCTCGTCTTTGGGAGAGATGCACACCACTACTAGAAAATAACAGTCATTCCCTTTGGCAAAAGTATAAGCATTAATACAGGTGATTCTGGCACTGGAAAACACTGAGTTTCAAGTGAATGATTATTAGTCATCTTAGACGAGTCATACAATAGAATCTTAGACTTTGTTTTCAACAACTGCTGGCCGCCACAAAACAATTGTACATATTCCGATATGTTTGTAGGAAGTGCAACCTCTAACCACTGGAATGTTCCTGTGTTTTCTCCTGTTTTCTTTCCCTGAGCTTGATTCATTTTAATCCCCCGGTTCCCCCACTCTGACAGCGTCTATTCCCAAGTGTTGCCGGGAGACCGCTGTGAAGATACCGCTCGCCATGCTGCTGAAGGTCGTGAGATATGAGGAGCAGCAGATCGGCGCATGTGACATCAAGGCGCTCGTGTAAGTCCTACGAGGAAAGAGCGACAAAGGTCATTTCCATTAATTCATTGATCGGACGCTTTTCTCCGAAGCGACTTACAAGAGACTAGAAACTCTCAAAGCAGACATCGACCATTAGGGCAACCTGGGATTTAAGTGCCCGAGCTGCTGATAATTGGAGCAGATACAAGCGCAAGATGCTGCAAGGAATCGGAATAAAGTAGCGTCGTTGGTAACTTCTGTATATATTAGTGCAAAATGACAAGAAGTCATGTTTGTCAGCGCATTATGTCAAAATAACAACTTATAACTTGTCAACATCAACAACTCATTGTGTTAGTGCAGCAACAGATCACGACTTGGTCAGTTACTGTATAACCATCAGTCTGACCCCGAACAGGAGCTCTCTAGCTTGCACAACACCGCTTCAGTTGGAGCGCCCATTCTCTTCAACTCTCTCATTTTCTCCGCAGGCATCGTTGTCGCCGTGCTTGACCATAAACTCCTTCCCCTGTGCTCCCCCAGGCTGTACGTGAGCGGCCGCAGGTCTCCCGTCTGTGCCCACCCCCAGGTGAGGAAGAGCGTGCTGAGCATCCTGAAGAAGCGCAGGCTGAGGAAACACAAGAGCGGGGCCTGGGGATACGCGCGGCGTGGCGCTCCCTCTGCTGTACGCTTCTCGCGATAGCGTTTCCCTCCTGCTCCTTTTGCGTGTCTCGATGGGTTTGTGGATTGTTTCGTGTTCTTCTGGTCCTGCCGTTTCCATATTCATCAGGTCAAATATACACATCATGTGACTTGTAATTTCTCCTTTCTTTTTTTCCTTTTTTTTTTTACAATAAAATACAATGTTTTTCTACACGACGATCAATGTGACTTATTGTATCCTAATTAAGATAAGATAAGATAAGATAAGTTAAAATATGATAAGATAGGATAAGATAAGATAAGATAAGATAAGATAAGATAAGATAAGTTAAAATAAGATAAGATAAGATAAGATAAGATAAGATAAGATAAGATAAGTTAAGTTCAAATAAGATAAGATAAGATAAGATAAGATAAGATAAGTTAAGTTCAAATAAGATAAGATAAGATAAGATAAGATAAGATAAGTTAAGTTAAGTTAAGTTAAGTTAAGTTAAGTGAAGTTAAGTTAAGTTAAGATAAGATAAGATAAAATTAGATACGATACGATAAGATAATATAAGATAAGATAACATAAGATAAGATAAGTTAAGTTAAGTTAAGATAAGATAAGATAAGATAAGTAAAGTTAAGATAAGATAAGATAAGATAAAATTAGATACGATACAATAAGATCAGATAAGATAAGATAAGATAAGATACGATACAATAAGATCAGATAAGATAAGATAAGATAAGATAAAATTAGATACGATACAATAAGATCAGATAAGATAAGATAAGATAAGATAAAATTAGATACGATACGATAAGATAAGACAATATAAGATAAGTTAAGATAAGATAAGATAAGATAAAATTAGATACGATACAATAAGATAAGATAAGACAATATAAGATAAGTTAAGTTAAGTTAAGATAAGATAAGTTAAGTTAAGATAAGATAAGATAAGATAAAATTAGATACAATACAATAAGATAAGATAAGACAATATTAGATAAGATAAGATAAGATAAGATAAGATAAGACAAGATAAGATAAGACAAGATAATATAAGTTCAAGATAAGATAAGATAAGATAATTGTTATTAAAGGAGGTTGCCCAAGCACATTCCCATTTACCCCTTGAGGTCCATGGTGCCTTTTTTATCAGGTTTGGGTTTTTTTTAACTTTTTTTTAAGCGTGAGTGGGCATGGAGGTAGGTTTTTTTGAGCACCTGTCCCTTTTAACGTCTGCATGGGCCTTGTTGCCCATTTGTCTATCCTTTGGGAAAAAACATACCCCCTAATTACTTCACCCTACCTACGTGTCTCGTGCTTGGCTTAGTTGTTCCCTGACATGTGGGAACTACCGAATCAAATCAAGAATAGTCAGTCGGTGCAGTTGATAATGAACCTGTTAAAACATGTTCCAGAGGAACAAAACAGAATTCCCCTCTCGTTCGAGGCTGTCAAGCCATCTGCATGTGTCCCACTGTGTGTTTGTGTGTGTGAGAGGGAGACGGACAGACGGACAGACAGACAGACAGACAGACAGACAGACAGACAGAAAGACAGACAGACAGACAGATAGATAGATAGATGATAGATAGATAGATAGATAGACAGACAGATAGATAGATAGATAGACATAGATGGATAGATAGACAGACAGACAGACAGACAGACAGACAGATAGATAGATAGATAGATAGACATAGATAGATAGATAGATAGATAGATAGATAGATAGATAGACATAGATAGATAGATAGATAGATAGATAGACATAGATAGATAGATAGATAGATAGATAGATAGATAGATAGACAGACAGACAGACAGACAGACAGACAGACAGACAGACAGACAGACAGATAGATAGATAGATAGATAGATAGATAGATAGATAGATAGATAGATAGATAGATAGATAGATAGATAGATAGATAGACAGACAGACAGATAGATAGATAGATAGACATAGATGGATAGATAGACAGACAGACAGACAGATAGATAGATAGATAGACATAGATAGATAGATAGATAGATAGATAGATAGATAGATAGATAGATAGATAGACAGACAGACAGACAGACAGACAGACAGACAGACAGATAGATAGACAGATAGATAGATCAATGCAGAATGATCATATCTCGTGGGAAGCTCATCTTTCAGTTTTTGTTTTGCACGCACGCACACACGCACACACACACACACACACACACACACACACACACACACACACACACACACACACACACACACACACACACACACACACACATCTGAGTTGTTTGAAGCCTCGTGACATGCCAGGACAGATAAGCACCTGGTCCTCGTCCTCTTCCGTCCCACTGGGCTCCGTGAGCTCCGCCCTCTCGGCGACGTCGGCGCGCTTCTTCCGGTATCAGCGGACGACAGGCGCCGGCGTCGGAGGGCGGAGCGGGTGCGGCTCCGCCTCGACACCCGGACATGGCTGTCACCGGCTCGCCAGACGCCGAGCACTCCGGGCTCCTCAAGCTGTCCTCCGCGGCCTTCTACGCCGGCAGCTCGTTTCTCATCACGGTGGTGAACAAGACGCTCCTGACGAACTTCGGGTGGGTTGGCGCGTGGGTGAGGAATCGCAACGGGACGCCACCTCGCGGCGTCCCGTTCGAGTTCCACGTTCGCATGTCTCCCGTTCGTGGTTTTTTCTCTCAGTGTTTGCATTTGTATTTGTCTTGACACTTGTAGATTCCCTTCGTACATGTGTCTCGGCATTGGACAGGTGAGTGCCCCTGCATGTCATCCCTCGCTTCCGTTCAACTGCAAAGAGCTTAGATTGACACGGGCAACGGACGCCAAAAGAAACGGGCAGGAAGAGAACCGGACGTAATGATTTATTGTTAAAGGGGCAGCGTGTAGGATTTACGGAACGGACTCGGCAGAAATCGAATGTGATATTCGTAGGTGTCTTTTAATCAGTGTGCAATCCCATGAGAATCAGAGTCATCGTGTCGGCGTGCCCTTAGAACGAGCCGTTTTTCCTCTACATGGGGAGCGGGTACGCGTCCACGGCGGCCGCCATGTTGGACCACCAATCTGCAACGTCACCGCTGGACGTCACTAAATTGTACACGCTGCACCTTTTAAACGAATGAATTATTCAAATAGTAATTGCTGTTAAAAAAAAGTACAAATAAGTAAAGCCAACCTAAAGTGAAATATGGTAATAATATGGTAACAGTTAAAATACATATTAAAACACACATATATATATAACATTTTAAATATGGTTAAAAATATTTAACAATCAAAACGTGTAGCTATATAAATACAAATAAGCATCTAGACTAAAATATACTCAAATATACAACATTGCACTTAATAACCTTCTAATGGAACTCTATCTTTGTCACGTTATCCTAGATGATCACCACCATCGTGGTCCTTTATGCTGCAAAAATGAATCAAACCATTCACTTCCAAGACTTTGGCCGAAGCATTCTCTTCAAAGTAAGGGATCTATTTATCAGGATATATCCTAATGGTCTGACAGTAGATAAAATGCATTTGACGTTTTCTCGGCCACAGATATTTCCCCTTCCTTTGCTGTATGTTGGAAACCATATAACAGGACTTGCAAGCACCAAAAAGCTAAGGTTCAATAAGATCTCTCAAAGGCATTTCTTACACCACGCCCCTCTCTTTTGAATTGCTTGGTCATTCATGTTTGCAAAGTTTTAATTTTTCCAATCGGTGTCTTCTCTTTTCCAGTTTACCGATGTTTACAGTGCTACGGAAATTCACCATATTAATGACGATGATCATGGAAGCATATTTATTAAGGTTTGATGTACCACTTTGTTTATGAAGCTGTGAAATGAAGCTTTTGTTTTTTTTAAAGATTAGAAAATATATTATTATATCTTTATTATTGTTATATATTTTAATAATGCATCAAAGTGAAGAGATACGTTTCAAAGCATTAACTTGAGCATAATTTAAATAAAAGTAATCCAACTCGATTTATTTGAAGCATAATGGGAATGCGTTCACTGCAGGGTGGTGGAGTGGAGCAAGAAACAGTACGGGAGGAGTCGTTTTGGGGAGATGATGTTTTCTTGGAACTGGGGAGTTTTTCTGGTTGTGAGGGAACGATGCCTGTCCCAAAAGAGATTTTCTTTTGGAATAAAATCCAATAATTTTACTCCTTACAGAAAAACCTTTTCCAAACAGCTCGTCTACAGTGTTGTGGCGATAGTCCTCGGTGCCTTGGTCGCTGCAAGGTACGTTGCTCACGCCGTGTCGGGTAAAGGGGAAACAGCAGCTGTGATTGAGGTTTGTCTGCTCGGTGCCAGTTAGTAATACAGTTGAATAAACGCATAACTGATGTTTCCACAAACAACTCTTACAGTTTTTAATTGGCAACATTGGACGTCTGTCCAGAGGCAAACCCAACTCGCATCTCTTAAAGTACTGGTTACGATGAAGAACTATTCATTTAATATTAATTATCAATTATATTAATTATACAGCGTGATAATGTATAATGTTGGCATAATTAAAATGAACCCACGACACACTGTTAAACTTTGACTATATGTGCAATACTTTTTAATATGATGAGGATAACCTTCCTTTAAGAAGCTACTCAAACGCAACATGTTTTCATGTTTTGTTTTTGTCGTTTTCTTTTTTCCCTCCCCTGTAGCTCTGACTTGGCCTTCGATGCGGAGGGTTATACGTTCATCCTGCTCAACGATGTCTTCACTGCCTCCAGCAGTGTGTACACCAAGAAGAAACTCTGCACTGAAGTAAGACTCAAAGCGAGTGCTAAATGCGCACGCCTGTTATCTAGTGTGAAGTTGAGGAGCATTTTACCACTGACTTACAATCACACGTGGAGGAGTGATTTCACTTTGCACATGCGTCACCGCCCCGCAGACGGGCTTCTCTAGTTACTGTTTGTTTTGTCACACCCTCGGAACAGGACTTTTAAAACATGTAATTTGATATCAGCCTTTTCAGACTCCTCCATTTGTGTTCGCAAGTAAGTGACGTTGTTGTTATTATTATTTTTTGAACCTATAAAGAGACCTTGCACATTGCTCGGGTGTTGGATATGAATCTTACCTTTGATGAACGGTGTCTGCTGGGCGATGGGATTTTATTTATTTATTTATTTTTGTCATTCTTTGACAAATGACATATCACATGACATATGACATGACAATGACATATTTTGACATATCACTTTAAAAAGCCCCCTGTACATTTTAACATAGTCTCTGAGTTGTGATTAGATTGGAAAAAAAATAATTGGTCGGTGAGGCCTGGAAATAATGAACCAAATGACAGACTTTGAATTGGTCATTATGTCAGTTAGTGTCCTTATTTCATTGTTGTGTTGACATGACATTACTTTCAAATATACAAATCCAAAATGCTCTGATACTGAAAGGAACATCTTTTGCTGCACCTGTCCGGGGTGAACAGTGTGGGATTCAGCGTGTGTTTGTCTTCTCTTTCCTCACCCAGGGTCTTGGGAAATACGGTGTCTTATTTTACAACGCTCTAATCATTGTCATCCCTACGCTCTTTGTGAGTGCGTTCACTGGGGACTTGCACAAGGTACAGAACAATCAAGCGGCATATTGTGTATTCACATGTTCACTCATATTTTCTGGAAACTTTGTGTCTGCAAGTGTAAATCCTTGCAATTCACCCTTTTTATTTGTTTTGGTCCCCAGGCAATCGCCTTTGATGGCTGGGCGAAAGCCACTTTTATATTTTGTTTCTTTGTGTCCTGCATTATGGGGTATGTAATACCTCTTTTCCACTGCACGAAAAACCCGCTAACATCTGGCTTTTCTCTTTAGTGGGAAGGGTTACACCTGGCACTCAGTCCTGGGACAAATGACCCTGCAATACGTTGACGTTCCGGACGTTGTCGCGTGAATAGACAGGAATATCCGTGTATCATTCGATCATTTCAAATCCGATTTAGAATCCAAAATCAGAAGTTATTATCTTTTTTTTCCCCCACATGTGGGACATTATTTCAAATATCCATGTGGGACCATGAGGTGTTTGAATATGGGGACCACTCCAGCACCTCCCCAAGCCGGTCTCCAAACTTCAAAAGCGTCTCCGCTCCCCGCCCCCAAAGGGCCGGTGCAGCCGATGCGCGGCTGCGGGCATGGATGCTCCATGCTGCTTCTACTGTTTTTTTTCCCAATCACTCCGGAACCATGACACACCCCTTTTCCAACGTGTTGGGGCGTCAAATGTGACACACCAGGAAAAAAAAAAGAAAGGCATACTCATTCACTGGCAATGGGAACAGCGTCAATTGCCTATTTTGAGGGGGTGTACCCACGTTTAGAAACACAGACGCTAATTTTAGTGTTAAAACGGTATAAATGTTTTTGGCAAACGATTTGACTTTTGGGGCCAAAATGATTCCCATCTTACGTCACCATGTGAGTTTTGTTATTAAGAAAATTATCTTTCTATGTTGTTTCTAAACAATCACAAAAGCAAGTGAAGCTGCATTTTAAGTTATATCATGTGAAACCCTTGACTGGGAATAAATGTTTCTGTTAATAAGAGGTTGAGTCATTTAAGTTGCAGTGCATTTGCTCTGCGGCAGATCTCCTCACACGTTGTCACATCTTTTTCAGGTTTGTTCTGATGTATTCCATAATTCTCTGCAGCCACTATAATTCTGCACTTACCACCACAGTGGTGGGTGCAATAAAGGTAAAAACACATGTGGAATTTCAATTCTAGCGTGAGTAATGAGTGACTCCACAAGCTGCTTTATATTAAAACTAAATGTTCACTTAGAATGTTGCAGTTGCATATATCGGCATCTTCGTGGGCGGAGACTATGTCTTTTCCTGGACGAACTTCCTGGGCCTCACCATGTGGTAAGGGTTTTTTTCTACACTTCTCTTTCTGTTCGACTTGTACCGCGAAAGATTGGAATTAAGTCGGGTGTCCTGGTGACGCGAGCGTACCATATAGGCCAAACGCCTGCAGCGACCCAAATTGGAATCCCGGCTGCAGTCTCTCACTCGCTCTCACCCCCCTGTGGCAGTTCCGTCTGCCACGCGCCAATAGAGTGGCGTTTCCTGGGCCCTCCAGCACAGAGACACAGGCGATGGGAGTTTAAAACAAACCAGTTCTGTTGTAGACAGTTGGCAATGTGGAACAAGCCCCGGAGCAGATGTAAAACACGTCATGAAAAGGGCTCCTCTCCTGTGTGTGTGGGGATCGGGGTTTTACCTGTTGCTCGTTGATTACGCTAAAGAGCAACAGGGGTACAGCCACCCTGATCCTGGGCCCAATTACCCTAGACACCACATACCCCTGAAACCAAACTGAAGCCAGGGGGAATCCTCGACCTGTCTCTCTGCAATAAAAATAAAGTTCCCAAAAAATGTAACAAATAAAATGGGGGGGATTGGAGTTAAGTCACAACTCAAGTCTGGGGACGTTAGTTTGGGCTTCTGTGTGCAGCCCCCAAATTATCAGCACAAGGGATTTAACATTAGACCCTGCAATGTTATCGGATGTGTTTGTAACACTCAATGCTCTGGATGTGAACCCTGATCACACTTTTGCACCTCAAAGCTTAATAAAACCATATTCTGTGAACCGTATTCGTACAATTTACAGGTGAGAAGCTGCCTTTCTTTTTTTGAAGGGGTTAAATGAGCCCGGGGGGGGGGGGGGCGGACAACTAAAAACTCCCTGTCGTTAAGTTCAATAAAGTTTGTCAGCCACGTCAACACAATGTTTTTGTCAACAAGTGTCTCATCTCTTTGACAATTCAATCTTGTTTCATTTACATTCATTAGCGAGCTCTAATGGATTCTTCTCTTTCCTGCAGTATGTGTGGTGGACTGGTTTATTCATATTTAACCTTTAACAACAAAGCATCGTCTGAAAGTGACAGAGATGAAACACTGGACCAGACAAGGGTTTCAATTCCAGAAAATTTGGCCGAAAAGTCTTCTGCTAAATAAATGGGGAATATTCTAGTTGTGCCGTTGCTGTAGATTCTGCTCCATATTGGAGTGCAGAGTTGATTTTGCCACCATTTATTTTTTTAAATTGATTTCTTGGAGATTGCAATCACTAAATGCTATGGTTCACCAGAAATATAAACAAGCTGTGAGCTGGAAATTTTTTAGAATTTTTTTTTATTATTAAAAGACCAAGTACAAACAGTGTGGAAAGCTTGTCATAATTGTTGCTTTTAAAAAACTAATAAAATTTCTACCAAGCAAGCATTATCACTTTCTTTATTGCCACAAGCACGATGTCAAACGTAGCACAAACTAAACAGAAAGGGAAAACCAAAATTAATAATAAACTAAGTGTCAATGTCAAAGGTCTTAATGGATTGTGCGCACTCTATTCTCTAATAAACATGGTATATATATTAACTGCCAACATTTTTTTTTTTTTTTACTCCACACAATAGACACATGGTTAGAATAGTTTCAGTACATACTAAATTTGGGGTATAAGTGATTTGGCATTTTGATTATCAGCTATTCAATCGCTTTCCAGTTTCACCTCGAGTCCACAATGGTTATTTGTTAATCACAACCTGTCGCTAGTGTCACGCTGCTCCGCAAGGTTCCTGACGGCAGGACAGAAATCTAGTTTGCCACAGAGAAGTACGATTTCCAAAGACTCTCCTAATAATTACGGATACTTACTCCATTGCAAGCTTAATCCATTGACGCAAGACATTGCGTTTCAAAACGATTAAAAAGAATCATTTTTTAAAAAGTACTATAAATGTTATGCACCCAGGTGCAACGGGACACAGGTAGCTTATGCATTCTGTTAGACCAATGAAAAGGTTTTACGGTTATTTGACGCAACAAAGCCAAATTTTAGTTTGACGTTAAACCTGTCTAATTGTTCTAAATCATAACGGTTCCCTTTTACAGACCAAGTGACCTCTGTGCACTGAGGGCTCCACACCGGTCTGTTTTTAAGATTTACACAAGTCAGCCCAGAGGATCCTGGTCACCAGACAGGGGAACCAACAAATAAAAAGTAAACTTTACTGAATGCGTTATCGTCCCACATGGCCAAATCTAAAATAAAAAAAAAAAAAAAAAAAAAAAAAAAAAATCACTGTGACTGTGGGATCGGGTCCGAATCGGACTGACCTGGTGTGGCCCGAGGAGGCTTTCGGTTCAAATGTTATCGAAAACAAACCCGGCAAAAATAAATATTGGTTTTTGAAAACTGATGGAATGCTTAACATACACTCTGATATGTTTGTATTTTAACTAGTCTGCTGCCTTTTAATATAAAAGATGACATCGCATGTTAAATCTCCCACTCCACAATAACCACAGTCAAATATATAGCGAGGTTTCAATAGCTTCCTCCTGTTTTAGTCTTGACGCCAAACAGAATATCACAGGGGCCGACGTTTTCCCGATGTCGATTATTGATATTGAACTGGTTGCGGCTCTGAGAATGTGGGAGTGAGAAGTGGTAAAGCGGTTTAAATTTTGGATTCTGGTGGAAGCTGATGTCGAGCCAGACCTGGATTAGGCTTGCAATGACAACCTCTCGTTCACAAAAAGAAAAAAAATTGAAATAAAAATAAAACAAGGCTGTAAATCAAGTCTTCACTGTCATGCTGTGTGCTACCTTACTGAATACTTTCTTAATATATTTCTATCATCAGTAGCAGCAGCATCATCATCTTTTCAATTCTGGAGATGAAAGGATCAAGAGTAAGAACAAGAAGCCCTTTGATACATTTGGGATACAACTGCCAAAACCCTATATCTGACCACACCCTGTTGTCTTTCCTCTTCATCTGAGCTTAATCCACACACGCACGCACGCGCGCACGCGCACACACACACACACCAGCCAAACAACCAGAATATACTTAAAAATAACTCGTTACCAAAGTGCAAACAAAATACATTTAAAGAGATGGCAAGGGATAATGGCGTCCTCCAAAATAATTTAAAACCACTTGTGGTTGGTGCGTTGATTTAACTTTGAAAATGACAGTTTTAAATCTTAACTCAATAAGCTTAATTGGCGATCGTTCCGTCAACTGGGTGAAAAAAGCCTCGGTCCAGCTTCTCATGTTGGAACAGTAAGTGCTTATCAGGTCTGAAGTGATTTCGGGGTCGGCCAATCCTAAATTAGGAAGCCGGCCCTCAGCCGATTAGTGTAGTTGTCCTTTGCATTACCCGATACCATCTCTTAAAAAAACAAAAAAAAAACAAAAGAGAAAACATTTACTCTTCCTTTGCCTTTAGAAGGAGAAGAGGAAAAGACATTCTTCATATAAATCAAACCTACAATCATAGCAGCCTAAAAATGATAGAATGGAAGCTGTATAAGGTGCTTTAGCTCGTGCCCTCTTCGTCTTGTGCGGGGGAAAGGACGTCCCAGTCCGTCGTGACAGAGTCGCCTCTTCCCTCTGTCCCGACTTTACAACCAGAAAGGATGAACCTAACTCGACTTTGACCTGTAAAGACATTTCTACCTACTGCACATACTACAGGAAGGAGAGCGGGATAGAAGAGGAGGAGGAGAGGGGGCGGGGCAAGACGTGAAGGGGGGGGGTCCAAGAACATGGATACGGGTGGAGGGGTTTTTTTTTTTTTTAGGCGGAGAGGTTGTTGGCCAACTCGATCAGCGCCAGGGCACCGTGGAGACGCTCCCGCTGCTCCTGGAGGCACCGCTTGGCGGCGCCGCCCGGCGCGCACTTCTCCTCCACCGCCGCCATTTCCTCGTCCTCCCCGTTCTCCTCGTCCGAGTGGAGGAACTCCATGGGGTCCTGCTGCTCCTGGTCCTCGGCGCCGGCCTTGCCCTGGGGCTTCTCCTTGCTGGTCGTCGGGGCCCGCTGCTCCCGGCTTTGCCAGTACCTGCGGAGGAGAGCGTCGTTTAAAAACAACAACAACAACAACAACACCCCTTTCAGGAAGGTTGGAGCGGGGAACACCGCGTTGATGGATTTGACGTACTTCTGCAGCCACTCCGTCACAGCCTTGTTGTCCACCGAGTGAGACTTCCCGACGCCCACCTTGGGCTCCTCTCTGGTCAGCCTGGTGAACGGGTGCTTGGGGCAGTGTCGGTTGGCATGCGTGAAGCGATTACCACACCCTGCGAGGAAAAGGGGGCGGGGCAGGAGAGAGTTAGATCGAGAGGAAGGGACCAACTTCTATTTTTTTTATTTTATTTATTTATTTTTAAACAAATGCCCATGGTTTTCAAATGATCGCTAGGGTTGCCACGGTGAGGAATTTTCCCCCACCGGTTAATAAAGCCATGACAACACCGGTGTTACCGGACATTTTACAATGGGGGTGACGAGCAGACACTTTCACTTTCAGACTGGATGGACTGGACTTTGTATTTGTAACACGCTTAGTATTTTACAAATTACAATTGTTTGTTATTATTTTATGAACGTCAGATACTTGATACGCGGAAATTAACTGAATGTTTTTTTTATTTAGATTAAAAGAAAAGAAAAAAACAACAACACGGTGGGCAAGTAATGTAATGGGTGTACACCCGAACACCGGGTAACACTGATAACCGCGGCAACCCTTACGATCGGAATACGTTTCAGTGTCCTCTCCTCCGAGGCCCCATGAAGTCCGGTTGTTCCACGCTCACCTTTCTCGGAGCAGACGAAGGGCTTCTCCCCCGTGTGCAGCCGCTGGTGGGTCTTCAGTTGGCCGCTCTGGACGAAGGCCTTCCCACAGTTGGGGTAGTCGCACAGGTAGGGTCTCTCTCCTGCAGAGGGGGGGGGCATTTTTGGGGTGCACCGGGTTTAGTCGGTACTATGCTGTGGTCCCTGTGAGAAATGCTGGACTGCTGACACCGGAGACTCGTATTTTACATTATTTTTGCGGCGCATTGAATTGCTGAGTTGCTTCGCGCATGGCAACCGAACACGGTCTGCTGGGGTGAGACAGGTGACAGGGGAGCGGGAGTCAACCCACTCTCCACTTGGTAAACCGCGACGCCACGCCCCGTCTCGTCTCGTCTCACCTGTGTGTGTTCTCTTGTGGGCCTGCAGGGACTTCTCTCTGGGGAAAACCCGGTTGCAGATGTTGCAGCGAATGCGGCTGGAGGACGTCTCCCCCTCGTTGATCAGCTCCCGCACAGTCTCGGCGCGGGGGCGTCCGCGGCGACCGCCGTCCTGGGGGTGGGGGGGGAGTCGGAGCGCGTTCATGACAACACTCCACGTACAGTTGCGAGCACACGTTCAAATCCCGTTTTTATTTTTTACACATACTGTATACACTCTGATTTAGACTATTTGCTTTTTTTTATTACTATAGGGAACGTGAAGCGGACGTCACATCGCCGGAGCAAGCCGAGCAACTGAATGTAGGGCTTGGATAAGTCGTCTTTTACCTCCTTTCCTTCCCCCGTTTCCGTACGTTTCGTATATTTCGGCGATTTCTCTATGCAACGGAACGGAGGTGACCCGCCAAAAAATGGCGGCCGGCGTCGTGCCAAAGGGTGATTGCCGCCCGCCGCGTGGGCTAGGACCTGTCAAATACGAGCCTTGTGAAAGAAACCAAGCCGTCTTGAGTCATGCACAACGATTCGGCCACAGGGTTAGGGGCTGCAATCGCTTTGTGGCAAGTGCAAAACTCCAGGTTACTGGTTCTGGCCCTTGAAAAAGGCATTTCAACGGGTGAAAAGAACGCGGTGGGTTGTCAGTCATTGTCCTGGGTAAAAATAACGTTTCAGTGACAATGTAAGACGCTGCTTTTTACACTTTACCATGTGTATATAGATATGTTTATATATATATATATATAAACGTTTCTTAATAATTATTATGTTGTGTGTAGATTTGGAGTTGTAACAAAAGTAATTTCCCCCGGGGGATTATTCAAGTACTTCTGACTCTTGATTCTGCAATCACTTTTTGGCAGGACACCGGAGTCCGTAGCGACCGTCTCGCAGCCCCTCTAACCGAGAGCAGGGAGGGGACCCGGACCCGTACCACGCGTACCCCGATGGCGTCGCGCGTTTGCCTGCAAGGGGGGGGGGGGGAACGAACAACGGCGCGATCCGACGCGCCCACGCGGGCCCCGTCGCCACGCGTCCGCTTCCGGCTACGGAGGTTGTTTTTTTTTTTTTTTGTTTTTTGGCGCGCGGAGCCCACGTCACGCCGCGGAACCCGGAAGGCGATGGGGTTTAAAATCCAGTCACACCCTCAATGCGCGGGCGTTGTTTAAAAGACACGTTATGGTCAAAAGACAATAATAATAATAATAATAATAATAATAATAATAATAATAATAATTATAAAATACAAAAATAAAAGCACGTTTGTCGTCACTCGCTGCGAGTTTTAATGTGATCTCGGGGTATTTGATATCGTAAACGAGATGTATTATGGATTTTCTTTTTTTTGGGGGGGGGGGGGGTTTAACTGAACAAGTCGAGGTGGATTTCGCCTTTATTGTCGCTCGTTTCACAATTTGGTTTCTCAGATTCGATCACTTTTAAGTTATTTGTTGTTTTTATTATTTTGTCATTTTTATTCTTTAATTATGCGTACCATTACTATCGTTATCATTGCACCTACTTTTGGGCGTTCTTTTATTATCATTTTCATTATTTTGATATTTATCATTATTTTACTACTGTACATTCTTTGTTTTGCGGCGTCTCTTCTTGTCCTTGTACTGATCCGTTTCACCGTGCGAGTCTGGAACTGTTTTCTGGTCACATTCCACCCGCGGGCGGCCCATTCATGTCGAGACGGACCGGACTCGGACCCTCCGCGGGAACGTACCTTCATCTGGTCGGGCGAGGGGACCATGTCGGCTTCGCTCGCCGTGGCGGTGCCGGTGGGCGACGACGCCCCGTTCACCGAGCCCGGGCTCAGAGTCACGTTGTGGGCGTTCTCCCCCCACTTCCACGGGTAGACCATGAAGTCGCCCAGACCGGGGCTGGTCGGCGTCGGGGCCTCGGCGTTGCTCGGCTTGATCGGCGTGGTCTTGATGACGGACACCAGGACCCTCTTGGGGGAGTCGTCGCAGAACACGACGTGCGGGCGCTTGCTGTCAGACATGGCCGGGTCTCGGCGTCGGGGGTGGTGGGGGGGGTCCAGGAGTTGGGGACGAGAAGGGCTCCCTCCCGGTCCGCTGAGAAAGCGCAGTGGTCTGGGGAAGGGGGAAAAAATAATAAAAAATAATAATAATAATCCCCCCCAATCGCGTTCGTTTCAGTCCGGGGTGGAAGAGGGCTTCATTTCCCAAACTGCCGTCCGATCGAGAATCCCTTGGTTCGGTTCTGGAAGTTTCCAGTGGGTCGTAACGTGGAGCCGGGTCCTCGGCGCCCGGATGACGAACCCCTCGAATTAAAAGCGATGTCCCGCGTTGCAAATCGCGCCCGAGCGCCCCGCCGGCCAATCGGCCGAGGGGATCGGGCACCACGTGTCGGGGGCGACCCACCGCGCGGGGGCGGGGGGGGGGCGCCGCGATCACGTGAGCCAATGGCGGCCACGCGGGCGCTCGCCGGCCTCGCGATTGGTGGGCGCGGGCCGTCCAATGGGATTCAAACGCTCGGCGCGCGCCCCGGTGGACGGGCGCCCCCGGCTGGCCAATAGGCGGCGAGCGCGGGGCGGACTCCGCGGCGGTTCGACCAATGGGAGTAAAGGGCGGTTAATCCCGCTGCGGACAGATGTCTTTTTCCCGCGCTGACGCGTCTGTTTATGTTGTTTAGGTTTCGGTGCGTTTTTAAAGGGCGACAGGGCGGCGAGTCGGTGGCGCCAAACTTATGTAATGGCGCCTCCGCTGGAAAGGAGCTGGAACAAAGGCTCCACTGCACGGCTTTTCTCGCCCGATGACTCTACAAAACAACAACAACAACAACAAAAAAAAAAAGAGAGAGAGTGGGACCCCATCAGCCTGACCGGTCCAATATTCACCTCTCGTTAAGTAGCTTCACCCCAAACTGAGGATAATATCCAGCTCATCTGCCATCACTGCATTTCATGTGAATGGAAATTGTGTCATATGATAGAGCGTATTTCCTCAAATATAAACCCGTAGTCAAATTAAAAAAAAATCGGGCCTCTACTAAAAGGCTGGGTGCGCGGTCTACACAAGCAAACAAAAGCCTGCCTTAAATACAGAGCGGCGCTGCGCTCCCAAACGTAGCGAATAAAAACAGCGCGTTTTTATCGTAGACGTATTTCATTTACTCCGTTTCCTACTGCTGCGTGGCAGATCGCTTCTTGGGGCAAATGCTCTGAGCGCTCCCCTGCGCCAAGCAGGAGATGGTGCTTTCAAGGCGAACTCGGAAGACTGTGATTTCCCCGTAGGCTACCACCACAAGTGTGACTTTTAGGGTAGCTACTGGCTCTCTCTTTTTTCACCATACATGTTTTGCATGGCATGGCACCCAGACGGAAATGTGATTCAAAATTCATACTAAATTATGATCAGATATACTTATTAAACAGAGGGAATTCAATATAAAAGCCTGCCTCTATTATAAGCCCGCTTCCAATAAAGGCCTGGTACCATCTGCAGTTGTCACATTACTGAGACATTTTCGTATTCAAGGGATTAGTCTTGGTAAGTGTCGGTGCATCCTTTGACAGACAATTAGCATAAAAAAAGCTTAACAATCTAACCAAACAAAAAAAGAAACATTGAAATACACAGAATATACAGAATGTGACTCCATGCACAAAGATGAAATAATACACGAACAGTGATCCATTTAAGTGTCCACATATTGAGTTAATTTGCAAAGCCAATAAATTGGGTGTGTATTGAACGTCAACCGAGCTTCAGGGACATTCCAGGTTGGGCAAACAAATAAAAAGGTTAACAGATATTACCTAAATATTGTTGTCTTATTTGCAGTTATTCACTCCAAAGGCTGTGCTACCAAATAGGGAGTATATCATTTTGTCAATACCCTTTCTGTTAATTCTATGATGCAAAAAAATACATATTTTAAGTTCTGAATGAAAAACAAAGAGAGCAGAGTAGTGAGTCAACGTTTTCGCTCCATCCAACATGTTTCAACATTCCAACATGTGTTTATTCGAACGCGTTGGCAGAGGGTCCACGTATTAAATTCTTGAAGCCAGCATTGTAACCACAAGGCCTCACATGCCTCACACACACTTGACATTCTTATTCAGACCACTAGATGGGGTCGATTTCCACGTGGGTTTTAAAGGACAGTGTGTGTGTGTGTGTGTGTGTGTGTGTGTGTGTGTGTGTGTGTGTGTGTGTGTGTGTGTGTGTGTGTGTGTGTGTGTCTCTCTCTCTCTCTCTCTCTCTCAGAGTAGTTTATTCTTTCCCGGAGGGAAATAACCTGGGATTTGGCAGCACACATTTGACAATATACAATAAAAATAACAAAAATACAAATATATAAATAAATAGTAAAACGGGGAAAACAATATATACCATAATAAATAAACATAAAAAACCCAGTAAACCTCTGTGTCAACAATTAACTTTCTGATAGAAGTGGGAAATGTCATACATACGTAAAATAAAATGAAGCAAAATAAAATAAAATAAAACAAAACGAAATAAAATAAAATAAAATAAAATAAAATAAAATAAAATAAAATTAAATACCATAAAATAAAATAAAATTAAATAAAATACCATAAAATAAAATAAAATAAAATGAAATAAAATGAAATAAAATACCATAAAATAAAATAAAATAAAATTAAATACCATAAAATAAAATAAAATTAAATAAAATTAAATACCATAAAATAAAATACAATTAAATAAAATTAAATACCATAAAATAAAATAAAATTTAATAAAATAAAATCGAAAGTACCCATCTCTGTCTAATGAACGCCGACTGGCGCTGATTGGCCCGGGGGGCGTGGCCTCGGCGGGCCGCACACGTGCGAACGTTTAAAGCCGCGACCCGGCCCCGCCCCGTCGCACACCGCGGGGCGTCTTCCCGGGACACGCAGGCGTCACCTCCGCCTTTTAACGCTCGTCTCCGGACGCGAGCGAGGGAGCCCGGGGTGCTGAACCGACGAGAGGCCGGGATGCTGCCGGACGCCTTCGGCTGCGTGGTGGCGAACAGGTTCGGGGGGCTGCCGGACGACGAGGCGGACCCGTTCGACCTGCTCACCGAGGCGGAGCTGGAGAGGGACAAGAAGAGGAAGGTGGAGGCCAAGAAGGTGAAGCAGAAGAAGCCCGGCCAGAGGGAGTCCCAGAAGGACCGGAGAGTCCCCGTTGCGGAGCCGCAAGTCCAGGATCCTCATGCAGGTGCACCGCCGAGAGTTGAATTTAAAGTGGTAATCCGTCACGTAATATGTTGTTGGTTATGTCATTATTGTGACGGTGCTTTGTAATAAACGGGCCTTGGACGCATTGAATGTCATGCACGTGCTGCCCTTTACGCTATTTCCACGGTTCGTGGCGGGGTCCGCCTTTCCCGGTGTGGTGCCAAAAAGTGATTGCAGCGTCTACCTTGTCACAGAAACCTTGTTTGTGCCTCAAAACGACTGTTTCATTCGTGAGGGTTCTCTTTTAAAAGTTTTAGCCCGCCCAGTCCCGCCCAGTTTTAATCTGTTGAAGTGCCTTTTTAAAGGGATAAAACCAGTAACGTGTAGCTTTGCACTCGCCAAAGGTTGTTTATGAGTCAAAATGACTTGGTTTCTTCCGTAAGGGTTCTATGTGACGGACGATGGCCCACTTTTTGGCAGGCGATCGCCTTTTGGCACGACACCGGCGAGGAAACACTGGTCCGTCAGCGGCCTCCGCAGTGAAGGGGATGCAGCGGCGGCGTGGTTGGCTGCGGACAGTAAAACCCTGCGTCTGGATGGGCCGCAGGCTCGCGTTAGAAAGGATCCCGCCGCCTCAACTGCCCGGTGGGGGGGGGACACAAATCAGTTTGATCAGAGGAAGGCCAACATTCGTCTTGGAGACGCATCTCAGACTACACCTTGAACTGACCTGTATCTCGGAAGGATCTACCCCCCCCCCCCCATAATAATAATAATTAATAATAATAAAGAAACCACCTCAAACTCTAATGCTGCTTATCCCTGGAGGTGGTTTACCCACTGTGATATACTGTTGGCTTGCCTTCTATTGACAAAATGTACCTAATGTGAGTTGCTTTGGGCAAAAGCGTCTCCCAAATGATGTGATATTCTTTCAAGAAAATGGCGACTGTCCTGGAGCGAAGATGAGCGGAAAACCCGGATGTTGCGCAGACCGGGGCGGGTGGGCGGCGGAACGGAATCCTGGGACGGTGTGGACGGTGCCAGACTCCCCTGCGCTGAATTTCTGTGTCAGACGCCAGACTTGGCAGCGTCATCGTTCCGGCCCCGCCCACCCGCCGGACTGACTGACTGACTCTGGCAGATCCCAACTATTTCTGGATTGTACCGTCCGGTCGTCAGCTGCTGATACTGCGAGGTCAGAGGGGCAGCTTGGCAGCGCGCGACGGGTTCTGCAGGCGGCTGGACGCTTCCAGCACGCTTTGATTCCTGCCCGCTTGAGAGCAGGGGGATAACTGATGACTGGACACACACACACACACACACACACACACACACACACAAATGAAAGACTTCTACTCTGCCGCACAATGTTTGTGATCCCCAAAAAAAAGCGTGCCCCAGTATAGCGTAACTCTGTTTAACCTGCCGTTCGGGGCGGGGCCCTAACTCAGCGTCTTGCGCCGCAGGAAAGAAGCACCAGGCGAGGGAGCCGGCGTCCGGCGAGGGCCGGGGCGGCGGGGCCGAGGCCCAGAGGGGCCCCAGACGCCCCGCGTTCGTGGAGCGGAGGACCGACCCCGAGGAGTATCCACAGGAGTACTGCTGCCCGAAGTACGTGTCGCTGTGGGCGCTCATTCCCGGGTCTGCTTCCGGTACCGTCGTCGTGACGGGGAGTTTCAGTGTTGACGTCTCGACGTATCTCACAGCGCTCTCACGTTACCAAAGACATTCATGACAAGGAACTACACGCTGGTTTTTAAAGGCAGAGACTAAACGACATCAAGCTGAAAGCATAGAGATATTTCGGACTTGATATTGTGATTTTTGACAGGATTTGGGACATAATGTTGGATGGCAAAATGATCACATCTTAATTTAAGGACTACATGCTGTCAGTCAGACTGAATGTGCAATTGAATGTCTGTAGTGATTAGTAAATGTGTTTTTATATTGTTGGATTTGAAAATAGTTGCTCCCTCTTCTGGGAACCTTGAACACAAGTTTAGAAAGATTCTATGCAAGGTGTTTGAACGACTCCCTGATCTTTGTATTTATTTCTCTCTCACACACACACACAGCTTATGCGTAAGGTGTAAATATTCATATCTGTCCCCAGGCCCTATGACGCAAACCCTGACGGCAGGGACAGAGGAGGGTACCGAGCAGCAGGAGGAAGAGGAGCAGGATACTCCAGGAGCTCTGAGAACTACATGAGGGGCAAGAGGGAATACGAGCGCCACAGTGGAACGTAATGCGCTCCCATCCAGCTGAAAGGCCTGGTTATGTGCCCTTTTTTTAAAATTTCTTCGCATGACGTTGAACTCCCGCTGCTTTCCGTCCACCAGAGGCATCTCCCCCGAGGAGAAGCGAGGAGGCCGAGGACCCTGGAACTGGGGCTCCGTTCAAGACACCACGGGGTAACTGTGACCTTTGACAACATAGGAAATGGCATTTTGATGATTTTTAAAATAAATGTGTTCTTTAAAAAAAAAAAATAATTTCAGAGATTTGATGGAGGTGACCGCCGATGCCGCGGTCAAACCGGAAGAGACTCAGTCCCCAGTGGAGGGGGAAGAGCAGTAAGTGCAATGTGCATAGTGGTTTTTTTTTTTTTCTTTTACATTATTCAAATAGGAAAACAGAGCATTGGAAAGTGTTGTCGCTATTTGTCATCCCGCAGCCTGTTGCCCCTTAAATTAATTGTATTACATGACATTCTTGGTATGGGAATGAATTATAATATTTTTTTCTGTTTGTTTCCTTCTTTACCGCCTGTGTTGCTTTGCTGCAGGTGACATATTCAATATTTGTACTTTAATCTGAAGTTATTTCTTTACTTCCCAGTTTAATAGAAATTGAAATGCCTTTAATTTTCTATTTGCACGTAAGACCGGAGTTTCCTGCTCCACAGCAGATCTCCACCAGGCCGGTCACATCTCTAGGGTGGTGGCGGTGTGGGCATAGTGTTAGCAGATTGGTAAGCCAGCCGTCGGTAATCCAAACATGTGTGACAGCGCATCCGAGGTGGACGGAGAAATGGTGGTCCAGGTTGCCATGGAGATGAGCCTGGACGAGTGGAAGGCCCTCCAGGAGACGAGTCGCTCCAAGGCCGAGTTGAATCTGCGCAAGGCGGAGAGCAACGTCCCCTCCAAGGCCACGGTCATCCACCAGTCCAAGCGCGTCGACGTAAGGGTGAGGCGCATTTCCACTGCCGCTCAACATCGCCCCCCCCCCCCCTGCGGTTGCGTGCTTTTCGATTGATCGCCTTACGAGATTATTTGTTTTTAAGATGGCTTTTAATGTGGAGTACGTTTCAAACTATCATTGTGGGAAGCTGGGTCTACGGAGAAACTAATATCCCTCTATGCTTAGTGGTCTGCGTCTCACTCTCGCTATACTATACCGTCAATGATTTAGAGCGCGTTATTTAAAATCGTGTTGGAGTACCTCGTGTTTCTTCCTTGAATGAAGTATGGTTCTTATCAACATTAAAACTCCAGAATGTGCAGGAGTCCGTGGAGGAGATGGAAGACGAGGGACACTTTCTGCGCCGATCCATGAACGACATCACTTGCCGCCTGGACATAAACTTTGGGAGTCTGGGACGTCCCGCCCGAGGGGGTCGAGGCAGGGGCCGAGGTTATGCTGCCGCTGGCCCGGAGAAACCCCGACCCCGACCCGAGATGGTATGTTCAGACGCTACCGGATGTAAATGGGATGTTGGGCGGTTTCGGCTTGTGGTAATCCTCGCTGAAGCTCTAAATTGACTGTTTGGTTTTAATGATGACGGCGCATTGTGACACCGTATCCAGAAACTGTGTTCATGCGACCACCAGGGAGTTAATTTCATTTGTATGAATTCTTTCGGTTTTCCTCCAGCCGGAGGTCTTGGCTCCAAACCCGGATGACCCGGAGGACTTCCCCGCTCTGTCGGCTGCGAAATAACTGGAGCCTGTTGGAATGTCGCGTTCACTTTTTGCCCACTGGTGAAACTGGGGTGCACTTTACCTTGCTGTTCAATTCAGGTTTTTTTTTTGTCTTCTGCTGTTGAAGGTTTGATCTTATGATTATGCCATCTAGCATTTCCTCATGTCACATTAAAGGCACTGTTTGACAACTGAAAATCAAATCTTGTGCGAAACTTATTTATCCTGCTAAGCATGTGGTCATTCAAGTTAATATTTTATGCAAATCTGGCTTCAGCAGGGGATGCGGCGTGAGATTTCAACTCGTGCGTCTTTGTCAGTATCCGGTCCTTCCCAGCAAGAACCTTACACTCCTGTGAGGAGGGTGAGGGTCTTTGGGGTTAGTACATGGCTTGTACCCTGACATCCGAGAGTGGGCTCCTACTTCTCAAAGATGCTTTTCAAAGGATAGTCCTCTCTGCATCAGGGTTTGACATTTAACGGTTTTGTTCAGAACAGGGTGTTTCTAACACACGAGGATCCGTATGGTATAGTGTGCAAATGTATGAAACTTGGCTATTTGTACTTGTAATACAGTGTTTAGAGGCATAAAATCAAGACAAAACAAGGATAGTATTGGGCTTTTATTTAGAAAGCCTCATTCATCTGAACAAACTTTTAGTGGATTAACATTTAACAGAGCCATAGGGTTTCTAATTTTTTTGGCATTTCAAGTAAAAAATATTTACAGAATAGAAATTCTCAGTATATCAAATGCTTATTTACAGTATTGTAATACAGCAGCTTGACGCTTTCAAATGAAATGACATTTAAACAAGCTTGACGGCCTGAAAGGAAGAAACATTCACAGGGATTGAGGGCAACCTTTTGAAATGCATCCAACAAAAAAACTGACCTTGTGCTCGAGTTTTTTAAACTATTCTGAGAACTCACAGGTTTGTCGATCTGCGAGTCTTTAAAACTTGACGCGTGCTGCGTCTGGAACGGCATGTTGTCGTTTAGAACACAAAATTAAAAAGATCATCTTCTTGGACGTACGACATCAAAGCTCGTCCACTTCCTCTCAGCGCGTTGAGGGGTTGATGACCACACTGAATACAAAAAGCTCAGCGGTGGGATGGGATTCTGCCGGTGCAGTATCTGCATACTACAATATTTCACAGGCTACAGTACACAACCTTGGTACTTTCCAGATACTGTGATTTCAGACAAACGCATTAATTGTTGTAAACAGCGTTGGCTTGCCCTTCCAGACGCAGCTCTGACTCAATGGAAACTGCAACACTTGGTGCGTTTCCACTCGAAAGAGGAAACCTCCCACATTCACGCCGGCGGTTGATAAATGTACTGATTAATTACTGCATGCTTAAACAAGGAAACGACCAGACTATGAGGCTTCACAACCCTTTGGCGTTGAAACGCCAAAGTGGCCAAAGGTTAAGAGAATTGGCATCTAGACAATTTATACATGAGTTGGACACGTCACTCCGCGTTGAGAAACCGACTCAGCGTAGATCCGTTTGATCGACAGCCAATTGTACACAGTGGACTGGGTAAGAATCAATTATTAAAATTAAAAAATGGCTTTGGGAAAAAAAAAAAAAAAATTGGGCATTTAGAGTTCAGATTTCTTAAAAAAATTCCTCAGGATATGGTCCCAGCTTCACCGCAGTAGAGGGGCTCTAGCTTTGGGTATGGAGTGACTGTAAGGAGGGGGGAGAAAGGAAATTAGTTTTCATGACTTTAATAGAAGCACTGACAGAATCCTTGTATTCACTTATTTAGACGTCAATGATGCAGGTGACGTCGGTCGATACTATTTACAAACACAATCAAGCACCTTAAATAACTGGTTTTCAAATGCTGAAGTACTAGAGGCTGAGAGAGATTTCTTTCGACACGTGTTTATGTGAAAAGTGTGAAAGGAGAACAGGTGGATACCAGAGTCTGGAAAAACGCATCGATTTGAAAGAGCAGCGAGCTTTACGTCCTCTGGACACAGCGCATCTGTCGTGTGTCGGGAAGGGAGGCAGGAGAAAGTGGGAAATGGAACAACAAACGTCACTCATTGTTCAGAGACCAAATCGGAGCAAGCACCAAGAGAAGCTATAGCCAGTTGGATCGCTGCGTATGACCCCCCCCCCCCCCAGAAGACATGCAAAGAAAACCCCGGAAGGAGCGGGAGAGGAAGTTGCGGCAGGAAGACACCATTATCTGGCAACCCTGAAAGCGATAGGGATGGTTCACCGGTTCAGGTTTACTGAATGTTGAGCCACTTGACTGAAGTGTAATTATTATAATTTCTTAAAAGCGTCAAGTTGTGTTAATGGAATCTTGATTTCCATCCAAGTAATGTATGGTCGTGAAAAACTTTAAATATATCCCAAATAAACAAGTAATTTTATAATTAAGTAGTCATTTTATATCAATACTCTCAAAAACTTAGCATTTTTTGGGTCATTATTTATTTATATTAGATACCTGCACGTATTTATGTGCCATTGCATGAATTACAGATAATGACATGGCTGTTCAGTGATAATCCAATCGGAATAATGGTGATTCAGATTAGTTGGTTCCAAATTTGCTTGACGTTGGACTTGGATGTAAACATGAGAGAGGTTAACAGATCGTTACCGAGGCAATGTTTGAGCAGCATTTTGCGTCGCTGTGTTAGAGAAGGAGCAGAGACGATCAAGAGCCGAATCTACCTCAAAACCAGGAGGAAATAAGTCGAGATTAAGAAAAGTTAAAAATCAAGGAGATCTCGGAGACGCTTGCTAGCACGGTAGCAGAGCAGGGTGTGTGTGTGTTGATGCTGCTCGTGTCATGTTCAGGTTGCTCAGACTACCTCTGCCGGCTGCCTCTCTGTGGTTACCACACGACTCAAAACACACCAGGTCTCTGTCGCCGGCCAAAGCATGCAAGCTGCCCAGCGATCTGGCTAGTCTGCTGTGGCCCAGGGAGCTGGCGGAGAGGAGGGAAGCGGTTAATACACTCCAAGTGGATCCACTTGCGGCTGTGAGGATCACAGGGGGGTGGGGGGGTTGGAAACTTCCCATGGGAAAGCCGAGACGCGGCGGCAGATTTCAATAACACGGTTGCGAAGTGGGATGAGGGCGATCGTAGGGAACGCAGACCTGCCAACCCTGGGAAAATAGTTTGAGAACCACAACAGCCTAACAGGGAGTCTCCGTGGTGTTTGAGTTACTGCAGCGTAATGACTCCCATCAGTTATTCACACCGCAGCCGCCTCACAACCAGGCTCATTGCATTGCGAGCTTCTACGGCTGAATATATACAGTATACAAATGAATCTGATTAGGATAAACCCCTTGAAATGCATCATCTCGTAAAGTTACTGAACATGTTGACCAACTAGAGATGCACCGTTGCAATTTTCTTGGCCGATTCAGATTCCCGATTTTTTAAAAGTCAGACCGGCAGATTCCGATTTCCAATCTGCTGTAAGTCAACAAGAAATACATCAAGTGATAGTACAGCTGCACATAAGGACTACCACTGCAATTTTCAGCCACCACAGTGACACTTTTTATTATTGTGTCACTACAGAACAATAAAAGAACATTAAACTGTCCCCGAGTTCCAATAAAATACAAAATGGTTGCTCAGTTCCAATAAAATACAACATGGACCAGTCACTGAGTTCCAATGAAATATGGGACTGTCCCCAAGTTTCAGTACAATGAAACCTGTAACTCTCACTGAATTTTAGTAGGACACAACATATAACTAACATGGAAATGTCCAGTTGAAACTTCAAATTTAAAGTCTCTTTCACTTTGATGATGCAAATATACATTTATAATATGTTCATATGGAACTTGCCATTCCAAAATAAAATACAATCATTACAAAAAAATTTAATAAAAAGGCCGACTCTTCTCACTCTTGTTCTGGAAGTCCTCCTTCGCTCACCGTGCACTAAACCAACTGAATCAAATGAAACAACTCGTTTTACTGAGTGACTCGTCAAGAATCGAGTCTCAAAAAGAAAAGTCAAACCTTACATCACGAGCGGAGCTCTGCTGTGACGATGACAGAAACAGTCTGCACAATGTCAGAAAATATTCAGGCGATAGATGAATAATTTATCTAATCGTCTTTTTGAGCGTCTACTACACAACTATGTTACGTGATATCAGGGTTTTGAGTACCAGAACATTTCTACCAGTGCATTAGTACATTATCTGACACCGATCGTCTGGTCACCAGTCATGGCCCGATCAAGCTGAAAACCGGGCGATGCATCTCACGTTAATCATAATAATAATAATTATTATTGTTTTTGCGTAGTTTCTGCTGGCATTTCGTACCTGCGTATTTTGAGCAAGAATTGCGTAGTTGGTACACAAAATGCGTGCAGGTTGGCAGGTCTGGGGAAATTTGTTGTTCAGTGAAACAATAGTAACCCTAAGTCAATGTTTAAGTTTGTTTGTTTAAATTCAACTCATAACTAAACTTTTTTTTTTAGAACAGTTATAGCAATTATGCCCACTTAGAATATGGTACAAGGTTTATGTCTATCTGCTCTATATGACATGGGAAATACAACCCTTGTAAATGAACCCTATATATCCATTTCAATCCTGTCCAATTCCATACATTCCTGGTAATTCCTTTTAAAAGTTTCCACCTTTAAATATTCTGGATATTTCGCAACTCTAGTGGCTATAGCTTCTTGGTTGCTTCCTCAGTCAGCATCGGGTCAACCATTTATAATTACACAATAAAAAAACAAACAAAAAACACCACACACACACACACACACAGACACACAGACACACAGACACACACACACACACACACAATGACGTGCTATTTAAATCGATCAATGTGGAGTATTAATACATTTGTTGTAGAACATAAATTAACGGCCACTAACCTGGACCCCGACCTGTTGGTGGGCAGAGAGGTCCTGGTTCTTTTCCTGCCCTCTGATTGGTTGGACAGAGCTGAAGGGTGGGCGGCCTTACAGCTCTGGCTGCTGGACTGCAGGATGTTGAGACTACAGAGCAGAAAAAGAGCACTTGTTTGGTTTGATGCATCTTACTGGCAAACAGAGCGCTGATACAGCATGTGTTAAAAAAATATATAATAATAATAATAATAATAATAATAATAATTACCTGAGAGACTGTGACGACGAGCGGGTGTGAATCTTGTTTTCTTCTTGTCTGCGAACACAAATGGGAATATTTGCACGGTGAGCACATCAGGTGGGTTCATGGGGGATGTGATGGGACAAGGGTCAAGGCGGACAAAAAAAAGGAGCAGCAGACAGAAATAGATTCCGTGATTAAATATGCAGGGAGCAGCGACCGAATCAAAGAAAACCCTTTGACAGAGTTTCTCCTTCACAGAGGAGCCGGAGCTCGCTGAAACTATCACTGCGTCTTTATCGAAGAGCAGGGGGTGATGGTAGCATCACAAGCGGTTTAGGTTGGTGATTGCCCGTTTTATGATTAGCTACAATCAATTTAGTAAAAAAGAGTTTCATAATTCCCCGCAAGACACAACTGCAGAGGTTTTTTAACCAGCAACAGTAAATGAAACCAGCAAGCAATGTTCCATAAAGTTCAATGCACATCATTACATGGAACAGAAACAAATCCTGGCCCCTCATCAATCACACAGCAGGGGAGGTTCAGCTCTCCAACAAGAAGTTAACTTGTCTAGCAGGGAAAATAAATACACAAAGTAATCAGAGAAAATGTGATTTCCCTTTGGGATTTGGGGAGGATGTAGAAACGGGGGGCGGGGGGGCTCACCTACGGCCTTTTCAGCTAGGGCTCCAGAAAGGAGGGGCAGGACGGGGGGTTTTGGGGACGGGCGGTGGAGCGCACTGCTATCCTAACCCGTCTATACAGAAATGCAGGACGGAAGGAGGGAAGCCAAACACAATCCACCACAGGGCAAGGCTACACAGGGAGAGAAGCATGGCTACCAGCCATCTGGAAGGAGGACACATCCAACAAGAGCAAAAGGAAAGGAAGGAAATAAAAACATAACAGAAAAGGAAAGAGACAAGATCGGCTCGGGCAGGACAGAGCATTGTCACTGGATTAGCCAAAACACTTCCTGCAGAGCTTGGTAACGTGACTCACTTTCTCTCTTTGGGGTTTTAACATGAGTTAGCACTTCTTCATGCACAATTGATAGACATCTCTTTAACTACGGTGTCATACCGCTCTTCATAAAGATGTATTACTCATTTACTTATAGCTGGATCTGAGAGGGTGATACCACCCTGAACTAGAAAAACAATAATCCAGCCACCAAAGCAAATAAGAAAAAAAAACAAAAAAAAAACCAACAACAAAAAACAGGCAATTAACAGTGAAGCCAGCTCATTATTTAAACTTGTTCACTTGGGACACAGATCAGAAGTGGAGGCGCGTCCATGCGTGCATGCCTCTGTGTTCATGGTCATGCCGGTTGCCATGCACTAGAGAAGGTGGTCATTCTAATCTCGCTGAAACTTTATCGACCGTTTTCAACTCGTTGCATAATAAAACAAACACTGGAGCTGGGAGGTCAAGTGCAGCTGTGACAAATCCCTCCGTGCTTGTACTTTGGTGTTCTCCCATAAAAAAATAAATAAAATACATATATAAATAAAAAAAGTCTTGGAAATAACAGGGGCCCATCGTCATAGTTTAATGTAATAGCACAAAGAGCTCTGACACTTCTAAAATCACTTCTCCACCTGATCCATTTTATCAACCAAGTAGGACTAGGCAATACATTGTAATATCAATATCTTGATCGGAAACCTGACATCGACTGCAATTTGTTATGGAAAGTAATGCAATTTCCTGAAATTCATAGACTGTTCTAATCAACGCCTCTACCTGCTTGGTCATAATATCCAAATTACTAAGTGTTGTTTCTTAAATATGTTATGTGTATGTAACTTATGAAACTCAAATAGTCATCCCCCAAATATCGTCAAATGATCAGTATCAAGCTATTTGATATTCAAATACCGTGGTGATGTCGTCTACACCCACGGCCTGACCACCAAGTGCAAGTCACAGTTCCCAAAGTTGCTTGCAAGTCCAACACAGAGTCAGGGCAGGAATGAGAACGGCAGTCCAGAACCTTCGAACCATCGTCATTTATTTTGTCTTAATGAGCCGGTGCCGGTTCAGCACAAAAACAATGCCGACTCAACCGATCAGGATCTTGCTGAAGAGCAGTGATCAGTTGAGCAGTGGGTGCAGATATCTGGAGAAATCTACCGTAGCCAAGGACAACCTTGTTAAGATTCGATGCCAAAGCTGAGCAGCTCGATGTGTATCTACGAGTGCCAAATCATAATAATAATAAACAAAAAGTCAATGTTACACGTAATGAAAACAAAACCAAAAAAAAAAAAAAAAAAAAAAAGGTAGCCATATCACGAGCCATACCATTCAGTGGTGTGATGAGACAGTTTTACGGGGAGAGGGGTGGCAGTTAGAAAGGAAGTGACGTGCACTTACCTCCGCCATACAAAACCTCACATCCTCTCTGTCTGTTTTTCCTCTCCACCCTCTCTGGCCCTCTTTGCTATCTTTTGAACGGCAGGCAGCACTCCGGCCACAACGTGCCCATGAAGCTGCGGCAGCAGAGCTTTAGCGCCTGCCTGGCACGGAACAGAAGCCAAAGCCGTATGGGTGGACTGACGGCACCCGGAGCGCCCGCGGCCGGAGTCGCACGCTGCTTCTGACACTCGTACCGCGGCAGAGTCCATCTTTTTTTTGGGTACCGTGCCGGCTCGCTTGTCCTACTAACTCTGCCGGGATTTAGGCTGCATGACCCCCGGTGGGATTTGTTCCTCCCCTGCTCCCAACAATGCAGGCGGCACATTGCTGGGGCAGAGGGAGGTGCAGTCAGACAGGAGGCGTGGCTTCATAAATAGAGTCGTAGAGCATTATAGTTTCCATGAGCGAGAACCCGAGACAAGACCCAGTGACATTAAACCTTGTTCACACACACACACACACACACACACGCACACACAGACACACACACACAGAGAAATGGAAAAATGAAGGAAACACCGTCACTATGAATGATGAATTTATAAAATGTATTTTATGCCAGATGTGACCGGATTAAAAAAAAATAAAAAAAAAGTAAAAAAAATAAAATAAAAAGTACTTTGTCTTTACATATGCGGCTCTTTCCTTTGTTGCCAAACTTCCTAAGGATCCGGTTAAAATCTCAATTTACACATCATGGCGGTGTCAGGGATGTTCGCAGCTCAGCACAAATACAAAGACGAACATGGAATGTTCTCAACAGTGCTGATCTATATTTTTTGTGGAACTAAGTGAAAATGACAGGGCTTTGGTCTCTTTATGGCAGATTGGTTCGCCAAAACTGTTTTACACTGTGCTTAAAAGTTGGAGATTTGACTATTAGATTTGCTCAAATCTGATTGTCCATATGGGCAATACAATTTGTGTCAATCAATTTAAATGAAATATAAGGAAACATACATTTAGAAGGTTGCTGTTTGATTTACGTCAGAGCTTTTGAATTTCTCGCTGAAATACAGGATTGAGCAGCATTATTGACGCCAACACATCTATTCTGCCAGGACGGTAGTTACTGAGTTGCAACTGCAACTCCCTTCAATGTCCTAATAATGGATGGATAACAGATCGCGACTGCTTTGTTTCTACCCTTGCATGGTTTGGTTCAGAGAAGGTTCGGGTGAGGTGTTGAGCTGCTGCTCTGATAAAGATCTGCTGTCCAGCAAAATACTGGTATCGAATAACAGTTATGGAACAAAATAAATGCAGCGAAAAACAAGAGATATAAACAGAATAACACTCTACAACAGCGTAATCTTAGGAGTCGTTTCCTGCATTCCTACATTTAAAAACCTTGTTATTTCTCGGCCATGTATGGAGGGGACGAGAGGAGTTGGCGTTGCCCACCTCAGAGCCCTGACACAAGCCCGCTATGCATCATGGGAGATCGCAGCCCTCCTAGGTACTTACGAGAGGGAGCCTGTGGACGATCTGGATTGCCTCTTGCTCTTCAGGGCTCGCAGTTTGTCACCCTGTGTCAGGCCGTTCCTCTCTTCTTCGTCATTGTACTGAAACGTATCCGGGAGGATTCATCAGCCACGCCAAGAGATTCAAATGAGTTTGTCAGCGCGTCTCAGAGAGAGGGGCCGGCTGGTTAAACTCACCAGGTCCACCTCCTCCTTCTTGGGCGTCCTGTTCTTGTTGCTTCCGTTGATGGTGATGTCGTCCACGCCGGACAGGATCCTCGTGACCGCCATCTTCCCGTTCTCCCGCTCGCTCAGGGTCTTCTCTCGGAACACGTCTCCCTCCGCCCATAGACTGATCTGTTTGCTTTTCCGCGCACAATTTAAAAACAAAAAAACATTTCATTTGGCAAGTCTATATAGCAGAGGCCGAAACTATTATATATATATATATTTTTTTTTTTGCTCCATTCAGCGGAGACTTACTCCTCAACGAAGTTCTGCTGCGGCCCGATGACGGACCCTGGTCGACAGATGCGTATCCAGGCGATGGCCTCCGCGGCCGTGAGGCGATAATGCTTCATGATGTAGCAGCCAATCAGAGTGCCCGTACGACCCAAACCCGCTGGAACACAGTGAAGTGTGTGATTAACTTATGGGTTTGTTATTTCTAAATTAGATCTGGTGGCCAACTCTGGTACTGCACCAGTTAACACTTAAGAGAAAGAAAATTCTGTAAATTCTTGGGGAAAAAAAAATAATAATAAAATATCTATCAATCATATATATATATATATATATATATATATATATATATATATATATATATATATATATATATATATATATATATATATATATATATATATATATATATATAAAATTTAAAAATTGAAATTAAAAAGGCAGCCATTGTTCCAGACTCCATCCAGATCTCTTCAGACATCCATGGTTGTAGCTTTCACCCACACAAAAAATTGAGGAGGCATTTCCAATTCGGTTTCTTACCCTTGCAGTGGACAGCGATGGCTCCTTCCGCATTCTCGCAGATGTTCAGGAACTTCCTGACGATGGCGTCGTTGGGCGTGCTGCCATCCACGAAAAACAAGTCGTGATGCTCGAAGCCCGAATCGGTGAAGCGCCGGGCGTCGTACATCTTCTTGTTCAGCCGTATGATGGTGGTGATGTTGTGCTTCCGGAAGTAAGGGAAGTAGGCCTCGGGAGCATGGAGCGGGTACCCTGGGGCCGAGGAGAGAAGCGTCCGTTTAATGAGGCCCGGGAGCGAGGCGGAGGGCGGCGGCTGAGCGGCCACTCACTCACCGTTCTCTATCTTGCTCTTTGGATGGGGCCCGCTGAACGCAAGGAACTTCCCCGGAATGATCCAGTTGAAGTCTCCGTTTTCGGCTCTCTGCATAGCAACAGAAGAAAAAAAAAAGAAAAAGAAAAAGAGTTGAATAATAAATCTAGTATCCCCCATTTCTATCAGTGATTGACAAGCACCAGTAGGGAGCAGACGTTGGCTGTTTTTGGATACCTCATAGTGCTCATACTCCTCCACATCGAAGTTGGAGAAGTCGAGCCAACCGAACTGCAAAGCCTGCGAAGGACAAAGAAGGGAAGTGGATTTAAAAAAAGGCAAAAGGACGTGCACAATTGCTTTTTTTTTTGGGGGAAAAAATAAAAAAATAAAATAATAAAAAAATAGAGCTGTACCTGGTGGATGGCACGTAAGCAATCCAGAATGTTCAGATTGTACATGCACGTTCCGAACGACGCATCTCTTTCATGGAAATGGATGAAAAGAAAGCAAATTACATTACGGCAGCTTTGAGAACATGGTACAAACTGCTTTGCCATCATTTGCAGGGAGATGTCACTTTTTCCAAATTGAATCATATCTCTAGCCACTCTTATGTTAATACATGGATTAATACTCATACAAAATAAATAATAATAATACTAATGAAAGTTCTTCAGATTTGAGCTTCAAAAAGGAACCATATCTGTTTATTTCATCAGCATGTGTTCTTACCTGAAAGGGAGATATGTTGAATTCCTTGAGACAAGTAGGTTGTACGCCTCCTCCGGTGACATGTGAAGATGCATTACCTCAGGAGAAAAGTCAAAAGTTTAGCACAGAAACCCTTGTTCCTTGGCACAACTAAAATCTCAGTCTTTGATTTATTTAAGGACCTAATGTCATAAACCATTTCTCTCGACGAAATGTGTTGATTACACTTACTGCGTAGGAGCCAATCAGGTAGGCCGCATTGGCTTGTTTCTTTTGGTCTCCACAGGTATAAAATAGGATATTTTTTCTTGCCAGAGAAATGGACTGGATGAAAAAGGGAGGGGAAAAAAATAAATAAATAATGAACGAATACATAAATTAAGCAACGCTTTCGTGCTGTCGTCTCTCAGCTTGTCCTGACACAACCTTTTTAATTGAATATCCGAAATTGGTGGTAATCAGTCCGTTTATCACAAATGGAGACCCGCATTTGTACTTCTGCTTTGCAGGTGGGTCGGAGGTCGGGCTTTGAGAGAGAGAGAGAGAGAGACTTACCTTCAACTTCCTGGTGAGTTTGCAACAGAAGCGATAGAACATGGCCAGGTTGAGGGGACCAAAGTCCGCGTAGAAGCTGAGAGAGAGAGAGAGAGAGACTGGTTTGAGTGAACACTCTCATTCTGCTTCCTCAGAGACCAACAGTGGGGGGGGGGGGGGGGGTGAATAAATGATCAAAATCCCTCAATCAAATCAAAACGACGGTGAATTTGGGCATCACCATCTTGCAGATGTAGTTCTGCAAACATACGCCATCGCTGTAGATCTATGACGACGCAATTAAGCAACAAATTCACGACGCTGGTGAATTAGAAACAGATCGGCATCGTTTCAAGGTGGTCGTCGCGGTGTCCCCTCCGCCACTTCAAGTGGATGGAATCAGAAATAACCAGTCGGGACTATTAATAACTTTTTTTTGTGTGTGTGTGTGTGTGTGTGTGTGTCGCCAGACGCCTCTTTAGCCTCTTATAAGGAACGGCGCCCTTTTACAAATGATTATTGTTCATTTTATTTTTTCCCCCCACGCGGGTCTCGGCTCACTTCTCGTAGGCCAGCTCCTCGTCGACGCAGAAGCAGTGGCGCTCCGCGGTGCTGCGGGTCTTCTGGCGGAGGACGGCGAAGTACAGCTGGTCTGCGAGAGAGAGAGAGAGAGAGAGAAAAAAGAAGTAAACGGTCAGTGTGTGGGACAAGTCGCAACCCCGCACGCTGCGCCCGCCCGACCCGGCGCGCACGCCCGTACCCGGGGCGAACTCCACGCTCCTGGAGAACGCTTGGTCCGCGGTCATCTTGGCTGCACTTCCAAACATGGTGTCGGGGACGCTGTGTCTTCACGGGGGTGCGCGCATCGCCGACGATAGCAACGGCGACCAAAGCCGAGACGCGGTTCGTCCGCACACCCTTTGGAAGCCGAGTTTAAAGCAAATGAACGAAATGAATCAATTTCTTTTCCTCCGCCAAAAAAACCGCCAACCACACAGACGCCTCCCCGGGAAAGAAAGTTCCCAGCGGGCGGAGAAGGGAGGCGACGGTCCGCTTCAAAAACAACAAAAAAAACAAAAACAACAAAAAGAGCTGGCGGAAGCCCCGCCCCCCCCCGCCCGCCCGCCACTGTTCAGCGAGCTGCCATTGGCCGACGGGGGGGATCCAGGGCGCCGCGCGATTGGAGGCTCGGTCCCGTCAGTCGACTCGCTCCCGCCCCCTGGCGATTTAAAGTTCCGCGGCGAGGACACGCGATAGGCTGCGGGAGCGCTGCCCAAGCGGTTGCTAGGACGATGCCTCGGCCAATCGGATGCGAGATCCCCCCCCCCCCCCCCCGAGGGACCGCCCACCCGCACCCCCACCCCACCCCCACCCCCCTTCCTCCGTCTCTGGCGGGCGGAGCGCGAGAAAGTTCCGAGTAGCGACGAAAGAGGCTCGACCCCACTTCCAGACTCGGTTATGAGGAGTCTCTCGGTGAAGAGGTGGGGGAAAAAAATGATCGCGTTGATCGTTGAACGCGGGCCCGAAGGGTGAGCTCGGCCGTGTTGTGAATGGTTTTTTTGTTTTTTTTGGGTTTTTTTTTTCCCCTCGCACATGCATCACGCATCACAAGAAGGCTGCGAAACCGTGCGCCGAGCAGCATCCCTCGGCCTGGAATCGTCTCGCACGCGTTTATTTTCGGGGGTGGAGTGCAAAGTGGAAATCGGTGACATTCCCTATGAGATATGGCCGAACGCCCTGGTGTTTTTGCGCCTCCGACTTCAGCTCAGCCGGTCGGTCACTAGCTTCAGCTCGTGGGTCGAAGATTCGCTCTTTCGCCAGCGCGACTCCCGACTCATTTTACAGGAGTCGTTCGCCGGGAACGAATCGTTCGCGAGTCTCGCATTAGGAGTTCAGAGCAAAGATGGGGAGTCCGCCCGTCATCCACCCGTCTGTTCGTCCATCTATTCGTCCATCCATCCATCCACGCGTCCCCTTAAACCTTGTCGCGGCCGTGGACGGAGACGGAACGACAGTGTGTTTGCGTCCGGGCCGCTTGTTAGGACTTCAACCCCGGTGCACTAACGACGGAGGACGGACGGTGTCGCCATTTTAATTGAAAAAAAAAAAAAAAAAAACCCAAAAAAACAACAACAACAAAAAACTGCAGAGAAAAACAAACCGGTGCCGCTGCTGGGTTGCGAGCGACGAGGGGAGTTGTGTGCGCGCTCCCCCTCCGTCCCGGCCCCCGGGGTGCGTGGGGCTCGCCCCGCCGCCTCCCTTACCTGTGATCCCCGTGTACATGTCAGCCTCACGCTCCGCCTCCGAGCCGGGAGCCGAGCAACGCTTCTTCCTCGACTCGGATCGCCTCCTCTCGCTTTTTCGCTTCATTTTTGTTTATTTATGTAATTATTACTCTTGGCCCAGTCGCGCATAGCGAGCAGCGGTCGCCGCCTCGCAGGAGATGGATGTCCCACTTTCTGCGGCGCTTTGGTGTCACATCCCCCGGCTCTGCCGCTGCTGCTGTGTCTGAAACAACTGCTGCTGCAGCCTCTCTGCTGCTGACGTCTGAGAGGGAGGGAGGGAGAGAGAGGGGCGGGGGGGGTGTTGGGGGAGGGAGGGAGAGAGAGAGAGAGAGAGAGAGAGGGAAAGGGGGGACAGAGAGATGGAGGGGGAGGGAGGAAGGGAGAGGGAGAGATGGGGGTGGGAGACAGAGACAGACAGAGAGAGGCGGAGGGAGGGAGAGAGCAAGAGAGATGGAGGGACAGAGGGAGAGAGATTGAGGAAAAGAGAGGGAGGGAGGGAGAGAGAGATGGAGGAAGAGAGAGGGAGGGAGGGTGAGGGAGAGGGAAAGTTTCGGCATGTGACGTATCATCTTATTCTACAGTTGACCGTCCAGTGCACTCCCTGCACTGTTCAAACGGACTGTATCACGACTGAGGACAAAACAACAATAGTAACAGTAACAACAACGTTTATTTGTTTTGCATCTGTCATACACAAACTCAAAGGACTCCACATTAAATGGAGGCAATCAAATACTAGTAAGAACAATAATAATAAAGAATAAGTATAATACAGAACAAGCAAAATGCTTTTGATAAAAGGGTAGAAATGTTATACTCAAATAGTTACCAAGTAGTCAGGAATACATTTCTCTTGAATATGATTGTGTGAAGCCATATGTGTGCAAAACATTTATTTGAATCATTTTAAACAAATACATACAAATATAATAAACAGCATATGGATTCTATGTACAATACAATATAATAAGCACCCCGGTTACAATATGAGCAGTGAAGTAGGTAAATGATTTAACAGGCATTTTGGTGAAAAGGATTCATCACACCTGTTCCTTGACGTAAACAATATATTCATTGTTGTAGACATGTGGCGTATGTGTCTGTTCAGTGTGTGAATTAAATACTCTGGATTATCATCAGTGTCCGTGACAATGGAATCATATCTCATGCAAATCTTGTACAGTTTGCACCACCCATCGAAACCTGTTGAAGCAAGCTTCCCACTTGAGTGAAGACCTGGGAGAAAAACAATATTGTACAGCAGCCAAGACACAACAGATCAAAATAAGGAGAGAACCCGATCATCGCAGTATAAAAATAAATCCAAGCAATAACAAAGTATACAATGGTTAGCTCAGAATTTTACTAGCTGCAAACAATGATTAAATTTGTGCTTCAGAGGAACGTGCAATCAGGCCTTCAGTGCGTTAGACATGTATGATCTCCGGCTTGTCGCTGAAGCTCAGAGTCTGGTGCACTCCAGCCAGCTGCAGGAGCCAGTCGATGGGCATGTGATCCAGTCTGTTCATATCCGAGTGGAAAAAATGGACCTCGGGGCCTTGCCAAGGAGAAACCAGTGGTAAAGAAGGCAGATCAGAGAGAGGGAGGGAGAGGGAGAGAGAAAATTGTGTTTTGTGAGGGTGACACGGTTTGGAGCGGTAGCAAAGTAGATGGTTGAAATATTCAGGAGGAAAGCGAGGCGGGGTTCATTAAAAGGTAGAACATACCGGGCCCTGCTATGAGGGCTCCACCTTGCTGATGTGGATCTCCCTGAAAGTCGAAAGCAGGACTAGTGATGGCTCTCCACAAGCTTTTGATATAGCCCATCAACATACCAGACTTCACATGAGGGCTGGGTGAGGCTAGATCAATAAAAACACACACACACACACACACACACACACACACACACACACACACACACACACACACACACACAGCAACAATTATTACCACGTCATTAAAATGTATGCAATGGTTAATATGCAATCTTTTATGTCACAAGTCAGAATATTGCCTTACCCGAATCTGAATATATCTCTTCTCTTTTCATCCCAAGCTTTGTATAAATGCACCTCTCCGGGTCCACGTACATTTCGTACGGATATCCTGTCAGCGAACAGAATGACTGCACACAAAAACAACGTTTTCTATCGGGCCCTCAGTTTCACCAAGCGATTCACAGAAGAACCAAAATGAAATAGAGGATTCCTATCGGATTTTCAATGAGCCACAGCGACGAGCACTGCTTACCTCGATGTGATGGTGAGCAGACTGTCCAATGACGACCAATCTAACACCGGCGTCCTACAACAACGCATACGAAATGACGTTTTTGTTTTGCATTTGGTCTGAAGGCCACATTTGAGAGTGTATAACTACATAGAAGTGTATGATAGCCCAGGGGTTTCCAAACCTACTGGCAAGGGCCCATTGGATGAGTATCGCCCCCCTTACATGCCTAACGGTGTATTGTGTGGCGTGCAAAATTAGGCCACACAAACTAACTATTATATTGATATTTATTTATTATATTTAGCCCATTCACGCATTTCGTATCAAACTAAAATAAAAAATAACAAAAAAATAATCATTTTCCTGCGGACCCCTGTAATTCCTTCACGGACCCCTAGGCGGCCGCGGACCCGAGTTGGGGAACCCCTGTGTCGGCTTACAGCGTAGTAAATGAATCAGATAAACAATGCCTTACCCTCAGCGCCTGCCTGGGCACTTTGCTTAAATCATCCACGTACTCTTTGCAGCTGTAGCACAAGAAGTTCTAGAGACGACACACGCACGTGTTAGTATAATACTTTGTGATGATGAACACGGTGCTCCGACATCTTTTTTTGGGGCAACCTCCGTCTCCCACTACGGCGGGATGTCCATCGCCCCGCGAACCCGTCGCCATGCAACACAGAACGCCAGCGAAGCAAGGACCGAAGGTGTAATATGTCTCTCCTACCCGGACGAATACAACGACAGATTTCCCTTCTCGATACAACTCCCCGAACGGGATGGAGGCGCCGTGTCGGTCGTAGATCCGACAATCCTCCACGCACCCGAGACCGACTGGAGCAGGTGCCCGGTGGGTCTCCTGCTGGCCTCCCGCCGCTACTTGTTGAGTTATAGGCGAAACCTCCGCCATTTTTCAAAGGGCTTCCGGTTCCTACTTCTATTTTCGGGAGTTGCCCCTGTGGTATGGACTGAGCTGCAGCCAGGTCTGGGGAGGGAATTCACGCCCATACTTATGAACGCAATCCTGCACTCCGTTTTCTCAGCGGAGGCTCTGCGCTCTAGACTCTACGCTCTTGCAGGTTCAGTGACTAATATTAACAACAGCAACCATCATAATTACAACAACAGCAATCACAACGCTAAAAACAACAACAGCAACAACAACAACAACGAAGAACCACGGAAACAACCAGGAAAACGATAGCAACAACAATCGTAATAACAACAACAATCACAAAACAACAACAACAGCAACAGTCGTAAGAACAACAAGCATAATAACCATAACAACACAATAATAACAATGACTATAACCATAACAGCAGTCACAGCCACAACAATCATAATAACCTCAATCATAATAAAAATAACAATCCTAATAACAACAACAACAACAGCAAAAGCAACAACAACAATAACTTTAACAACAACTATATATACAAAAGAAATAATGACATTTTTTATACTCCATATTTTCAGACTTTTTCTTTAATGCCAATAGTCTGGAGTGAAACACACCACACCTCAACAGAACAAATTCCCAGTATATATAAAAGCACCTGTTGGAATAATAATAATAATAACAATAATAATAATAATAATAATAATAATAAGAATAATAATATTTTATATATAATTTGTATAGCAGTCCAAATGGATTTTCAATGTTTGACAGTTCTCTCTCTCTCTCTCTTTTTTTCCTAATTGGGAGTAAATAAAGTGCTTTTTATATGACAAAGGTGAAGTGCACTAGTCTTGGACTGAAATCTGTGACCAGTGGAATTGTTTCCCCTGTGCGAGCAGCGCACACCGACGGGAGGATCGCGGCTAAAAACGTCACATTTTATCAGCTGGCTGTCGTCACGTCACCGGGGCTTCCCTCCCCCCGAGACGGCTCCGCACCTCACCTGCAGCCGCACGAATAACAAAATACTAATTACATACAAATGCATGTATTTTTTTTCTCCCTCGTTTGTATGTTTCTCTATTTGATTCGGTTGTTTCATTTATTTTGTTATTTAATTGCTTAAAAATGTAAATTTTTACTTTTTACCTCAAAGCGGACAATGTTTGGGAAATACATTACAAAGGCGTTGTAAGCCACTCTGTCAGTAGATGTTCTACAGTGTGTATAAAGGCAGTGATAGCGAGGTCTAAAACACAACTTCTATATGTTTACATTTGGCAAACTATTCGTCGGTAACATCGACCAACACTCGTCACGAATTACAACTGACAAACAAGTCCTTACGAGATCCAAATCGGGCCTTTTCGGCTTCCGTCCGTCTCCGCTCAATGCGGAAGTGTTTCCCCAAAACTCTGCCCCCCCCCTACCCTCCCCTCCGACCCTCCCCTCCCCGCCTCCCTCCCTCCCTCCCTCCCTCCCTGCTTCTGTTTGCAGAACCTAACGCTGCATCAGCTGCGCTTTCCCCCCCGTGTTTCCGTCTATCCTGCCGGGACCTGTCACCGCTCCGCTCCGCCGTGTGGCGTAGCGGTGGATTATGAGCGAGGGGAGCGCCGTGTGAGCTGGTGAGGAGCCGAACGGGTGCACGGCCAGCCAGGCTGGGCTCTCACCACCAGCAGCTAGCATGGAGGGAGCTAAAGCTGCTCCGCTAGGACGCTTGTTATCTCGTCTTTTTTTTTTTTGCCACCGGGGGACACCGCCTGTCCGAAGCCAAGGGGTGCTTGTCGTGTCCTCGCTGGGGCTTATTAGCAAACGTCCGTACACGCGTGGGTGCCCTGTATGCTAAACAACCAGCACCTGTTCACTGTTTACACGAGTCTTGTTTCCATTCATCAAAACACAGCTGATATGCAAAGCTAATGTTTTCGAGCTCCCACAAAACACACTAGTCCGAGTAAGCTGTGGGCGCGTTCAGACGTCAGTCGATTCGCTATTCAACACTGCACACTCGAACTATCGTTCACACAAGACGACGGAATATATGGACCAGTCATAATGTTGAGTGTTGTTTTTGTGCAGTACTTCGCTGACAGTTGCATTCGATCTAAGAGGAAGCCATGTCTTGAATCCTAAATGGTGCTGCGTTTTGAGGAGGACACGTTACAGAACTATGTCTTGGTGTTCGAAAAAGTTTCCTCACAGAGTGGACAATTTGAAAACATTAACCACATATGTTCGAAAAGGAGATGCAGTAGAAGCTTTGGAATATCTGTAAAATATGATGCCTCTTCCAAATAAAAACATTAAACATTAAAATAGCAAGGTGAAGAGTACACTTTTTCATAATTTACACAAGTTAACATGGTTGGAAGGCAAATGTACCCTCTTTCAATTTATTCCTTTACCGAGGCTTAGTGTTGTGCTTTATTTTCAAAGTGATTGCAAGGATATGTGCTTTGCCCCAAGCTCCTTAAATCTGTACCTGTAACTGGTAAACTATGACTTAAAAGACCAATAAGTAACAATGGAACGCAGGAAGGTATCAGAACTACAAATACTGTACATTTCTATTTCTAACCTGTCCCGCCGGCAGGCTGGACATAAAGCACGGGGTATTTGTCCAAGACAGTTAATCAAGTGCAAGTGGAGCTAAAATTCTCAACCTGCAAAGCCAAACTTTAATAATCACCAATAACTGCTCAAAGTACTGTAACTCCATCTTTTGGATTACCTGTGGAATGAAAAGAGCACTAAATACATTTGTAAACGAGTCTCCACCTCCACGACCCCAAACTGAACCCAAGCTGCTCCCTGTCATCCTGTGAGTTATGGTGTCCTCAAATTGATAGAAAAATGATATGTACATTTGAAGTGGACATTTTTCTTCTCTCTTCCAGTGTCTCTTTGAGTCATCTATATGGGCCATCTTCTCTCTAAAAATGGTTACCGCCTGAAGAAGAGGACGTGCAAGCTGCATCACCGAAAAAAGAAGAAGAGGAATTGCTTCTTGCAGGGGCCCTGCATGCTTTGCTTCATCGTTCACGCCAACAGCAACGGCATCGAAGACGACAGCTACCGCTACGAGACGGGCGTCAACGGCGGCACACATTGTCTCGGCAACGGTGCCGGCGGAATCAGTGTCCCGGGCATTGGGGGAGTCGATATCAGCGCAGCCGCGGCCTCCAAGCTCGCTGGGCGATACGTGGCGCTCACGTCACCAGAGGGCTGTGCCAAGTTCCTGTTGTCACCGCGGGAATTGGCCGTCTGGGAGGGCCAGGGGAGGAGCCTGCTGTCCACAGTTCCTGCCAAACTCATCCCGCCGCCTGCGATTTTCAGGACTGCTGTAGTGTCTGTGACCGTGCCCATACCTGTGCCTGTGCCCGGCTGCACCAGCGACTACACTGAGATGGTGAGTATTTTGGATGGACACGCTCCTGCCCCAACGTGCTTCTTGTTTGTCCTGAAATTTTAAGTCCACTCATATTAGCCTAGAACACATACACTGGCACACAATTCGTACTCCGAACAACACTCCACCAGACCAGGGTCTGCGTAGCAGGAGGGGTGCAAGTGATTCGGGTCCGACTTGCTTGGATGACTCGCACCCCCACACCCTGCAATTTTAACTGCAATGCCAACAGCTCATATTGAGCACTGGGGCTGGGGTGGCGAGGCGCTTGTGGGTTTGGTGGGGGCGTGGTCGGCTGGGGGGGCGGGCTAACGTCCGGGTACCCTGTGCTGAGCACACTCGGCTATGTGGGTAGTGCCTCGGGGCTCGCGGCCGGTTGGGGCGGCTGGTCGGCTGCTGTGGGGCGGGCCTCGCCCTTGCCCGGGCGCGGGAATGCATGGGGCTTCCGCCGGCTCGGCTGCGGGGCGGGTGGTCTGGGTGAGGTGTTGGTCTGTTGGCGCGGCACCTGGTCCTGCGCCTGTGGATGCGTCTTGCGCCTGCTCATGGGGGTGGGTTGTACGTGTGCGCCTGAGGGGTGCGGGGTCTCCTGCGCTCTCTGACACTGGGTTATGCTCCTCGGGGCCGGGAGTGGGGGGCTTCGGGGCTTCTGTCTTCTCTGGGGGCTGGGGGGTCTTCTATGGCTGTAGGTCAGGGTGCTCGGGGCTTTCCTGCGGTCGTGAGGTGTCTGTACCGCTGCAGGACTTTTCTTTGACTTTTATTAACTCTCTTTTTTCGATACATGTTGTCGTATGACGTTTGTTTTTCCAAGTACAGTTGTTTGGTTCTATGTTCATTGGTCTCACCCGTGGTGATTCTCCCCCTCTTGGAGTAGTGATTAGTAGTTTACAGACCCAAACATGGTCGGATCGTTCTCCAAAGAGGGGGACTGGTGGTGGTTCTCTACAACAAAAAACTGTGCTCTTGTCATCCCACAGGTCGTCCACAGGACAGAGTTATTGCAACAGTTCTTGATGATTTAAGAATGAATAAAGAGTTGCATTGCAGGTTGAGAAGTTGAACTGTACTTGCAGACAAGTATTCTGTGTTGTATGCCCAGCATGCTGACAGCACAGGTTTAAAAAAAACCCCAGAAAAAACCCAAATGAGTAGTTTGGACGGTGCTGGAGGTCAGGTTTCACCCCGAAACAGTCTGTAAACCTGACAAACTGATATGTTGAAACTACAACTTGACAGTCACAACAGCGCAAAATATTACAGGTGACTTTGCTGCTATTTAAGAAACTAAAACACAACTACATTTTGAGTAAATCATTTGGAACTTCAGTTGTTCACACCTAATGATGATTTATTGCAGTTACTCAACCAGTTGGAGTTTTTCATTGTAGCCACTGAGCCAGGGGTTTTCTAAAAAATCTTTGGCTCGTGACCCTGTTTTTAGGTCCCAAAATTCTCACGACAACAGCAAATGGAGAGCGTGACACATTTTCTTCCCATTTACATTTGTTATTATTTTTGAGCCAGCACCACTTTTTTTTTTATGTAGTACAATTCACACCCAGGCCTAGAAGCTACAGATTTCGATTAAATATGAATCTTTCCTACTGTACTTTGAAAACTGATATTACGGGTAAAAGTGCAGATATTCCACATTCCACATTAGGCAACTGTTTCATGTGAATTTAAGTATTGCTAATTTTATATTATCACAGAGCATGGATGGAGCTCCTGATGGATTATATAGAAATTCAAACCTGTGTAATATCAATATATCAAACTAAGAGAGATGCTGGTGACCCGAAGTTTGAGAACGAAGACTTAACAATGAATCTGAAAGCTTCATTGTTAATGAAGCGGTTTTAGATGAAGTTTGCATATTAAGCAAAATTCCCAGTGGAGCGAGCCATACCTGCTCTGATATTTGAAGTCCGGCTGACTTAACCATTCTTCTCTGGGTGTTTGAAGGAACACACTGCATTGGAGACACGTGTCTCTCGGAATCTACTTTCACCTAACTGCTCCATGTGCCGGTCTCCGTTTACAGGTGTGCAAGAGAAAGTGCTCTGAGGTGCAGAGGTGCACCCCCTGCAAGCAGCCACGCTGTGCCTTCCCGGTTTCGGAGGGAGGACTGGAGAATGGACTGGGAGGAGGGGGAGGAGGTGGTGGGGGGGAGGCCTCCTGCAACGCTGGAACTGGTCACTGCCATCTCCCCCACTGCCCTCTTCCCTCCTCATCCACATCTTCATCATCATCATCCTCCTCCTGCTCCTCACCCGCTGATGGCTGCTGTGGGTTGGCTCTCCATGCCGACTCTTCTCAGAGTTCAGACTCCACCGCCTGCTGCTTGACTCATCATGACGACGGCCAGGGGAGGGGCTCCGAGGCGGGGGACGCCTTGAGTATCAACCACCTCCCCTCTTCCATCCTTCTAAAGGTCAGAGCTCACCTCATAGGTCCACCATCATCATCATCATCATCGTCATCATCATCGTCATCATCATTAAATAGTGAAATGTAAGATGTGTGTTGTTTGTCACTTATTGTTTCTCACACCAGGTGCTCGCCCACCTGACAGTGAAGGAGCGCTGTCTGTGTGCCTCGTTGGTGTGCAAGTACTGGAGGGACCTCTGCTTAGATTTTCAGTTTTGGAAGCAAATTGACCTCAGTGGCCTACAACAAGTAAGTGAGAAGAAAAAGTGAAATTCTACATTTTGTATTATGGCGTGTTAAGGTATGGTATAAGTATGGTGACTATCATGGGTAATATTTCGGGGTGGGGGCCCTATTGCTTTTGTTAATTAAAAACCAACGTCAGTAGTCTATGAATGTCATGGATCCGCCACAGTCGCAGACAAAATAGATAAAACGCGTATTCGGGGCAGTTTTTTTTTTTTATCATCGCCATCGACGCACGTGCATGCCCAAATGACGGCTCGCACAGGTCCCATGATAGCATTGTAGTCTAGTGATTGGTCGACAACCGGGTTCTCACAACATGGCGGCACGTGCAGATGTAACTGACCTCCGACCGTTACGGATGTCATGGATCCAACGAAACCACAGACAATCTGAATAAGATGTGTATTCAGGGCAGTTCAAACATGGCGTTGTTCAAGTTTCATCCAGGTCGGTTCAGTACTGTTGATGGAGTTTGTGATCAACAATTGCCACTTCACCAAAATGGCGCCACGCACGGTGCGCATGCGCACGTTGGCGGAGTGCACAGATCACGTGATAGCACTGCTGCAGTCTGGTGACCCACAGATATAGTCGCGATTGGACTTTAACTAAAGGAATATAAGATACAAACTCTTAACCATGCAGAGTTACAAAGTGAAAGGTAGTATTTTATTACTATTTAACTTTATTATGTTTTGAAAAAATGAAGTTAAAGTAATACCGGAAGACAATCAGATTAAATGAAGCTCAGTGTATTAAATGTCATAAATATATACACTTCTGAGGACAACTGACACGCACCAGAGTAAGTTTTACAAAATATAAACCCAATAACACCACTTTCAGAATTTATAAACATTCCAGAGATATCAATGTATACAAACTTCCTAAATTATAATTACTGGTAACAATAACCATCAGCAATTACATAATACAAGGAACATGTATTTATTGTGTATGTGTTTTGAAATATTTTCATTCTTTTTGTGTTTTTGGGTTCCCTTCCATATGCCTCAAAGTTTAATACAATTCCAACAAAAATGTGTAGCACACAACACATAATTCATTTTTTGATATGTCCTCTACAATAGAAGTCAGTTAAACCAATTACCTTACTTTATTTATTTATTTATAGGTTTTAAAATACATTATTATTGTGAAGGCAGCTTTCTGTTGATTTACAAAGTGCCCGAAAATAATTATGTTCCCCAAAATGGATTTATAATGGTGATAAATAATCGTGAACACAATCATTTTAAGCCATAATCATGCAGCCCTACTTCAGAATGATAGGAAACCCACCCACAGCCGTAAACACCACCCGGTCATAGAATGACACTGTAACGAGGCCGGAACAAATGAACTCCTGCAGTCACAAAACACACCGGAACAGAGAGCCAAAGCACACTCCTCCATTGAACTTTTACGAAGGGCCCAGTGTACCCAGTGTATTGCTGCCTGCAGCTATATTTTACTTATTGTATTCGCTCTGAGTGAACAAATGGTTAACAGAAGTTATGCATTGTTAATTAATGCAAGAAAATGGCAACATAATTATTTTCAAGCAAGCCGAGTAAGCCTTTACTGATTCTGTCCGATGCTGTTCGTTTTTTATTGTTCTCTTTCCTTATTTTGTTGTTTCCACTTGTTATTTCTCCTGTTATTTTTCCCCAGGTAAACGATGATCTCCTGGTTAAAATAGCGTCGCGGAGACAAAACGTCACAGAGATCAACATCTCAGATTGCCGGGGCGTGCAGGACCACGGTGTCTGCTCCCTGGCCTCTCACTGCCCTGGCCTGCAGAAGTACACTGCCTACCGCTGCAAGCAGCTCGGCGACCTGTCGCTGTCGGCGCTGGCTACACACTGCCCCCTGCTGGTGAAGGTGCATGTCGGCAACCAAGACAAATTAACAGACGAAGCACTTAAAAAGGTATGTATGTCTCTGTGGTCAGTGCGTGGAACAACACATACGGTACTCACAGAAAGTTAGGGATATTTGGCTTTCGGGTGAAATTTACGGAAAATGTAAAAAGCTCACGCTACAGTGATGTTATATCATGAAAGTAGGGCATTTAAGTAGAAGCATGCGATGGTGATTTCCTCATCTCAAACAATTTATTGAAACAGCTGATCCCAGAGGTTTTCTGTGGGATTCAGGTCTGGAGAATGTGCAGGCCACTCCATTTGAGGTGCCCCAGTCTCCAGCAGCCGTTCCCTAATGATGCGACCTCGATGAGCTGGAGCATTGTCGTCCGTGAAGATGAAATTAGGCCTGTGTAACAACACAATGACTGGATTAATGATGTTATTCAGCTAGTATGGGCTTGTCACTGTACCATTCACAATGTTTAGGGCAGTTCTGTATTGACTAGACACACCGTAACGCCGCCACCACCACCAAAGGCTCGTCTGGTGACAACAGTGGCTGATGCATAGCTCTCTCCTTGACGTCTCCAACATCATTGGCGGCCATCATTTCTGCTCAACGTGAATGGACTTTCATCAGAGAACAGCACTGAGGCCACTGGTCCCTCGTCCAGCGTAAATGCTCCCTGGCGCATGCAAGACGATGATGGCTGTGCCTGGTGGTGTGGTCAGGTACCCTTGCAGGTCGTCTAGCACGCAGACCATGCTGATGTAAACGGTTTTGAATGGTCTGACGTGAAACTTGGGTGCCTCTCACCTCCCTTAAATGTGCCTGGAGTTGAGTGGCATCATCATCCGGTTGCGCAGGGCACTGTCCACAATGAAGCGCTCATCAGTGTGGGATGTGGCCAAAGGACGTCCACTTCTATGCCTTCCTGTGACTCTTCCAGTCTCTGTATCTCTGTTGCAACCTGCTGATGACACTCTGTGACACTCTAAGCTCAGTGGCCACTTCCCTCTGACAACATCCTGTTTGAAGCCTCACAATGGCGAGGTACTGTTGATCAGTTGTTAGGTGTCGTCTTGGTCTCATGATGCCAAAATGTCAACAGCATGATGAAGAGGACTGTTTAAATAACAATTCTAATTGAACCAGGAGATTTATTGGTCGATTCATGGATCAAACACCTGTTGTGAATTTTGCCGTTCAGCTCCTTGTTAGAGAACAGCAAGTTGTGCAAAAAGTACTGGAACATTGAACAGTTGGACATGTGCATTCAAAAGTTTTGAGAAGGTCAAATTAAGTTCACCTGTATAGGTTGTAGTGCATTTTAGGTTCATCCTGAAATTTCACCCGAAAACTGAATACCCCTAACATTTTGTGAGTAGTGTATATAAATACTCGTTAAAGTGATCATACCTATATTTTATAAATACAGCGGTATTTGTAAAATATAAATATTGTCAACTCGACTTCATCTCAAGATTCGGGAGATACTGTCTCCTGGACACACTTGGAAGCTTATTGGAGAAAGTCTTAGGAAATACAAAAGATTTATCATGAGTTACAATCATATTCTGTTATATTTTAATATATTTTAATGTTATTATGAGAAGGAAGAAAACAATACTAAAAACATCTTGGCAAAATCTACAGTAAGAATCAACAAAATTGCACCAAAGAACAGAATTGTAATGAAAAGCAGAAGGAAGCAAAAACCAACAAAGACAATAAAACACTACTGTTCATTAAAAAAAAATAATATATATATATATATATATATATATATATAAAATGACAAGCTTTTCAAATTCAAGGATATATATGTTTGTCTTCCAAGCACGTTTCTACTCTGAAATTAAATGTGATTAATGGATGATAAACAAAGCTGTAGTTCTTTGTCTTATGTTCAACCACTGTTGACATATTACATTATTTCTCTGCAAGCCGAAAGTTGCTACCAGAGTGAACGCCGATCCCAGCTGAAACCACGTATCCAAAAGTAACAATATAGTCCTCAATACATGGCTGCATTAATATTATCGCAACGATTGTGATGTACTGAATTTTGAACCCTATATTGCGATATTGTACTGGCAGATTCTTGCCAAGATGGAAGGACAGACGAATGGATAGATCTCTGAAGGGAAATTCAATGCAGTATCACCCACCAGATAAACAATCAAATAAATTGCCTTGCCATTATTAGATTAGAAATTTCCCAGTACACTACTTACGCGTTGTTTTGTTTTTTTCCCCCTGCCCCAGCTGGGTGAGCATTGCAGCGAGCTGAAGGACATCCACTTGGGCCAGTGCTACAGCATCACAGATGAGGGCATGGTGGCGCTGGCCAAAGGGTGCCCCAAACTGCAGAGGATCTACATGCAGGAGAACAAGCTGGTGAGTCTGGCCTTGCTGCCGTTTCCCCCAGGAGGATGTGAAGGACGTTTGCCCCTGTCCCTTTGCGCCGTTGACGGTCGTTGGGCATCGGTTGGGTTGTAATCTACCGACGGTGGTGTATGCCTGCTCATTTGATTCGAGGCAGGACTGTGAAACGGTCAGTCTTGGCAATATTGTTATACCAACACTAGAGATGTCATTTTTTCAGACTTGATCTAAGAAAGGCCATGTTTTATTTTGGCCGATGCCGAGGGCCTATCCAATCGTTTATACGTGTAATCCAGCTACACACTATAATACAACAGCAGACCACTAATATATGATATGTTAGGCAGGTTAAAGGTATTGGGCTTCAATAGCTTCAGATTTAAAACACTGCAACTTCTCTCCTTTAATGCTCTATCCCAAACCTCATATGGTTCCTCATGTCTCTCCCAAGCAATGGTTGTCATTGTTATTAACATTGCTATTATTGGTGTTTGGTACCACGCACGCATGACCCACGCACGCACGCACGCACATACACACAGTGTGGGTAATTGGAGTCCTGTGCGCTTTCTGTGGCTGGTTGCTGTGCTTGGTAATGTCTGCCTACCAGGTGCAAGCGCTGCATTCCTGCTTCCAATTCCTGACAACTGTGGACGTTTTCACTTGGGTTCGCATGTGGTTTACTTGAGATTATACTCTGTTAATTTGCAGAGAGAGAGAGAAAAGACGTTAGATACATAATGAGCATAAAATAAGGTACGTGTATGAGCTTTTATACTGTCATGTTAAATGGAAAGTGAAGGGCAATGTTCCGCAACTTCCAAGGACAAAAACCTGTGGCACCAAGAGTTGAATGTTTGATCCGAGTGGTGATTGTGTAGTTACATCCAACTCAGAGTAAGAAGTCAATATAAGATGTAAGAAACAATATATTGAACTAAATTTGTGGGCGTCCACGCTATCTTTGGTTTTCATGGTAAATACATGGGTCTGTATTTTTACTGTAAATGCATTAGAATTAGTTTGGCTTTGTGCTCTAGCACCTTAAATTGAAAGATTTAACTTCAAATATGGAATGATTATGTTTTATTTATGCGTAGACAAAAAATTATGAGCTGTAAGCAGCAAAATATGATTTGCAGCATATTTTTGGGTCTTGAAATGTTCAATTCTGCCATGAATGTCGAGGCCACCGTGTGTGCTCATTGCAATACCGTAACCCACCAACAGGTGGCACTGTTGATTTATTTCTGAAACGACAACCAGCTCTACTAAAGTGCACAATCTAAGACAACTGTCCCTGTTTTCTGAAAATACTGTACATTCCCCACCTGCCCGGTCTGTGAATGATAATGACATTTTGTGAATTGGTCCACTCACGATTGTTAACAAAAGCTCTGTGTTTTAAAGATCACCTCAATAGTAGATTAAATTAGTGATTACCACAAGGTGAGAGACTGGTATTTGCCGCTGACAACATTCTGCACAGCAGTATCAATTTCAGGCAGTCTTTTTTTTTTTTTTTTTTTAAGGGTTGTCAACTTGTCGGGGATATCTGACGAGTTATTTTGCATTCCATTCATTAGAGAGAAATGAGCTGAGTGTGTTTCGGGGAATTGTTATGTCTAGCTGCTCTCACTGCTTGGCTTGATATTTGTCCTTTAGTCTGCCAGGAATTTAGGAGTCTAAGAGAAATATCCCTGTCATCTGTCTTCAAGAGCCATTTATTGGCCTGACAGTTTGAGATGACTGATGTTTCTCGTTGAACTGTACGGAAATAAAAAAAAGTTGTTTTTGTTCCCTTGTGGGTATCAGCTTACAGTATCTTTACAGATCCATCGAACAAAAAACAATTTTCCCACCCATCACTGGTTGTTAAAATGACAATTCTGCCTCACCTAATATATAAAAAAAAACATGGACGGTTAATATGCTGCTCTTTTACTTGGGGATCTGTCTTCTATTACTTTGACCGGGGTGATCGCAATATTATTATTTTTATTATACAGTATTCTAAATATTACTTTTAGACATATAAGCATCTGAGAATCAAGCAGTTCGGTTTGTTTTAAACCACCAAAGAGAATGGATGTAGCGCATCTGGGCCGAGATAGATAGATAAACTTCTGCATATTTGCGTCAATTAAAGCATCGTCCTGTTTTTGGTTTGGCTTTCAAAAAAAGGCAAACATGTGGTTAACGGGAAAAAAAACAACAACAACTTGTTTTAATGCCAAACATGCATCAGACTGTTAAGTGTAAAAATATTAGTTCATACGGCCGAGGAGGCAGAGAGACTTAAATTACTACCACTAGCCCCCCCCCCCGCCTCTCCCCTCTCCCCTCTCCCCTCTCCCCTCTCCGGGCCAAGTTTCCTTTGCCCTCCGTGTTCATTCATCACTTATTTGGTCTTCTGGGGCTCCCTGCCTCGGCCTCTGTGGTGGAACCCTCCCTCCCTGCTTCTGCCCTCTCACTGACCATGAGGATGAGATTTTCACATCCTTCTCCTCAAACTGCCCTTTCAAAGTTGAATAATTAAAACACCTTCCCGTATTTATTTATTTATTTATTTTTAAAATCTCTGTGGTTCCTTTCTTTCTTGTTTTCTGTCCCCCCCCCCCCCCCCTCGTCTCTCTCTCTGTGACTGAGGCCAAGTCTCGGCGCTGGAAGGCCGTTGCTCATGTTTTAAGGCCTTGTCCTGCTCTGTTACGGCTTAATAGTTGGAAAGAAAAACAACTGCTTGGAATAGATTGAATGAGGAAGCCATTTTCGGATTTGTTCTCAATCAGTGCAGCAGCAGCTCCTCCTGCTACTGTTCCTGCTGCTGTTAATGGTGATGGTGGTGTAATGGGGTTGTCACAGAAGTTAGGCATTCTCACAATTGAGCATATTTGGTATGTGGAACGATACCATATCAAGACTATAATTCTATCACAATATAATTTTTGGACTTATTGATGATTTACTTTGTACCCAGTGTAAACAGAGCATCAATTGAATTGAAGTTCGAACGCGCGGCATCCATCACAACTCAAATCTATTGTGTGAACATTTTAATTGTTATAGAATAGCATAGATAACAAAACACATTTTTATTGATGTTGTTTTGTTGTCATTTTTGGGGACAAAATCAGACTTTATTTCCCATCAGACACAACGCGGCTCTCGACGGTCTCACCAGCGCCGCGCGCTGAGCGTCCGTCTCCCGACATTTGTTTACCTTCAGCGACGTAGTGCGTGCACTTTAGCCCCGGGCCAAGCCAGCCCCGGGCGCAGGAAAACCCCCTGCTCAGAAAGCACTGTGAGGAGCGGCCCCGTGCCTCTGTGCCCCGCTCCCTTTTTGACATCCACCCTGCATTCTTTATCGCCGTTCATCTCCCTTTTCTTGCCGGAGTTGGTGATGTTTCACCGGACGCCTTTCAGGGCCTGTTTTCATCCCCCCGCCCATTCATATTCTGTCCCCTCTCCCGGCGCCCCCCCCCCCGGACAGACAACGGAATACCCCATTCCCGCTTCTCCTCGTCTCGGTCCCTTTTTCGCCGTCGGGTGGGGAGAGAGAGCCCCCCCGAAAGCGTAGCTCGGCTTTCTGTCGACTTTCACAGACGGGCCGAGTCGTGCGTGCCCGGGCTTCGCCGACCGCCGGCCGCGTATCTCTCCGTGCGGGTAATTCCGCTCCGGGATCGCTTCAATTAAAACGGCAGAATCTGAATCTCTTATGAGTGGTTTTGCTGGACAAGCACTTTACTCCCACTGCTCTTCTCCTTTGTGGAAATACCCTTTATTTTACTTTACTGCCTTGTGAAAATCAAAGACTATTTGATTAACTTTACTGCACTCAGCTATATTAGGTAGATTCCTCCTCTTTCAGTTCTGCGTCTGCGGGATGTGCACGCGCTCACACACACACACACACACACACACACGCGCACATGCACACGCACACACGGAGGCCTTGGCTTATTTACAGTTTTAATTAGCCCGAAACACAGAGAGATGTAATGTGGAATTGGAAATGCCCTAACACAGATTACCACGTGCCCTCAATTTAGCTGTAATTACGACTATGCATGTAAAATCACAACTCCCCCTTCTCCAGCTTTTCCTCCATTTTTTTTCTCCCCCCCCACTCACTCAGATTTCTCCTCTCACTCGTGTGAATAAAACTCTCAATGTGGGAGCTGGAACACTGAGGATAACAAGGTATCAAATTAAATGGCGTTTGTTTGGCCAGTGGTCAGTTTGGCCTTCTCCCGCTAGATGTGTGTGTCATCAGTCACGGTCAAGAATGTGTTTTTACTTGGTCGGGGAAGTGATGGCACGACCCCTAAATTCTGCAGAACATAATCGGAATCGAAAATGTATATTGACGTTAGCAGATTTAATTTGCCGCATTAAAGTCGGAGTACAGAAAGGGGAAGCGATAATGATGGCTGACAGTTTATTTTAGGTTGGTACATCCGAGATACAGACACGCACACATGTACTTGGACGGAGAGACACATGGTAAAGGGTGAATTCAATTACAGCCAGTTTGTGGTGGAGACCCTTCTGGAAACTTCTGGGGGGAAGTATTTTACCGTGATTATAGATAAATATAACCGCTCCAGCCAGCCACACACATAGAGTACGATGTCCATATTTTGTCCAGAAGACAGTATCTCCTGAATCTTTACAGGAAGTCGAGTTGACAATATGGGGAGAGTTAGCGCTTCTCGGCTGCTGAATGGCAGATGTTTATGGAGACAGTTTAGCTGCCATTCACACTGGAGCGTGTCTCCATCGCTTGTGGAAACTAGGCGATATTTCCACAGAATTTCAGGGCTAAAGGACAGGGCTAAAGCACCCCTTGTCTCTCTCTCTCTCTCTCTCTCTCTCTCTCTCTCTCTCTCTCTCTCTCTCTCACACACTCACACACACACACACACACACACACACACACACACACACACACACACACACACCTCTGCTCTCTGTCTTGAAGTTAACCGGAGGTGAGGCCTTGATGTATGCTATTTTGCTGTGGGCAGCTTGATAGTATACATCTTATCCGTCAGCTGTCTCCTTGTCATGGCAGGGGACTGCCTCTCAAAAAGCTTGCAATATACTCCCATCGCCTCCCACGTTCCTCCTTCCTTCTTTTTATTTGAAAACCACAGCTTACTCCCATCTGCAATTCTTTTGTTTAAGTCTTTGTCTTAATTGGTAGTACAAGCACTGCAGCGATAGCAAATTGGTTGGTAAGGAGAGTGTCAAGGGCACTGTATTGAATTGTGTTGTTAGAGGATGGGTTTTCAACCCAGGCCTTATTAAAATATTGGTTCTCATCATTTAAAAACTATCCATAGCACAACCTCACTTAATGTTTTACTATCAAGAGCCGAACCACTCTGCTGCAGCAATTTTGAAAACATGAATCTCAAATATTATCAGACAGTCTATTATGAACTGGAAAAAAAAATGGTAGCCCTTCCGCGAATCATCTCTTCTAGCTACAGTACATCCACACTAATGTAACAGACTAGAAACAGGAAGTTTCATGTTCTAAGAGTGAAGGCGACCTATTGTATCCACTTGGAAAAAGTAATTTGAAATAAAATGTGATGTAGCTGCGATTAAAAACATGTAAAAAAAGAAAATACAATATGACACATGTGAATGGCCTGTTTTTAAAAAGGATTTAACATTTTATTCAAGCTGAAAAGTCTGCCCCAATTGGCTGCTTTCAAGCGCAATGTGAAGCTGCAGCATAGTGGTAAGTTTCTCAGTAATAAAGCCGGCGCTGATAAATAGCGGACCCTAACATTTAAAGAGCAGGACCTTGGGTTATTTTTCAATGACAATAAATGAAACGGAGGTAAAGTTTGAATTGTCTTTCTTGCAATGGTGAGCGAGCATCACCCGTCGTGTGTATTTTCATTCAGATTTCCTCCCCTCCGCCGTGCTTTTGAACCGTCTCTGTATTGATCACGGTTGGCAAGAAGCAGCCGTCCATGCGGTGGTTGAAGGGGCGTGTGTCGGGGGGCCAGGGTGGGTTGGGGTGGGGGTTGAGGGTATGTTCGAATCACTGGTCTGCCTGTAACCGAGGAGTAATCAGACGCATTAATGATCACTGCCTTTTCCTTGAAGAGCGGGGATGAACTCAGACACAGACATTGTCAATATGTTTTTCCTTCGTTGTCCTGCACAAGAACAAAACGAGCTTTGAAGGGAAGGGAAGAGAAAAGTAGGAGGCTCTTGAAAATGTCACACTCGGATAGATCCGCGAATCCGCAAAGCCTCTCAAGTGGTTTCTGTCCTTGGTACTCCTTGGTAACATTTGCACCCGCTGGAAACTATTCAGAACAGGTGTTGGTATGTCGATAATTGCCAGTGGCCAAAATTACTTTTATGCTTTCAAGGATATAGGGGAAAAATAAAATCTTCTCCGACTAGTTCGTCACTGAAAACAATCCACTGTTTTTCTGATGGCTAGTCAAAACGACAAACCACATACCAAATTTGGATCTGTCATCTAATTTCCAGGTTGAGAATGTACACAATAGATGGAGAGAGTCCACATACTATATATTCCTATGCCTTAAGGCCTGTTTATGGTTCTATCACCCTGTGTGCCAGCTAAAATGCATATACTTCTACCTGCTTTAATTGTTTTGTTTGTGAAATACATTTTGCTTCTCTCTCCATACGGATTTCAAGATTCTTGCTTGCTACTTAGGCTACTATATAATAGTAGAATTTTAGCTAGGTTATTTTGCCACCAGCACGCATGATTTATTTGGTTTCGGGATGGGGGAAAAAAATTAAAAAAAAAGGTCCAATCCGAACCATGGCGCTCAGCTGCAAAGACACGGCCAGTCTGTACGGAGACATGTCTTTATATTCTTGAATTGTATTGTTTTTCTTCTAAAAATGCCTCTCAGACCCTAGACATGTCTTTTAGAGTTAGGGGTCGGGCAGAACTGATTCGCTTGCCCGCCGCCTGCACCGGAGCACCGAGCCAGAGGGAACAAGCCGACAGGGAGAGGGAGAACGGGTGGAAAACGTTCCTTCTCCGGAGGCAGAGAGTGTAGGGCATGTTGAAAATGATCACACTGATTTAATAACATTGGGTTGGGGCTAATGCGCCCGGGGACGGGGTTCTGTCCTGGCTCCGTGAGCGGAGGGAAGAGTCGGTCCAGGAGGGGCGGGGAGACGGGAAGCCAAGCGCTGTGGTGTCTGAGAGCCAGGAAAGAAAAACAAACCGATCCATATTGTATGTCTGTTGCCGACGCAGGTTGTCCAAATGATCACATCTGCACTGGAACGGACCGTCCTTCGCCCCCGTCTATTCCGGCATTTTCATGGCATGTGTGAAAAGGCGCAAGATGGAAATGTTCCAGAATGTAGCTGCACGTGTAAATAGTGAAAATCACTTGCGTTGCCGAAAAAGGTCACCCCAGTAATTTACCGGGAACTGTGCGCGAAAGAGGCTTAAGGTAAGGCAGGCCGTTTTACTCTGAGCCAAAATAGACTCGTAAAGTGATCCTAAAGAGCTTTTCCTACTTTTCCTCTCTCAGTGCTTGTAGCAGTAATAAAATCAGCAGCAGAAGAAGTGGCCGCAGCAGCAGTCAAAACTCCACTAATGGCTTGTTAGTGTTGAAACTACTTCCTGTTGTGATGCTTTGTCTTGTTTATTTCCCCAGCGGTGCATTTACAATTCACGGGACCGATAAAAAGTCTTCAGAGAAAGGGGCTGTTACTCTCAGATCAGCACTCCTGGTTTGGCTTTGCTATGGAGTTAAGACCTTGCAATGACCAGCACTTTCAGGCTTTGCTCATTCAGACGGAAGGGCAGACTGTTGTCATGTTCAATTCCATCCTACAGAGGGTGATATGAGACCAGCTAAAGAATCGTACAATACTGGCACAGCAGCGGCTGGCTTGGTAGTTCACTTGAGCTCGATGCAGCTCACTGTGGCCTTTTGGCCAAAATTGTATTTTTCTCATTTTCTCCTTTTGCAACTGAGAACACCATTGTAGAGAAATATTCACAGGTTTTTAAGTTGTGTTACAGCTTGTGTGTGTGTGTGTGTGTGTGTGTCCATGTGCACAATGTTGAACGTGTGCCTCTGCTGAGATTGTCCTTTTCAAAGGATAGCACATGATCTTTTAAGCTGTTGATGGTGTCGCGGAGCTAATCTCTATGAAAACATCATTGGGTCTTCTGGACACCTGGCAGCGATCCAAACTGTACCACAAAACAATACCCAAGACCGAGAATGTTCTACAGCAATGCCATGTCCACAAAGTTTGAGCTCTGTGGCATATTCCATGACCGTGGCCTGCGATGGGAGGTTTAATTGAGAGGCGCTCGGCGAAACTATTGTCGCTTCCACGTTGTTCCCGGGATGGACATGTTGTGTGTCTTCTCCGTGAGCTGAACCTTACTTGAAAACAACCTGTTGTTCTGTCCCAGTTCAATTTGGCCGGTCGTCAAGCTGTCTATTTACTAGTTTTTGCCCGGCTAGAGAAACTGGCTTAATTAAGCGCTGGCCCGTACCTTTTGTCATCACTCAGAATTCACTACGTTACACGAGTTTGAAGGGAAGCCAATTGTCATGGCGTCGAAGATTCCTTCTTTATTTCTTTGGCATTAAATGTGCAAAATATCCATTGCATCAATGTCAACAGCAAGCAAAGTTGGGGTTGGTGATTCTGCCCCCCGGCGAGTAAATTATGTCCATGCAAATGAGTGCACTTAGTTGACATTGCAATCTGTTTTTTCAGTTCCACTTTGCCTATCGGCACATTTTTGTACTGTGAAATTTATTGCTGCCAAATATCACCACACCCATACTAATTTTGGGACACGGTTTATTTCACCTCTGGCACGCTGTCAAGTTGTTGTCCGCCTGGTGTTTAATAAGTAACCCCTCTTGGGGCTTCCCTTCTTGTCCATTCCCAGACAGCAGCTGGTTGTGGGACTGGACCGGGTGTGTCACCGTGATTCACAGCCCGGTCCTACAATGGTCTTAATCATTTGGTCTTGCTGTTCTTTCACTCAATATCCCTATTTCTTTGCACTCTCTCGCTCTCTCTCTCTCTCTCTCTCTCTCTCTCTCTCTCTCTCTCTCGCCCCCCCTCTATCTCTCTCTCTATCTCTCTCTCTCTCTCTCTCTCTCTCTTGCACATGCACAGACACACACACACACACACACACACACACACACACACACACACACACACACACACACACACACACACACACACACACACACCCACACACACTCCTTCCCGCTTGATGGGTTTACCTTTTGTTTGAGATGTATAGAAATGACATCATCACCAACTCAAGTGGGGACCTAAAGCTGGTCGGGAAGCCTGCAAAGCTCTGTGGACTAGTATGCATGCGCCATAATAAATAACCCCCGGTCGAGGGCTTCAAGAGGCTTCAAGGTTCAGAGCGGATGAGAAGCAGACTCTGAGGGAAAGTCTACCTGTCTGCATCCATTTATTTATTTTTCTTTACCACTTTTCTTTCTGGTTGCCTACATATGCAAGTCAACCCATGACTGTCGTCCTACTGCGAACAAGGCAACTCTCCCCTCGCTCCGCCTCGCTCATTCTCTCTCTCTCTCTCTCTCTCTCTCTCTCTCTCTCTCTCTCTCTCTGTCTCTGTCTCACTCCATCACTCTATCTCCCCCACTCTATCTCCCCTCCTGCCTTATCCCTGCTGTCTTCTCCTGATGGAGAGGCCAAAGTGAGCCTAATCACTGACTTCATTACCAGTGATGGATAAGGGGCAGAAAAGGTTTGTGTGCCTTTTTGTGTGGACTTTTGCCGGCGTTTTTGAGTGTGTACGATCGTAGGAATAAAGTACAGCGTTGTAGCCTGAGAGGTGCAGTGAGTTGTCATGGCGGCAGCACCCGGTAAAGGTCAAATATGTACTTTTTTTTCTTTTTTAATCAGCGAGTAGGGTTGCCATGATTCCGACTCAAAATCGAAAAGCGAGCGGTTCGCGATTCTCCCCTTATTTTTGTGGGTAATATTGCCCGATATGGTGGCCATATTAGGGCAGACAAGATTTGCGGTACACAAACGCAGTGTGCGCTGGGAGGCTCTGGCCCCTCAGCGGAGTTGGCGGCGGCTCGCCCGGCTGCGAAACGACTTACATGAAATTTGGTTCGGAGTTGGGCGAGTTGCGGTCGGTTCCGCGGAGGCGTCCGCTGTGCCGCGTCCCTCAACGTACACTGCACCCGCCCGACAGCGAATCTTGACCAATATCTTTAATCTCTCAAATATGGCGGATGCGCAGAGGCATAAGATGAGAGTTGGTGATCGAGCCGCGCTTTAGTAGTAGACAAGACACAGTAGTAATTTGCCTTTTACTCCCAGCGTTCCCCTCGAATTCGTATTTCTGCACTTATTTTGGCGAGTAACTTGAAAGTAATTTTAAAAAGTAACTTATTGTTAATTGTTCTGAAGTCCAATTTTGATACTAGGTGTCTTAACTAGGTGTGTTGTTTAAATATTCTCATATTTTTTATGTATGTTGTTATTATGCAAATACAAGTTACTTATTGAAAAACAAGTGCTTTTCTTTACAAATCAAGACTCGATAGTCTAACAATGGCATAACCATCAGTGCTGAAAAAAAATACATACACTACTCACAAAAAGTTAGGGATATTTGGCTTTCGGGTGAAATTTATGGAAAATGTAAAAAGTTCACGCTACAGTGATGTTATATCATGAAAGTAGGGCATTTAAATAGAAGCATGCAATGGTTTCCTCATCTCAAACAATTTATTGAAACAAAAGCCAACAACAGTGGTGGGTTTACCACAACAAAAAATGTCTATGTCTCAATAACTTGTCATGTGGCCTTGAGCATCAAGTACAGCTTGACAACGACATCTCATGCTGTTCACAAGTCGACATATTGTCTGCTGAGGCATGGCCCCCCACTCTTCTTGAAGGGCGGCCCTCAGGTCATTGAGGTTCTGGGGTACAGAGTGACGAGCCTCTACACGGCGACTCAGCTGATCCCAGAGGTTTTCTATAGGATTCAGGTCCGGAGAAAGTGCAGGCCACTCCATTTGAGGTACCCCAGTCTCCAGCAGCTTCCACTGAGGCCACTGGTCCCTCGTCCAGCGTAAATGCTCCCTGGCCCATGCAAGACTGATGCCTGTGGCTGGTGGTGTGGTCAGGTACCCTTGCAGGTCGTCTAGCACATAGACCACGCTGATGTAAACGGTTTCGAATGGTCTGACGTGACACTTGGGTGCCAAAGGACGTCCACTTCTATGCCTTTCTGTGACTCCTCAGTCTCTCTGTATCTGTGTTAGAACCTGTTGATGACACTCTGTGACACTCTAAGCTCAGTGGCCACTTCCCTCTGACAACATCCTGTTTGAAGCCTCGCAATGGCGAGGTACTGTTGATCAATTGTCAGGCGTCATCTTGGTCTGATGATGTCAAAATGTCAACAGCATGATGAAGAGGACTGTATAAATACCCACTTTAATTGAACCAGGAGATTTATTGGTCGATTCATGGATCAAACACCTGTTGTGAATTTTGCCGTTCAGCTCCTTGCCATCATGCCAAAGGTACAATGAGCGTACCTCCTCCTTGCTGTACTTTACGCCTATACAAGTACTCCTGACTTAATGACCTACCTGTTTAACAACCGTTAGGACTCAGGGCCAGCTCTCTGACCAGTCTGTATTGTTCGCTGCGGATAATACCACAGCGTCTCAGCGTCAAGCATCTCATCACGCATCACCGTTCTCGGTCTCAGTCGCGTTCCCGCAGTCTGTCAGTATTCACTACACTAGCGTTCTCAATGGCCACGCCCCTTTACCGTGAAATAACACGGTTCCTCGCCTGTCAACCAATTTGCCTAACGACCTGGTCCTAGGAACGGAACTCATTCATTAATTGAGGAGTACCTGTATATGTATATCTCTGTCTGTATGTGTGGGCTGCAGCATAGAGGGGTTACCCATCCTCTCTCCAGTGTCCCCCTTTTGCCTTACAGGGGAGACATCCGCCCCTCCCGCTGCCACTAACCAGACCACCACCTCCCACCCTCCTCGTCCTCAATGCGTTTGGGTTTTCGTGCTGGCAGAAGGCGGTTCAATACTGGGGGTAATGAATGTGTTTAATAAGCGCAGTGGGTCGATGGGCTTAATGAAGGTGTGACAGAGTATGGGTCGAGAGAACGGCGCTGTAACGAGACGCTAATGAGACGCCGGGGTCAAAGAGGTCACGCTACAATCGGGATTCCCTCACCTGTTCCGCTTCTGTCCGTCTCCTCGTTGTTTTTGTCCACCGCGGCTGCGGCGTACCTCTCTCTCTGCCGCGGTGCCCACTCCGGTCATGGCGCCACTTGTATCACTGCGTCTCACTCGTTGTGCCTCCATCTCTTCTCTTGTTGTCTGCCTCGCTATGCTGGGTGCTTTTAGGGTCCTTGGTGCTTGAACCCCTGTTTGTTCTCAGGGCCCATTAAAGGATCAGTTCCACAAAGTTCTGGCTCATAGTTGGATATTTATATCCCAGAATATGGACAATTGTGCTGTAACTGGCAATGTAATTTGAGCTTTAAGGCTAGATGTTGTATTAACATTTTTCTAGCTGTGGGGGCAGTTTCCCAGCAGCGTGTGACCGCAGCTAAATGAATTTAATGGGACCACTGCTCTCTGTCAATCTCTTATACATCTGTCTCTTTCTCTCTCTCTCGCTCACTTCTTCAGCGTTGTGTGTAACCTGCATCTTTTCAAGGACAGAAGGTGGAAGACTCTGGGGCCATTTTTCCTCCCCGCTTCCAACGACACTACCTGCCGTCGGGCCGCCGGGGGTTTCTGGAGGGCCCTCGTGCCTTTCGGATCTGGAAACGGATCTGGATGTCAGCAGCAACTGTATGATTTAGATATAGGACGCAGCTGCACGTTACTGACAAGGGAGTCTGTGTTTCTCATTGGGGCTTGGCTTGAACATTTAAACATTTGCTGGTTAACATCTTTCTGCGCATAATTCGGATCCAGTTTCTAAAATGCACTAATTTGGTTGAGAGATCTCAAATCTGTGCCACGAGGTCCCCAAAATCAGCCCCCCACCTCAGTGTCCAGGACAAGAGCCAACCGCCGGGGCCACCAACTGGAGTATCTGGGATCAATCTGCAGTATGCTCATAACTGCCATCGTGCACTTGAGCATACTTAACTTTCGCTCTAACTGCTCCAGAAGGGCTGTGATAGTTGGCCGACCCAGCCAGCGTGCTAAAAGAGGATTTCCTTCAGAGGAATCGATGCAGGGTCTATCAAAAAAGAAAGCAAACAGTGAAGGCTGATGAACACCTAAGCTACGTGTTTGCAAAAGTTAGGGGACATTTTCCGGTGCTCGATGCTGAATTTTGAGTCTAATATTATCTCTGGAATCATTTCTTTTTATTTTTTTCTATTTTATTTTATTTCCTTCATTATATTGTAAAGGTAGTGTGTGTGTTTTCTGGTTTAAGCTTTGCAGATTACACATTCCACTCAATGACAAACTTTATCCCCTCTTGAGGCCGCCAACATGGTATTATTAAGTCTAGCCATAACTCTCTGCCCCTCTTTCCACCCCGGCGCTGGTATATCCATTGGTGAAGAAGTGTGACTTCCTGAACCTCACATTTCCTAATGTGGTGTTGTGAAAGTCCAATGCCCTTATGAAATGTAGCTGCAAGACAAGCAATCGATTAATGGTGCACTTAGCTCAGCTAATTAACAGCTATGTAGGAGTGGAGCAGGCATCAGGAAGCGGTGGGGTGGCTGTTTCTCCTTCGACGCGACCCCAGGTAACCCCTGCAGCATCGAGATCACTTTACCGTATGGTGTTCGTCGCAGGTTGACGGGTCACTTCACAAGCGGCATCCACCCTTCCTGGGGTCAACGCCATCACTTGGCAGGATGTCACAAGCCCCGGGGCCAGCAGTTCAACTGAGCTCAATTGGGCCTTGCAATTTGTAAAACCTATTTTGGCTGTGTCTTTTTGCAACTTTTCAAATAGTTACGTTGGACTGTCTGACAAACAGCTTATGTGTGAGATAACATGTGAGCTTTGTCCAAGGGTGCAGACAATTGTTATGTATAGCCTTACCTTTTTAATTTATCTTTATTAATCAATTTGACAGATATGATAAAAGAAAAAAATAAATAAAGGCTTAATTTAAGAAAAATACATTTGCATTTGAAAATAATGTTTTTTTTTTTTTTTTGTTTTTTTTTTTTGTTTTTAGTGAAGCAGTTTTGAATCCATCTTAATTTCTTCATTATTTGTTGGTGGGCTGCACCGCAGGGGTCTAGGAGCCACATGCAGGCCTCAGGCCGCAGGTTGGCCACCACTGATCTGAAGCTCCAGATATCTCCCATTCGACTTTCTTCCTCCACCATCCACCCCACCGTCTATTCCCCCCTGGCCCCTCTCCGAGCTACATCCACAATATTTCTGTCCCAGCTAGATGAGCTCTCTCAATTAAAAGTGAATTTGGTGAAAGTGAGAGGGCTCCGGAGGGCACAGATGAAAGGGAAAGCAAAGCTGAAGGGCTGGCTGGTTGTCTGGCTGCCTGATTGGCTGGCTGACTGTATTATGCATTGTGTATTTTGGGGCATGGGGAGTGAATTATGTGTGCGTTGTTGAGTGAAAGCAGCTGATTTGCATTTAGATAAATCCCTGTGGATAGATGGTTGTCATTGAGATGCAGGAGGCTGAATCCAGTGGCCCCCCACCCATGCCCGAATACCTGCAGGGGGGAGGTAGTGGGGCATGTGTGCGTGTCTCTCACTATGCCCTATTACCTGCAGCATTCGCCCTACTTTTCTAGACAGCATTGAACAGATGGAAATACAAACCGCAGCCGTGTGTGTACTCACTACTTTCAACTTTTACATCTTGAGGTACTTGCATGTAAAGCATCAACGTGCGTGACCTTAAGTTATGTACAATCAATTTGTTACAAATTCAACATACGCACAAACTCAACATTTTTTCGTATAAAGAAAAACAACAACCTTACACCTGGCCCACAAGCTTTGTGTTGAGTAGTATTGGCTCCTGGGCCCCAACGAAGAGATAAAATAAACATCTGAATGTTTACTATCAGATGAGCTTAGTCCAAGTGATGCATACCAAAAACGGTACAAAGAACATGCTTTGTTCTTTGTACCGTTTTTTTATGCTTTGTTTTTCCAACCATCATGTTCATGATGTCAGAATGGATGAAATTGATATCAAGTAATTGCCGCTTGTTTCAGATAAAATCCCTCGTGCGCTTGTGTAGTGTCAGCAGTGAAAAGTTGTATTGGGTGATAAATCACTTGTTGTTGGTGTCAGTGTTTGTGCCGGGCCTTGGTGCGCCTCACTCGAGGCCTGTTGATGGAGTGGCAGGGGGGTGGCGGCCTGGCGCTGATTGACAGCCACGGCTGAACACGGGCAGATGGGCTGTCGTGGCTGTAAATATGATGCCTGCATGACAGGTGAAGGTCAGTGTGGTGGGAGGTGGAGGAGCAGCGGGGGCCAGTTATGAGTGTGCAGGCCGTGTACTCGCATGTTTGTGTCAATGTGTGATAGACGGTGGTAGTTAGCTGACCTGTTTGGCTGCTCTAAAGAAGTGTGACGTTCATTAAATTTGAATTTGTCTGTGGTTAAAAAAACGACATAAAAAAGCAAAGTTTAAAGCAAGAAACTGTGCGAAAACATTGTTGTGGTTAATTATATCGTTACCATTCCTGTCTAAACAATTACCTTTGATGGTTTTTGTGGTGATTCTAAAGCCTTAAACAGCAGATTCTACAATGTGAGGCTAGTGTTTCCTCGTCTTTCTTTACAAACCTAATGCTTGTAGGTCTGATGCACCGTTTATCAAATTATTTCTGCTGCTACTTTACAGAGAGGGCCTTTTATATAATAATAATAATAATAATTACCTGAAAACCAGTGGTTCCTATCTATTGCTCTTGTTTCTTTGCTTTTCTAATGATTTCTTTTAATGGTATTGATTAAAAAAAACAAACAAACAAACAAACAAACTCCTCTTGTAGAATCAATAACCTCTCACTGTACTGCTCATGGATGCAGCCCAAACATTTTTAAGGAAACATATTACTCTGCGTCCTCTACACCGGGCCGTCCTACATTGATTTTGTTCCCTTCCTCCGTAAATCCTTCTTTTCATGAGCAATACATTCAGGTGTTCCCATGTCTGCTGGCACCCTGCCAGGGTAGCACAGGATTATACACACGCAAAACTCAAATCACACACACACACACACACACACACACACACACACACACACACACACACACACACACACACACACACACACACACACACAGAGACACCGGCGGCCACATACCCAGATAAACACGGTCATAGAGAAAGCTCCACATAAAACAGGTGCACGCAGGTGGAAACAGATGCACAATCATGCACTCATCCATTCCTCCCACATCGCCCTGTCGTTTCCCCAGTGGGAGATGTAAAATCATGCCGTCTCTCTTTAGAAGACCCCATCCGAACTGCTATCATATTTGGGGCTTCGATCAGGGAACATCTGCGTTCCCCTCTTCAGGGAGTTGTAAAGGGGGGATGGTTTAGTCAGACCGGGCTAAATTCTCAGTGACCTTCTCCGTTGTTATCAGAAAAAAGACATAGACATGCCAATTTGATATGTTATATATTGCTATTTTATAATTATGATTATTATTATTAGGGGTCCAGCCTGCAGGGGTTACCCTAACCCGTTATTTCACAAGCATCTCGTGGTTTAATTTTCATCCAAATCGGTCCACGTATTGAGACGACATTAGTGGAAAAACAAATTTGACCCTGAGTATTCAGATGGTCGTGCTTGACCCTCATGCCACTGTTCACACAACAAAATGAACGAGATGAGATTTACAGTAAGATGCTTCATGACGTCATCATACTATTTACTATCAATGTGCAGGTTCTGGTTCAGAATGTGTCCAGTGTGCGGTGTAGACTCTCACTGGTTCCACATTACAAACTATGCGTTTATGTGTATATTTGTACTTTCTTATCTGGTAGATGTCTGTGGATCTGTTCGATTGATATTTTATCTCTGTGTTCCCAATTACTTTGCCGGATTAATGAAAAATATGAAAAATCCAAAATACAGTAATGCACAAAAACCTGTGACCGTGTCGAGTCAAATCCATTCGAATGTACAGCTGAGTGATGTGTTCAAGATCCAGCGAGCTGTCGGAAAAATTGAAGCTGTGCAATGGTAATTACTCACAGAAATACCACAACGTTTTTTCTATTTCACGGAAACGTAACTTCTTGAAAGTGTAATCCAAGGAGAAAAGTCACCATTAAAATTAAGTAAGTTTGACTTTTAAGGAAACGTCATGTATAAACAGTTTCCTACAGCTAAACATAGCAGATTTAAATGAAAAGACAGAAAGAGTTCCATAATAACAATAAGTTCTTCAGTAATAATTTGAATGCCAAATTAACGTTAAAGTTCCATAAATATTGTCTCCATTACAATATAGACACGTCATCTCTTACTGAATTTTCCAATTGTATATTTTGAGCAGAAAAAATACAATGAAGTAGTAAATACAGCTAACATTATTCAGTATTAATTATATTTATAAAATAACATGTATTTATAATTATTTTTATGCAAAGTATTACTAAGTTTGTTTTTGTTATTGTTCCGGGTGTTGAAAAATAGCCGAAAGTTGGCATTTTTGAGAATACATAAAGGATGTAGAATTTAACAATGAATGGAATAATCCTCTTTCCAAAATTGAAGAAGCTCCAAAAACCACAAACAACAATAATGAATCTATGTGCAATGATAATATTGAAAATGCAGATTTAAGCTGAGAAGATGAAAATATGTTTCCAACCAGTTGACATTGTACAGGAAGGATTGGAGCAGCACTTTGATGACATGTTTTCTGTAGCACCAGCAGAAGGGAACAACCCTGCACCATTACTGGGAGATGAAACCAATGAAGCAAAATTAGTTATTTTCCCCAACAACAATGGGAACGTTTCATAC
>NC_137203.1:11446828-11496828 GCF_960531495.2 Zeus faber
CTATGAGAGTTAATTGAGTAAAAACTAGATGTTTTTGTGTAAATTTTTTTTTTTTTACCTATGGATATTTATTTAGTTGATACATTTTTTTTATTTAAAATAAGTGCACTGCAGAGACAATGCAGACAATAACATTAGTGTTAAATAAATGTTGATTTAAGTTCAGCAATTTTGTGTCTCATTTGTTATTATTAATTTGTTGTACTTTATCATATGCAATAAACAACAACAACATGATGTCGGCAGTATCTACCGGCCATTGGCCACACCGCTGTCTAAATATTGGCATGGGCACCGGCCATTGGGGAAAAACCCATATTGGTCAACCACTATTCCAGATACACCATCTAAATGATCTCTGACAAATTCTATTTTATATTCCCCCATAATGCCTTCGTGATGTGATTTTTTTTTTATTTTTTTTGTTCTGTTGTTGCATCTATTTGTGCTTTCCTCAGGTGTGTTTATTCGTCTGTGCTCACACACATTTGTACATAGACAGATACAAAGGCGTGGATTTTTTATGTGGCTCTCAGTTTATCTGACATCAGTTTATAGGGGAAGACAATTGTTATTGGATAAGTTCTTCAACCACGCAGAACGTCGCGAATCTTTCCTCAAATTTTTAAAATCATGCCATTCGATCATTTTTTGAAAATGGAATTCCGCTCTTTTCCAGTTCCATTTTCCTGTTTTTCTAGCCTATTTTGAGATTTTTGGGGGTTTTATTAGTAATGAGATAAGAACAAACGCAAAATAATTTCCCTACTGTACCGATCCCTTCATCAGTCCCAACTGTGGTAGGACTGGTAGACAGAAGAAGGTATTGGGGTAGACACGTGCACATACAGACAGATTCATTATGCTGTGCTTGTGATGTCCTATTTATTTATTTAAGTTGAACCTGGTGAAGTCCCATTGAGATTCGAGATCTCATTTTTTAATGAGCCCCGGCCAAAAACAGCGATAGAGTGTTGCAGAACATATGAAAGCTGACATAAAAAACGCAGACAGTGAAACACCCTGTCATTTTGATGCACGCCCATATGCATTCTCATCTGCGGCCTCAGTGGTCATAACCTTATCTTGAGACTAGAGGCCCCTGGATGCCCTTGGTGGCCCCAAGGAAAGTGGGTTAACTCTGGCTCAGAGGGAATAATCAAGACTCAGCCTAGCGGGGTTCCAGTTTTTCCTGCAGCAGTGATGGTCTCTCATCACTGCTGCAGTCTCTACACTCACTTGGGGGTTTTCTGCTGTCGAGTCAAGGTAGACTCTTTGGGACACTCACGCACATGCACACACGCACACGCAAACATGCGCGCGCACACACACACACACACACACACACACACACACACCCACACCCACACACACACACACACACACACACACACACACACACACACACCCTGAGGCGAGGATAAGGCATTTGGCATAAGAAGTGAGAATGGCCATCTTAAAGAAAACTCATCGCTGCTCGAGCCTGAGGGCCCACTGAACAGCAGTCGTTGTTGGATTTTACATTCGCCTTCGGATTATTCACACATTACCCTGGGTAGTAAATCTTTTAAAAAGAAAGCTTTTTTTTTTTTTAAGTCCTGACTTCTTATGCTTCCGCTTCTCTCTATTTGAATGATACTAGAGAAAATAGACATAAGTGTGTTAAAGCAGCTTTCCAAAAAATAAAAAATAAAAAGGAGCAACGGTGAAGTGCTTATTTCTGCAAATTAGCACTGGCCTCATCATGAGCCTTTTCACCCTGAGCAGAATAGATGTTTCCCCTCCCTTTCTTACACGCTCGTTTCTTCTTTTCTCCCATCTCATCTCCTCGTTCTCTCCCCCTCTCCTCCACCAAGTCGAGCGGTCCTCAGCCCTGTTAGCGGGCGCATCTGAGCTCGGCGAGAGCCTCTTGTTTGTCGTAGTGTTGCCTGAGCCCGAGCTCCTCTTCCCCACGGCCCCGGCCATCCCCGACCGCCACATCACACAAGTCCTCTGGCCCCGCCGCCATAATACCTTGGCAGACCTGACACGTAAGAGCCTCTCTCCCCAGCCCCTCACACACACGCACACACGCACACACACACACGCACACACACACACACACACACACACACACACACACACACACACACACACACACACACACACACACACACACACACACACACACACACACACACACACACACACACACACACACACACACACACCAGATCTCCTTAATTCCTAAATCCCTTACCCCTCCCAACCCGATCCTTTGAAGAAAAAAAAAAAAAAAAAAAAAAGCTTTGGGTTAGGCCTCGAATCCCTCATGCAGCCACTTCTGTTGTCTGGACCCCGAGTGCCAGCGCGACCCTTTGTTAAGACAAATTAAAAAGGAAGGAAAGATTGAAGGGGATTCATTTGTGGACCAGACTACTCATCTGCTTGTCGCACTTGCCCCCCACCCCCCCACCCCCCGCTGTTGCCCTTGCCTCCCTGCCCATTGTCTTGGATTAGAAGAGGGGGCATGGGGACAGGAAGAGGAGTGAACCCTCAGAGGGATGACACTCTTTCTAATCCTCGCTCCCATCCGATCTGCATTCCTCTTGTCTTTTTTTAACTGACTTTTTGCATTGCTTTCCCCTCGGCTCTCCGTCATTCCCGTTTTGGCCTCCCTCATTCCCTTGTTTGTTCCATCCCTCCTTCCTTCAGTTGTGCTGCCACCTAGCTTCTCCCCCCCTGTTGCAGCAGTGAGGTCACGGAAGTAGAAGATTTTTATTGTTCGGTATGATTTAGTCCAAACTTCCGTACCTGTCTATACGATAGTACGGGGCATAATGATGAATGAAACTGTGATCGAAACAGTCAGTGTACATTGTGTACACAGTGTACATTCTCTAATGGTGCTTATGTTTTGTACATTTAATAATGGTGAAGTTTAACTATTAATCATTGGGCTGGGCCCCTCCGGACCCCAGGTTGAGAACCGCTGATTTAGAGTTCAGTTGAGACGCATGGCGTTCTGACGTTGGCCTAATCTTTTACCGCTGGTCTTTCACAGATGATAAACTTAGGTTGCTGCCTGAGTCATCCCCGTCAGATGCTATGACTTTGTGCACCGATGTCTTTGCAGGAGACGACAGTCCTGTTCATTCACAGCACCTCCTGGAGTCCCTTCCCTTCCTGCTCTGCCCAGCCTCTAATTCCTACAGCGGAGAGGGTCATGGTCACTAGTTTCGTTTCATCCCTCTCTGTGGGTGTGTGTTTCACAGCCTTTCTGTTGCCTGACAGCTCTCCGGGTCAGTGGAGACAACGGGCAGGACAGGAAAGGATTAGTCCTTTATTTTTAAGTGCTTATTTGTCGAGGGTTATTCCAAAACATATTATGCTTTAAATGCAAAAAATGGAAATGTTTGCTGTGTTGGACACACCCCTGAACCTGCAAGTAAGTTTCATGTACATACAGTAAGTGAGGCCATGCAAAGTTAGCAACCTCGCATCCCGACTATGATCTTTCACATTTCGGGGCAGGCAGGGGGCATCGGGTGGGGGGGCAGCGGTAACCGATCTGAAACATCTCTGATCAAAGCGGACAGGAACACAGAGCAGCGGGCGCTTCTCCCCGGTTCCCTGACCTGCTGGCCTATTCATTGCCGTCCCGCTGTGCCCTTTCACACTTTCACACCAAGCCACAGTCCGCATCGTCCCTACACCTGCCGGACCACAAGAGAATTAAAGAGGGGAGCGGGTGGCGACGGAGAGGAGGCAGCCTGCTTTGTCACTTCAAGCTGACACGGTGTGAGGTGGAGTGACACTGAGCTTCTGAGCTGCACCGTAGCGTCTGGGAGCAGTCTGGTCCAGGGGGTCTGACCTCAGTGACCCCCTTCTTCCTCCCACTCAACCGGGCAAAAAAGGGAACGGGAAGAGATGCTGTTTGTTTACCTCTTCTTTGTGTGTGAGAGTGAGGGAGCGAGAGAAGAAAATGGTAAAAAAAAACAAAAAAACCTGGGCTAGAAGCTGAGAACGGGGACTTCCATTTCCTTAAGGTCCGGGCAGGGGAAGCTTGTTTATCCAATAAATGCAAAGTTTTGAGATGAAACTGACCCCAGAAATGCTGTTTCTGAACTTGTGGTCCCTCTGGTACAGTAGTGGCAGCAAAAGCATGGCTGCGTCTGCTCTTCAGCGGATCAAAGGATAAACTACCTGCCAAATGTGATGACATATGCTGCAAAATAAAGCTAAACTAATAACAATTAAAATATATTTAAATGATAAAGAATGATGTATAATGAATGTTGTGTTTTGTATCTATAATGGAGGGAAAATGTCATCCAAGCTCTCGAGATGTGACCTCTGTCACCCCCTCAGCCCAGAATGCCACACGAAGGCTGGAGTTTTAGGGTGTCTGGGCTGATAGACATTGTTAGGACGGGGGCGTGGGACCAAAAAAAAAAAAAATCCAAATTATTAAAAAAAAAAAAAAGAAAAGAAAAGATGCTTGTATAATAATTAGAATGCTTTATGATGCAACAACAGCACCATTTGGAAAAGGCCTGGAAGGCTGAGCGCTGTTATTGTCAGGAACACGTTTTTATACACAATAGAATAATCACTTTTAATCCCCCGAAATGAAAAACAACGCAATAACACTTTTAGGAGGCATGACAGGGTGACCTCTTTGACCCACCCCCCCAGCCCAAAGGCCAGACTTGGAGCGACTCGCCGACGGTTTTCTGCAGCTACACGCTGGTGTACCCCCCTGCCGCCCCCCTCCTCTGTAAGTGGGTTCTGACAGCCTTTAGATATCCATAGAAAACTCAAATCTCTGGAGAGAAAATGCCATGTAGAGGCTTTGTGATTCTGCGTATACATTTGTGTCTGTGCCATTGTCACCCGCTAACCTTGCTCAGACACTATTGTTGCCCCTCACCTTTGTCTAAGCTTCGCATGAATGCCACATTGTCAGCCAATGTATTCTGTAAAAGCTGTTCTGAGAGGAAAGCTTGATATTCAAGCATCCTAAAGTTTTACAATTCAAGTAGCTGTCCTGACTACAGTGGTGTTCAAAAGGGGGTAAAAAAAAAAAAAATAAAGTGAGTGTGACAGGGTAAGGATTTTGGAAATGTTAGAAAATGCAAGGTGACAGGCTGAAAGGACGTTGAAGCTTGAGTCCCTCATAAAAACCTGTACAAGCAGCTGTACACACCAACAAAGGAGAAGGATTCTTAAGTTTGGTAGAGATAGACTTTGGTTCTCATTTTTTTTTTTTTTTCTTTTTTCTTTTCCCTCGCCTCTTGCTACCTAACTCCCTTACAAACACTACGATCTTAACCGGAGAACACTTGGACATGTTGCAGCTCCAATCTATTTAACAAAAATAAAAGCCCAGTTAGACCGCTGCACGTACTGTTTCATGTGTAACGATGCCTCCTGCTTCAGCACCAGGTAAGATAAATGGAAGATGTCCTCGGTACTTGTTTATGTAAGTCCCTCAGATGAAGTGGTGACACCTAGAGCTCCAATTACCTCTGTGATATCAATGTGGTGCTTAGAATGGAGACTTTGACTCCACTTACAGCAGATAGCACCGTCTCTAAGGGTCTGGCTGTAATTGTAGCTTCAAATGCATTGTACCATATTATAGATGACTTGAAACCCTGAGACTCTCCATACCTCCTGAGTGGGATGTCATGGGAGCCTACAGCAGTGCAATGTTTCAGTGCAGGGATGACAACTATTCTCATGTGTGCGAATTGTCTTAACGGTCTATTGTGCTCCCCGATGTGGTTCAACTGCAAACGTGCAGCGATTTCGCCAGGTTAACACGCCAGTGTCATGTTTATAGAATTCCTCTTTTTGCCGCAATGTGCATAGATAAACACACAAGTGTATGCAGTGTGGCCCAAGGTACTCTTTGCTACGCCCAACCAATAATCTATGTTGCAGCCCTATGTCGCAGCATATGTTTTAACATACTGCCTTCAGGTAAATTGCAGTAAAATAAGCCCTACTCTTTGTTTACTTTTCTATTTTCCAACTGGGTATAGTGTCTTGCAAGTCTCGCATAGCTGTAGATTATTATTAGTTGGACTTAATGCCCTAAGTAACTCAGCAGTGTACATTTGGGCTACTGTGTGTACTTTATTATTCCATACCACTCCCAATTCTACCTGTCTTGTTAAACAATAAAGCGTAGTCTGTAGTGTGCCACTATGCAGGGGTGTAGCACTCACTCAGAACGGACAACAGGCCCCGTGCCTCCGCCAGACCAATTAGGCAACAAAGCAAGACTAATGACTGTAGTTAACTTGGCCTCTGAAGAATGGAGCTGTCCCTGTTGGACTACCTAATGCTGTGAATTAATATTTTGTGTGTGGGTGTGAGAGATATCTAGTCTGTGTGTGTGTGTGTGCATGATTAAGTCAAATGGTCTGTGATGACAAGCAGATGCACAGGGTGTGTACGTCCACCCACCCAGCATCCTCTACAAAACACAACGCACCACCTTTGTGCCACCTTGAAGGCAAAAACCTGGTTGCACTGTGGGGTGGGTGGGGGCGGTGGTGGGGGTGGTTAAGGAAGGACGGAAGGTATGGGGGTGAAGGAGGGAGGGGGGAAAAAATGAATTTCTGTAATTGCCTCCCTATTTAACAAGCTAATTAAGCACTGTGTGTTGCAACCTGAGGCGGTATTGAAATGACTCAGTCACAGTTCAGTAATGCTTCTAATAGAGGGTGGCACGAAGGGAACTGCGGAGGGATGGAGGCTGGGATGGCGGGGGAGAGAGCGAGAGAGCGAGAGTGACGGAGGGAATGATGGGGGAGACAGGGGGTGGCGGGGGGGACAAATTAGACGAAGCTGAAACAGTTGCGTGTAACAAACTCCCTGCTGTATCCCGAGACAGACAGAGCTGTGGGGGCACTCAGGCGGACAGGCGGGTCTTTGCCGGCCAGGAACCACCTCATCAGCCAAAGACATGATCAATCAATGTACCCGGAGGCAGCGCTAGGGGGCAAGGCCTCCAGAAATTATGGCAAAATCCATCTGCTTTAAATTGAGTTGTCCCCCGACTTCCTCCCAGCCACTTCCTTTCCCCCTCGTTTGCTTTCTAATTCGCCCATACAGCGGGATCCTATAGATATCTCTATTTTAATTCAGGGGCAGTGGAAACCCATCCACCCACCTGTTAAACATCTGTGACTGTGGAGTTCAACAACTTGGATTCTTGTTTTCCGGAACAAGAGGCCATAATGTTCTTTATTGTAGCTTTCTACGAAACTGAAGATGGGTTATCAATCACAAAGTGAGCGGGTCCTCCTGGACCCTGGCGTTTTCGCACCAGACAGTTCTAGGGACTCCCTGTGGGGAACCAGGAACTGGGGAGGTCCCCCGAGAACGAAATACCTTCAAGGGCTTTTTTTTTTACCCTGGTTGTATTTGCAGCGCACTGGAACTCTGAAATGACTCGGAAGTGACGTCAGCCAACGGGGAGTTCCGTGTTGTGTTCCTAGGTCCGTGTTGTCAGTCCACTGAAATCTCTTCCCGAACAAATCTGAGGCGAGACATGAGCAATGCAGTCGCCGAATCCTCACTCATATTAGATCTACGAGGCCTCGCTTAAAAGTCATTTCCGGCACGGGCTCGCATCAGGACACCGCACGGGGATTATGGGGCGCACGGTAATTAATTCAATGAACGTCGGAAAATAAAATCAATGAAATAAATACTAAATATCTACAATAAAAATGTATTTTTAATTTTTTTTTAATTTTTATTGGTTATTATTTATTACCGCTGAGGGTACGTAGGCTGGTCCCCACCCAGAGCGATGCGACTTGACCTAGTCCCTGCGGGTCCTCCAAAGAGTTCTCAGAACTATAAAAAATTTCCTGCGGTGCGAAATCGCCTTATTATTATGGGAGCTTTTGGAATGGTTTTGTATGTCTGTGACTGTATAGCTTGTGTGCAGGTGTTTTTAAAGCGTTATTAAACGTTGCCTTGTTTCAGTGTGATGAGTCTCCCACTCAAGCCGGTTGACTTTACCGGAATTGTCGGTGCGCCCGGCTCGCTTTCATCAGGGAACATTAAAATGACACCTGATCAGGCCACAGACTCCTTCAGGGCTAGACATATATTTCAGATTTACGAGACATCATTTGCATAGTAGTCGTGGAGCAGCACAGTCAGGGGCAGCAAGCGATCAAAGGACGTCTCCAAGTAAGGAGCTCAGATATTACAATTATATATAAACATGGTTTCAATAAAACACAATATAAAGACGTTTAAAGGGTCGGACTCTTTAACCAAGGGGATTAAACAATTATTATTATTCCTGTTATTCCGATAGCAATAATAAAACAGGATGAGAGTGTAATTCATCACAAGGTACCGTAGATCAGAAATAATTAAAAAATGATTCTATTGTCTTAAAAAAAATAAAAAGAAAGTCCATTGTAACAGCTGCTGCTTTAAAGCTGCGTTTCTCATGGTCTGGAAAGTTGTCTGGGGCGGGGAGGGGGCAGAGTGTCATCTGGCCCGACCGCAGTAGTGGATGTTTATTGAGGTAAGACATTTCTTGAGGCGAGCTGGGGAATTGCCTTGGATGCACTTGAAATCCAAAATACTGGCTTTGAATACAATCTCGCGGGGGGGAGAACCCAAGCAGTCCTTAGTGGCCAGCGTTTGGCCCAGGCTGATTTGTTTAAGGTCCTCCGCAGCTTTCAATATGCAGGTGCTTGACGGGGTGTTTGGAGTGCGTTTGTTTTTTATGAGAAGCAGGCGCTCGCGAAACCTTAACAGCCCCTCCCCAACCCGATGAATTGAAAGTGCCACCGACACGAGAGAGAGAGAGAGAGAGAGAGAGAGAGCGGTGCGGTAACATGGTGAGCGGAGCTGTCAGCTACCTGCTGTTTACATTTAGGCAAAACAGGCGGAGCCCTAATTTCTCCCGGGAATCACAAATTGGATGTGCCAACCTGTTGCTGTGACCTCGTAGCGCTGATAGTTCTCTTTTTTAAACATTTTCAAAAAAAAAAAAAGAGGGAAGCACATTTTTAAAAAAATCTAGGGGTAGGAAAAAAAAAAAAAAAAAAAAAGCTTCAATAGAATTTTAATTTTCTCCATTAAGTTATGTAAATAACTCGGAGCAGCTGTTTGAATTGGAGTGTTAAATTGCTTACCCAAGCATGGCAATGTAGGCTGTATGTAAATGCAGGTGTGTGCTAATAGAAATTCAATATCCTTCTCATCAGCAAGGGTTGCTGGCCTTTTCCACTGAGCTGCCCTTTGCCCAACGTTACCCCCACTTCTTTGCCCTACAGCCTCACCTAAGTGCACCTTTAATTTAAAAGAAGCACATTAACTTTTTCGAAACACAAGCCAGATAAAGTGCCTGTTGCCAACCAATGAGTAAATGGTGAAAGAAATAACACGCACGGACGCACGCGCGCACATTTCAGTCACACACACAATCACTCCGTTTGCCCAGAGCAGCAAAATGCCTAGAACTTGGGGCTCTGTTTGCCTTTTCGTTTTTTTGTTTAATTTTGAACAGCTGCCCCTTTTGACATCTCTGCACGGGACCGTAAAGTGGGGAAGTGAGATCCCATCACCAGTGGTTACTCGACGGCTCTGAGCGTCTCTCTCTCCCTCTCTTCCTTCCTCTCCCCCCCTCCGCTCCAGTTTCAGAACATGGTAAACTGCACTTACACCGTTTCAATGCTCGGATTTTTCGGATAAAAAAAATAAAATAATAATAAATCTGACCCTGAACTGGAATGGTGTCCAATCTTCGATGTGTTTGGTTGTGCCTCAGCCACAAATTATGGTAGGATTAGCTTTAACCTTGAACAAGGAATGCCTGAGTTAGAAGAGTAATTGTTTGTTTGTTTGCCTATTTATTTATATATTTATATATTTGTTTGTTTATTTGTTTATTTCACCTTTGTACCAATCATTTCTATATGCTGAATGTTCAAAAATCCTCAGAAGCTCATTATTTCTGTAGGCGTCACAGGTGAGTGCAGCCTATGTCACGCTCGGCTCTGCAGGCGACCCGAAAACCTCCACAGCAGCGCTCTCTGTTGATATGCAGAAGGAGTAGTGTGAAGAATACAGCTGCCGGCTAATTGCTGTTCTGAGATGAGGACAGGCTGAGTCGAGAGCAAGGTGGAGAGGAAAGGGGCACTGAGAGAAGGGATAACCTTCCCCCAGGGCTCTCTTAGGGGATGAGGCCGTGTCGCTCCTCTCCGCTCCCCCTGCTATCCTTTGCTCTCGCCAGCCCTTCTTCTCTTGTTATTGCCCTAAGACAGGAAGCCAAGCTGTCACGGGGCAACCACAGCTTCCACTGCGGAGACACAAGCCAATACTACAAAGACATCTCTGAACTCTCTCAGCCGTCTCTCCTCCATCTCATCCCTCACCTTGTCTTTGTTTATCGACAATGAGATTTATGACTTGGGGCCAGACCTTAGAGGACAAACTTATTTGTTTACTTTGCTTTGTCATCTGTCCAAATAGAACTTTCCTCCTCTTCTACTTTTTAATTGCAGTTTTACTTTTGGTTCTGTATTTTAAGTAAGGAGCGTCACGTTTCCGATTTGGAATCGAAAAATCGATCGAAATGGGTGTTCGATTTGGAGCTTCGAAATCACACGCAGGTTTGCGATTCTCCCTGTTTTCTTTTGGTGGGTAAAATTGTCCTGGTCGTCATATTGGGGCGGTCGAGATCCGCTTTAAAACAAATGCAGCGCGGCTGGCTGATGTCGGCCGCGGCTCCCCCCGGCTGAAAAGCGGCTTTCGTGGAATTTGGTTCCGAGTTGGGAGGGCTGCGGTCAGCTCCGCGGAGGGGTCCGCCGCGCCCCATCCACCGATGCACACTGCACCCGCCCACCTGGCACTAGGGCTGCAGGAATGAAATTTGAATAGAATTACAAAAAAATAACAATAAAGTTCAATATAAGTTCATCCAATTTGTTGCACAGCGAACGCACATTAGAGAAAAATATTCCCGGTAACGATCTGCAAAGTCCGTGTTGGCGGCGACACAGGAGTGTCAGCGCACCGTCGGCAGTCAGCGCACCGTCTCCCTCTCCTATGGCGTTTCGCTGTGTATGTTAGGGAGAGTGCACCTTGGACCAGAATGTCCAGTCATTCCACAGATGTGGTGATGAAAGTGGGGAAATAAACTCAACCATCACCGAGGGAAGGTCCGCTAGTGCAGAGGTTCCCAACCACCGGCTCGCAAACCGTGCCGCGCCGCGAGGTGTTTGCCATCCGATGACGAGAACGCGGGTGGGATTTTCTTCAGGCGCGATCTGCTCCACAGCCGAGCCGCAGCAGGAAACGGAGTAAATTTAATTCATCTAGAATTTCTATTTGCTTTGCTTGGAGAAAAGATCGCTCTGATCGGAGCTGCGGAGCTGCAGGTAGTAATTTGCCTTTTAGCCCCAGCGTTCCCCTCTGGCAAAAATAGGGTCTGTTTTTTCTGAGCTTATTTTGGTGAGTAACTTAAAAATAGTGTAATAAGTAACTTATTGTTTATTATTCTAAAGTGTAGTCTAACAATGGCATAGCCGTCAGTGCTGGGAAAAAAAATCCTGACTTTAAAATCGAAGTCAAATCAAACTGTGAATTTAAGGAATCGTGACACCCTAATTATAAGTAATCATGGCCAATGAAACGGGATTCTGGTCTGAAAGTGAATCTATAAAACTTACTGTAACTTTGTTAATTCTATCAAAGCTATGTCAATTCCGGATGTGATCAGCACTGCACGCCACTGTGTGATTGCCCTTGTTTTTTGAGAGGCCCCCTCAAGATATTCAGGAAAATAAATGTGGTCGGTCATAGGTTTACATTTAAGTCCAAATGAACTTATTTCGTAACTGATGCAGATGAAGCTAAAATGTTTTGACTCCTTTGTAAACGTCTGGTCAAAACACTACCCCCTGCTTCTCTTAGACAAGATGGTGTTTCTCCCGTCAAACCATCCCTTGAGGTTAGATTAAAGCTGGACAACAAAATGCATCTCATGTCGTCAGTCCCATCCGTGTTTGATTTATACGTATGTCTCTACTGTTTAGAAAGATGAGAATCTCGAATGAGGCGGCCAACAGCAAACCCTTTTTAGAGGCGTCTCGCTGGTGATATAGTGTTTATTTTATGGGCTGGAATATGACTGTTTAAGTGTCTTCTAAATTAGAGGCCTGGTTTTACACCATTTTAATATTCTGTTTAGATGCTCAATTAGATTTGTAATTGCTCCTCGGGTGTGATTACATTTATATTGGCCAAGCTCATTAATACTCTGGGACCTGAGGCGGTGTCCAGCAATGCATTAAAAATTAGATTGAGCCCTTAACATGAGGCTTGGCTTGAGCAGCATCAGCAAAGTGCAAAGACATAGGACTCAAAACAGGGACGCAAGAACATGGCCGCCGTAAGTGTGGTTTATGGTGGTTAATAATTTAATACAGATTAAAATTTTCTCGAATTAAATTGTCCAGTCTTTAACAGAGGAACTGGCGCTCTGTTGGCCGAGGTGTTCTGGCATCTGGTCGAACATAATTCCTCGGGTATAGCAAAGCAATTTTCTACGATTTCAGAGCACGGGTATTGAGAGAATGAAGATATGCGGAGTAAAGAGGGCTAAAGCGAAACAGAAATTTCCTTCCTTCCTTCCTTCCTTTCTTTCTTTCTTCCCGAGACATGCTTTGCGTCTCTCTCGCCCCTTATCCCGTCGGGGACCTTGACCGGAAAACTATGCCATTGTATAATGGCCACACTCTCGGGAGGCTCTCACTCGTGGAGTCCTTGAATCCTGTCTGCAGGCCTGAGTAGGGACCTGGGCGTCTAGACCGCTCTGTGTATAATTTAGTCATGCATTCCTTAAAGGTGTTGGAATAACACCTGTGTCTGGAGCTCTCGCTCTCAGCCTGTCACTTACTCTTTCAGCCCCCCTCACTTCCCCTCTGGCACTATTTCTTCTCGGTATATAGTCGCCCAGATGGTTTGGCGCTGTGGTTACCCGTCGAATGTATTTCAGCCCCCGGGAAGCGCTGTGAAAATACTTGAACAGAACCTGTCCGCTCGTCTTTGCCAATTCAACTCACGCCACCTGAGCGGACTAATGACCACCTCTGGGGTGAATTTCTCAGTACATTAGACGGAGCTTGATTATCCATTGTTATATTTGTCCGGCCACAGCCCCTTCTTTTAATCAAGCAATTGAGCTCCTTTCGGTTTGGGAGAGCGAGCGCCGCTTGCTTTGTTACCATTTCATATTATATTTCAACCGAAATTACTGCTCAGAAAGTGGGATCAGGTGATGGGCGGAGCCAGCTGATGTGACACAGTGGTTTCTGTATCACATTACAATAACACAGTAATATATACATAAATACTTGTCTTCTTCAGCTCGCTCTCCGTTTCATAGGACTTTGAGGGCATATTTTTCTTCCCGAACACATTTGACTGTTTTGCAAAGCGACCACCTCCCTTTGTTGTGGCTATCTCTTATTTTGTTTTCGCGCGATCGCTATTTAACGCCGAATGATGAATTCCTACTTTGTTTTGGAGCCTTTACGGCAAAGAGTGTCTGAGCATGGCGTCTCGTCTTTCACCCGCCGTCCCCGTGAACGTCGCAGACAATCCCTTTAATAACCGCCTTTTTTTCTGGCCCCAGCAGATGCTGCGTGGGGGTGGGGGTCACAAACAATAATAAATTGTCGCGTCGTATAATTCTTTGAACATTTCAAAAAGCTCTTTTCATCGCCATGGCTGCCAATAGACGGGCAGTGTCAGCCAGCCTTGGCTCTCTGGAGCGGGCCGGACCATATTGAGGAAGCCACATACTACTTGTAATGTACATTAATGGTCTTTGAGGAGAAACACCCTTCTTTCTTTTTCTGGTCTTCATCGCTGGGGGCGTGTTTTTCAAAGGTCCGACGTGTAAAATGTCACCTGAAAGATTCGTTTGATCATTTTAATATTGTCGATTAGCGTTGAAACCTTCAGAGGAAAAATCAATCATCAGGAAATTATGTGGTAATTTAGGCCGTTCACCTTTTACTTTGTGATCGATGTTGGGGATTTATTCCAAACATGGCTGTCACAATCGTGCCATTTTAGTTTAATTCTCAAACAAATAATTGTGGTTAACAATTTAATACAATTTTACGTTCATTTAATGCCACTGTAAAAGTGTTGAGTGAATGAAAGGGATGTATGAAAATTAGAGCACAATTAGCTCAATATAATGGTTGAAAACATTCAATTTATTGGGGCTAGGGATTCAAATTTAAAAGGAATTTCATTAATTGATAGTTGTTAACCTTAGCAAACAATCGTCAATTAATTTGAAACATAAAAGCAAATGATGTCACCGAGGTGCGGTGACATGGCGCGAGGGGACCTGCGCGATGTTGCGAGGTAATAATATGCTTTAATTATAATATGTTGTAATTGTGTGTTTTTTCTTTTTTTTTTATACATTTTTTAGGGGGCAGGAATAATATTCGGTCGATATACGTCAAAAACACCCAAGATTTCCATATTCTACCACTTTAATACTGACCTTTTGATTTGATAAATTCTCATTTGATCTACATGAACCCTTTGCATTATAGCAATGACTTGAGGCAAACCGTGTCCTGACGTGTAATACGCTTAGTCTATTCATATTAGCCCAATGCATTGTTTTTGTTGTAAATATGATCGTGTCTGGTGCAGGAGTCGGGACGCCCCAATATAGTCTGGTCTACAGCTTACCTCGGATGGTGGAGGCTCAGACAGGAGATAAAGGAAGATAGAAAGGGAGGGAGGTGAAACAAAAGCAAACAACTGAAAAGACGGAGCCTCCAATCTTGGCACCGACTAAATTGGTTGTCTGTGTTTTCGCGAAGAGGGAATAAATACTGCTTGGAAACGCACGAGGCGAAGTGGACACCGAACCGGCCAACTTGTTCTCAAAGCCAGGTTGGCTGGACCGGCTTGATGCCACTTATGTAGGAGTGACGTTTCCTAATTTTCCAGTTTTTTTCGATGTTCAAAATGTTTGTTTATATATGAGAAACAACTACAAGCACATACAGTGTTTCTTCCAGGGATATTTATAATTTTCCAGCCGTGAACATGTAGATGACTTCCGTATTGCTGCTTCGCCGTCCGTTTCACCCACACGTTGTTGGATTTCACGTCTTGCCCCGGTAAAAGCAATTATTGTCCGAACTCTCGCCTGCACGGCTTTAATTGATTGAGGCTTGTTTCACTCGCAGGGAGCCGGGCTGCCTGGTCAGCTGTTGAAATGAATAGCCATTTGGACAAGTTAATTGACAGTGGCAGGGAGACCCACCTTCTGCCACGGAAGGAAAATCATAATTTAGCATTTTAATTTTTCCCTTTTTGTAATATGTTAACCTCTCGTTTCTCTCTCGCTCGCTCTCTCTCTCTCTCTCTGTTGCTCTATCTCATCTCCATTTCTTTCGGTCTCTCCTTCTTCCTCTCTCGTTTTTCCATCACGCTCTTTTTATGACCAAAAGTGTTCCCAACACACGCGCTCAAACGTGCGCATGCACACACACACACACACACACACACACACACACACACACACACACACACACACACACACACACACACACACACACACACACACACACACACACACACACACCTGACCTAAATTTCTTGCATTTGTCTGTGCTAAAAAGGATTTAGTTGCTCAATTATCCCCTGTTTTCTTCTCTGTTTTGTTTATTGAGAATCTCGAGTGCGGTTGTTAAAGATTTTTTTCAAATGGGTTTGAGGTAACTGCCTACTCACGCGTTTTTAAAAGGCTTTGGACTGATGGATTTTTTTTTTTTCCTGAAACAGCTATTAAAAAAATGTGTTTTCTTTCTTTTCTCTACCCATTTCGTTGTCCAGTCTCTACCCTGCAGTGTGCATAAGTGCATTCACATACAATGTTTAGTGTTTAAGTCAGACTAGGTGCTAAGATACAGCAGAATCACACTCACAACTTGGACAAAAAAGCCTCCAAAGAACATGCTACTGTATATATACATTTTTTATCACTGCTCAACATTAAATTGGAAATGAAAAATTTCTAGTCTTTATTTGGTTTTCTCATAGTGTTCAGCCATAAATATGAATGATCTCAGTTCTGAAGAGAAACTCGTCTTAAGTGCCAAGCGTCGTATCAAATGTGCATATAAAAAAGTAATTATAAAGAAATAAAATTATTATGGGGCCGTTATGAGAGACATACCATATCAAAGTGAACGTACCAGCGATTGGATGTTGTGTTTGGAAAATAATCCCAGCGTGAATTAATCAAAAGTCTCACCCCATGCCAACGGGAGGTCGACGGTGTGGCGAGGGCCTCAACACATTCGCACTATTTTTCCCAAACCTGCCCGTGGTTCTATAAATATATACACACAACATCATTCTCCCCATAAAGAACTGCAGTGGCAGTGTTGCCAGGACCGTGGCGTCAGCACACCGGGCACATTTTAATGGGGCTCGGTAGAGAATGGCTGTATCAAAGCGCCGGGGCTTGAGAGTGCTGCATTATTCATCTCACAATAGGGTTTCTGCACCCACATTCTCCACCTCGCTGCTCCCTCTCCTTTCCCCCCTTGTCTCCTCTTTTGCTGGAGCTCCATTCTTATTCTTGCTCTAGTTGCCCCTAGTTTCTCTGTCCGGCTTTTTCAGCCTCGCTTTCTCCCCCTCCCCCTTCCCCTCCTGAGTTTTTCTTTCACCTTGTGACTCGTCGGGCGAAGCTTATAGTTACGTGAGAAGTGGTTATTATTCATCATTCGTTGTCAAAATAGGCACATCTCTCGGTGCGGCTCGTCATGGAGGTGAGACAAAGTCTCGGCCTTTTTTCCCAGACTCCGGATCCGTGCGATTTCTGTCCCCGCTCCCGTGGCTGTTGGCGTCCACAATGAACCTACCAAGACCAAACATGCTTTCATAACGGAGGTAGCGCTTTCAGTGGATTTTGATTGACACAAAACGCACAACGACGACACACAGGAATGAGAACTTACCTCCTCCGCTAGTGCAAGCATTGAGGGGGTGGCGCCTTCCTCTTCTCTGCGCTTCCCTTTCTCCCTCCCTTTCTCATCTCTATAATTTCGGAGGATATCTTGAGCGTCTGTGTTTTTATTCCGTCCCTGTTCTCTCCGTACTGGATCGGTTTCAGCCATTCCGACGCCGGTCATCCGGGACGACTCGGAGCGGTCAGAAAATAAAGTTGATGTTTTTTTTTTCCCCCCTTTAAGAGATGCGGTTCGGGTAAAGATGGAATCATTCTTATTTGTGACCAATCTTGACGGTCCTCAGCAGGAGCCCCTGTGTCGAGCCTGCTCGAATACCGTCTTGTTGGGAAGGGCTAACGGGTTAGGACAGGTCTGGACCACTCCTAAATGGTGCTGGTTTAGTTGGGGGGAATATAAGTTTATAAAATGCTTTGCCTAAAAGTAGGACCACATTTCCATCACTTTTGAGCAGTTCAGACCGATTTCCTACTCTGAGTAGTAAATGTTCTCTGCCTGAGGTGCGCATAACGGTAACTCAAGGGGAGTTATCGTTACTTCCATTCAATTTTCTTCTTAGCTAATCCATCTTTGATTTTTTTTAACTTTCTTTTTGTCTCTTTCTTTCTTTGTTTTTTTCTTTGCTCTGTTCATACTTTGTGGAGAGTGATACGTTTGGGAGTGATGGTGTAAAAAAAATAAATATATATATATAATAAAATAAAAATACCCCGTCTGGTTTTCCCCTTGTTCTCTTTTCTTTTCCTCTCCATCACTTTCTCCTTCTCCCCTAGCGTTGAGTGGGTGAGAGTGTATGTATGTGTGTGTGTGTGTGTGTGTGTGTGTGTGTGTGTGTGTGTGTGTGTGTGTGTGTGTGTGTGTGTGTGTGTGTGTGTGTGTGTGTGTGTGTGTGTTTGCAACGGATGGAGTGATGAAGAAGTCAGCAGCTCTGTAGCCAAGTTTTGTTGCGTTCATGTTAAACATTAATGTCGCTCATAGCCTCTCCTGCAGTGATCCACGTCAATATTTAATGCAGCAATTAAAAAAGGCTGTCCACACAAAGAAACACACACACATGCCCAACGGTACAGAGACAGGGAAGACACACACACCCACGTACACACACACACACACACACACACACACACACACACACACACATACACTCTCACCCACTCAAACAATCACTGGTTTTCTCCTTTTCTTAAACCTTGCTATGACTTGCTTTTACCTTCCGTTATGTCTTTCCATTTTCAGCCACTTGCTTGCTCGGAATTCTTTTTACTTTTCTCCGCTTTCTTGTTTTCAGAGCCACGACGCCTCTAAGACTCACAATAACTGATGTGTTTTCCGTGCAAAAAGTCAGACGGACTTTTCCCGCCGCACCGTTCAGGTCCCCGGTGACATGTTTTGACACGAACTTTATGAGGAGTGGTGTCTAAGCACCCTGTGCATCCCATTTTGAGTACACACTTCAGCTTGTATTTATCTTTCTACTCAAATTGTCTGGACATAAGGCTGCATCCAACCCTGCCCCTACACACACACACACACACACACACACACACACACACACACACACACACACACACACCAAAAATACCTATTTGATTTTTGTTTTCCCATTCCCTCCAAAATGGGTGGAAAATGGAAGGGCTAGTGCCAAATAGGCTGTTTGCCAAATCACCGAAAAAATCCCAAATGGTCTCCATTAAAGTCTCTGGGCTCTTGGCAGAGGAAAACCACCGTGTTTGGAGGTCATTTTTAAAAGCCCAGTGGAAATACCCCCTTCCAGTCATTGGGGGGAATCAGTGTGTGTGTGTGTCTGCGCGTGTGTGTGTGTGCGCGCGTGCGCACGAGTGGGTTCGGGCTTTATTAGGCTTCGTTGGTGTTTGGACAGCCGGAAGAGCCACACTAATAGAAGAGAATGATGCAGAAATGGACAGAAAGCCCCCTCAGTGTTCTCCGAGCTCATTTTCTCACTCCTTCTGTCTTATTCTCTCACTCTGTCTCAATCATTCACTCGTGCCCCCCCGCACTCCGCTCTTCCCCACCGCTCCTCTCTTCTTCAGCTTTGCTCTGGTTTGTCGGTCTGGGCTGTCACGCGTCCCGTTGTTGCTCCCCTAATATTTCAAATCTCTTTATTCCCATCATTCAGTCTTTTTCCCAAAAGCACTTTGACTCAGCAGGGGGGGGGGGGGGGGGAAAGCTTTTAGTCAGTGATTACCCTTCCACGGTAATTTCTTTTTGTTTTACCCCCCCTTGCCCTCCCAACTGCCATCCATTTCTTACTGTCTATGGCAAACTCCAGTCTTTCATCCCTCTTCGCTTGGCTCTTGTTTGTTTTCATCCTGTCGTTTCTGTCGGTTCAAATGTTTTCTTTTGATTTGCTTTTTTTTTTTTTTTTTTTTTTTGTCCTTCCTCTCAATGACAATTTAGTGCACTCCCAACGTTTTGCTCCGGTGGAAGTGAAGGTAAACGATGACGGGAGTTGAAGGGGTGAGGCCCCCTTTGTTTTGTGACCTCGGCCTCACCCGTCCCCTCCGGCCCAGCTGGACTTGTGATACGGCACAATCAGAAGAAGCAACGCTAAAAGGTTTTTATGGTTTTTATAAACTCCGACTGTGTCCCGCCTGTGTTTCTTTTTAATATCTGTCTGGAACGTCCATCCTTTTTCCGGGAACTGATGTCCAAAAATGTTAAAGGTGAAAAGTCCATAAAAACACGCGGCGTGACCCGTGTGTGTCAGTAATTAACAGTGAATTACGTGGCGATGGGGCCCGGGCTTGTTTTCAAGGTTATCCAGTTGGTTTTAGAAATCGTTCGGAGTCATTATTCTGCTCCTATAACTCATTCACTTCACCGCCTGGAACATGCTGTTTTTTTTCCTTCGTGTTCTTATTACGGTGATGAATGTCTTTGTCTGTAGGTTTTTTTCTTTTTCCGATATGATCACCGTATTCCAAAACGAGTTACGAACAGTACAGATCTTCGTCATGTGTCCTTTAAAAGGAGGTACCGACAAATCTTGCACGCCGGGCTCCGTCTCGCGTGTCTCATGCTCTGTTCGACCTGTGACCCCTCCGCCGCCTGCTCCAAATTACCTCAACCAATGTTTTACGTTCGTCTATTAAATATTAATCGCCCAGAATAATTAATATTTTACCGTTACAATCTAGGATCAGACATCAGACAATCGCCATGAAATAGTCATTTTCCATTTGCTCCATGGCACATTGATAATTCATAATACATAACCCTCTTCTCTCCTTTGTCCTCGTTGTCGTTCATGTTTTCCCTCATTCACTCGGAACCTTGTGAGCAACCAAGGCTGTGTCACTGTACCTTCTGTTACCATGGTGATTTGAGAGCATCGACCCCCCCCCCCCCCCCTTGAAAGGGCTCCGAGTGAGAACGAAGCAGGGAGTGCAATTAAGCTTGAGGACAAACAAAAAAAAGCTCTAAAGAGGCTTTTATTTCAAGAGGCTTTATTTATGTTTTTTTTTGTTTTGTTTTAAGACATAACACTTATACTTTACTTATCTTCAGTAAGAATGTAGATGTGAAAAATTTGGTTTGGAACTCATCATGTTCGATGCCGGTTGGCACAAACCTTTAGGTTCGGTGTTGGGAAATTCCCCTGAATATCATCATTCTCTTTTGTTGCTGACTGTATCTAAACGTGTAATTAATGTAATCAAATCATTTACCTAATTAATTCCCATCTCCGTCTCCCCTCCCTGAAAAAGTTCCAAGGGGAGTTTTAATCCTCTTCTGCAAGGGTCTGCTTTCTGTCTCCACTTCATTTTTCCCCAGCGTTCCGAGCTCCTCAATGCACACTGCAACACACAGCGTGTGTGTGTGTGTGTGTGTGTGTGTGTGTGCGTGTGCGTGCGTGTGTGTGTGTGTGTGTGTGTGCGCGCGCGCTGCATCTTTACTGAAGTGTGTATAAGCTGGTATAACATTTTTCTTCTTCAACCTACTCCTGCCGTTTATATTATATTGCCAGCCAATTCAGTTTGCCATCTCCTGACATCAGACGTCGTCCTGCCAATGTAACTAGTGGAATGCTATTTGTATAATGGTCCATGCTTGTTTACAAATATTTATATTCATGTGTGTGTAACAAACAGCTTGTGATTTACCAAAACTGGTAGCCATTCACATTTGGAATTGACTAGAAATTTAGAAGTAGTTATTGTGTAATGTTGTTTGAGAACAGAGAATGGGGAAGGCCTGTTTATAACATTTTAAGTTAATAAAGGTGTTTAAAAGTACAACTGCTGATATGTTTTCACAGAAGTAATCCTCAATAATTGAGTCAGGGGATTGAGAGACCATTCACTTCATAACAAGATGTTCATAGGCAGTGCAGCCCAAGTTTTAATATATTGGAAAACTGTTTTCAATCTGTACTATACTACAGAGGTCATCTGCCTTGATACAACAAAACTGTCGTTTTTCAGGAGGTTCTGTGATGTTGTTTAGCTGAACATGATGCTCAAGAAGCAATGCTAATTTTACAGAATGCGTGGGTTTGCGGACATATCCATTTTTCCTTTATGCCTTTGGTAACACCAAGGCATATAAAGAGAGCACGGTCACTGATGGAGGCTGGAGGACTGAAAAGCTTTTTGTACACCATGCAGCTGAATTAAACATATATAATGGATCCTTTGTTGAGAGCGCTCAATTGCATGCACTTGGTTTGGACCCATGTAATTGTGTTTTGAAAAGGTTGTTGGTGTAGGCACCCACCAAATAAAAATGCCTCCTTTCATATGAGGCCTTATTGATGCTCAGGATCAATCTGTTGTAGAAGGGAAGACCTACTGTACATTAACAATTGGGACACAATCAAAGCCAGTTTCATTACAAATACCCATGCTTGTAGTTGTGTAGTTACAAACCACATGTACAGAACCTTTTTTCATAGTGGTGTCGGTCTACCTTGACCTTTATAGTGTCGGACATACAGTATATAGGATAGTGGGATCAGTAGCTTTTCAAGTCCAGGCCCACTCCACCTGCCTGCTTGCCCGTCATTGAAGACCCTCGTTCCCAGAGGGTGATCCCCCCTCCATCACAGTGGGCGGTGTGGGGAAATGAAAGAGAAAGTGGAGAACAGAGAACACCAGGAAGGAGCCCAGACGCACTCCACTCTTGTGACATTTTTGTCAGAGGTCTTGTCTCTGGAGTGTCTGGAGACTCCCCCTCCATTTAAACCTCAAGCTCAATTGCTCTTAGGCTTTAGATTTTGTAATCAATGCATGTGTATTTTTTCTGCTGTGCTGCAGTATGTTGATGAATATGATTAGCAATGCCGGGTGGGGGCGGGGTACAAGGGGGTATCAAAGTCTTAACCCTGTTGCATAAGTCATGACCTGTTAATAATCCAAGACTTCTGGGCCCCAAGGCTAGCTCTTTGGAGAGTGTGTGTGTGTGTGTGTGTGTGTGTGTGTGTGTGTGTGTGTGTGTGTGTGTGTGTGTGTGTGTGTGTGTGTGTGTGTGTGTGTGTGTGTGTGTGTGTGTGTGTGTGTGTGTGTGTCAGCGTGCGCGCCATGTTTTGCTTTTTCAGGCATCAATTAGCAGGAATTAGTTGTTAATAATACATCAACTGTCGTCACTGCACTCTACTAGTGGCCTCCACTCTGTCGCAGTCTTTTTTGTCTTATGCCTCACGTTATAGCTCAGTTATACTTCTCTAACTTGTATATCTACACACTTGTATATCTGTATATATCACACATATTAAATAAAGAATCGGCCATTTTGACGTCACTCAGAATTGCCGGTCTGGCACGGTCAGAAAGAGTCCCTCGGTCCGGTCCAAACGTCCCCACATATAATCACGGGGCGCGGATCAGACAACTTTTTGGACTGTTCTCAGACAACAATGTTTATAGTATATATTTCAGGGCTGCAGTAATGAAATTCAAATAGAATTTCAATATTCAAAAAATGAACTATTTGAATGCTGAAATGATGAGATTATAAATTATAAATATAAATTGGCTTACGTTATGAATCAATCCACATGTGATGAGCAATAAAGTTTAATATAAATGTATCCAGTTTGTAGCACAGTGAACGCACATTCGAGAGAAATAATCCAGTTGCTGTGCAAAGTCCGTGTCGGCGGGGATGCACGAGTGACCGGCAGGTCTCTCCCTCCTTCAGCGTTTCACTGTGTGTACAAGGGAAAGTGCGGCTTTGACTTGAATGTCCAGTAATTCCACTGATGTGGCGATGAAAGTGGGAAATAAAGCCGACCATCACCGACAGAATGTCCTTTAGTGCGGAGGTTCCCAAACACCGGCTCGCAGGGCATTTGCCAGCGGGCCGTGAGAACGCAGACGGAATTTGTTCCGGAGCAATCTGCAATCTGCTCCGCAGCAGCTGGAAACTGAGTTAATTAAATACATCTAGAGTTTTTATTTGCTTCGTTTGGAGAAAAGATCGGTCTGATCGGAGCTGCTCGAGAGGATCTCGGTTGCGCTTCTCATGTCCTGGATAGATCTTTTGCATTTACACTTAGAATGACAATGCCATTTTTGATAATTGTTAAGCTATCAATTTTGAGCTTCAATGTCCGGGATTTAAATGCGTGTGTAAGTGTGAAATGCTTAAACCTATTACATTGTTAAAAGGTGGATATTGCATTCCTCCAAGAAACTCACTTACGAGTACAGGATGTTCCCGCTTCCAGGATAAGCTGTACAAAGTAGCTGCTTCAACTAGTGGTAGCTCTAACTCTAGCGGGACTGTTATTTTGATCTGAAGGAACTTAGCTTTAGTGATTGAGAAAAAGAGTAATGGAACCTCTGTTCCCATAGCATACATATGCACATCCATATATGGTAAGAAAGTAGCTTTTGTGTCAATGTATGTACCATGAGTCTTTGATTCCAACTTTTCCCTGATCTCACCAAGGAATTGTCTATCCCTGTCAGAATATGAGTTGATTATAGGAGGGGATATGAATGCAGTTTGCGACCTCAATCTGAACAGATCCACTCTATCTGTCTCAAAAATCAGCATCAGTTGCTTTGAACGTCATGATAGAAAACCTAAATCTACTTGATATGTGGCGCATTCAGAACCCAGACATTAAGGACTATACATATTTTTCTGCTCATCATAAATCCCATTCCAGAATTGATTACTTTTTATTCTCTCATAATTTGAAAGAATGCACAGACCCCATTCAGACACTACCAGCAACATGATCCAATCATAACCCATTCATAATGAAAGGAGATTTAGGCTATAAATGTAACAAAACCCCTAGATGGCATCTCATATCAACGCTTCTACAAGACCAAGCGTTCTTAACACAATTTAGAGAAAAGGCCATTGAATTCATAGATAACGTCTGGGTTGCGTAGGCCACCATGATTTCCTGAGGAGGGACCAGATCTATTACTCATGGGACTGATCGTCAGATCATGTAATCCAATTGAAACGCTCTGCATTCACGCCTGAAAGGCAGAGGAAGCGACAAGGCTGTGCTTTCGTCCCGCCCCCACGGGTATATATTGCGGCTCGACTTCCGCTTCCTCCTCTTTACGCTGCTGAGAGCCTCGGAAGGGCATGGGACCGCAGCGCAGTAATGGATCTGGTCCCTCCTTAGGGAACCGTCGTTGCAGTCGCAACCCAGACTTTCCCTATCGCAGGGACTGCAATCTGTTACTCATGGGACCGTATACCATCACATGATCGTATGGTTATCACCTGAGGGATGTTGACCTAATAATGTACCCCCCCAATGGCGTGTCTGTCCCAGACATGTCAGTGGACGTGTTAGGGGAAAAATGCTTATGGGATACTTTCTGTAACACCTGCATACTCAGGTCTGTACGCCACATGGCAGAGTAGACCTAGTAACGTCCAACATGTAAAAGTGCACAAATGTGTGTGTCTGTGTGGGGAGCTCCATGCCGCTGCCTGACATGTATCCTCCAAGGACGCCCCCCTGAAGAGGGCCCAAGAGGAGGACACTCTTCTGGTGGAGTGTTTGCGCAGGCCCTGATGGGCCATGAATGACAGGCTCCTGTAGGCCAGGTCTATGGCTTCCACCAGCCAATGAGCCAACTGCTTCTTGGACAGGGGCCTACCCTTTGCTTGGGCGCTGAAGCACACAAACAACTGGTCCCCGCCGTAGTCCATTTAACACCGCAGAGCCAGCACCGGGCACAAAATGTTGAGCCTCTCCTGCTCCTCTGACTCAAAAGCCGGTGGAGAGAAAGCTGCTAACTCAATGAACTGACTCCGAAACAGAGTAGTAATGACCTTTGCGGTGAAAGGACGCACGACCGCTCTATCACCTCCAGCCATGAATTGTATGCAGAATGGGTGGACTGACAGTGCCCGCACCGCGCCTACCCATTTTGCCCAGGTGAGCACCAGCAGCAAGGCCATGTTCAGAGAAACGATCTTGATGCCTGCGATGTGCAGGGGCTCGAACGGAGGCCCTGACAGAGCCCGCAATAATACTATATACTATATATGAATTAAAATTGATTAGTTCCAAGAAGGGATTAGGGACGTTCTGGCTGGGCACAGGAGTTGCATGCCCGCCATGAAGCGAAACGCCAGCGGGTGACTGCCTGGTGCAGAGCCGTCCAAGCCCACATGACATGCGGATATAGCCGCCAGATAGACCTTTAGTGTAGTGGACACTTTCCCCTATAGGGCAGTCAGAGTGGGCAGGCCCCCTTGTTTGCACCACTGGGCAACACCTTAGTGTGTACTCATGCTCTGTATAGTGGAAACCACCACATCTGAGAGGCCAGAAGGTAGGAGCTTCTCCTTCTCAGGTACCAGGCCCGAAGGCGCCATAGACCCTGGCGCCGTTGCCAGATAATTTCACGTGCCTGCGCTCGAACTCCCTTGTGAGGTCCACACTTATATCGGACAGATCACTAAACCACAGGTGGCTGGGCCAATAAGGGGTCACCAGCCACCAGCTGTTGCACCCTGTCCAGCACCAGCTGAATGAGGGCAACAGGGGGGAAAGCGTAGAGCGGTGGTTCCGGCACTTGGTGGGCCAGCGTGTCAACGGTGGCTGGTCCCCCCCTATGGAGAACCATAACGTGCACTGCATCTTCTCGTGATGCAAACAGGTCCACCTCTGCCCGGCCGAACCGCTACCAGATCTCCGCCATCACCTGGGGGTGAAGGCGCCTGTCTGCCGCCCGGCGGCTCCCCCTAGACAACAGGTCTGCCCCATTGTTGAGGCAGCTAGGGATGTGGACTGCCTGGAGGGAGGAGAGGTTTGGCTCTGCCTACAGTCGTAACGGTTCGCCATCTGACCCAGCGGGAGGGACCGGACCCCGCCTTGGCAATCAATGTATGCCATCGCTGAAGTGCTGTCTGACCTTATCAGAACCTGTCGGCCCTTTAGAGCCGGCAGGAAGTGCTGAAGAGCTAATCAGCACCATGTGCAGCTCTAACATGTTTATGTGGCGTTTCGCCTGAGTTATGGTCCACCGCCCGTTGGATGTTGCGCCATTGTAGACGGCTCCCCAACCACAGGTAGAAGCGTCTGTGGTGATGGTGGAGCGACCTGCTTGACCTTCACTGGATGGAAATGCTTGGTCGCGTACCACCCTTTGAATGTGCTTGCTCGCAGCATATAGAATATATAGAAATATATATAAGGTAGTTAGATTAATCTTTTTGTCATTGCACAGAGTACAAGTACTAATGCCACGAAATGCATTTCTCTCCATTTTACCCATCCTAATACCAACGTGTCTCGGAGCAGTGAGCTGCCATATAGTGCTGCCCAGGGAGCAGTTAGACGCTTAAGTGTCTTGCTCAAGGACACATCAGCACGCTACCAGGAGGAGCTGGGGATCGAATCGGCAATCTTCCGTTTACTAGAAGACCCGCTCTACCTCCTGAGCCACTGCCTTATGATATTCCTCTTAAAACCAAGATAACATATCTGGGTGTTCACATTCAAACTTCCCTACACAGTGCAGTAAAGTCTAACTATGAAAACCTTTTCAAAGGGATTGAACGTGACATATCCATATGGACAAAATGACCTGCTCCTTTGCAAACCATGGTCGCTTCCATTAGTGGTACATTGGTAGTGGTACATCGCTTCCGGTGGTACATTGGAAAAAGGTTGACACATTAGTTTGTAAAAATATTTGGAATGGCAAGCATCCAAAAATCAGGCTTTCTACCGTACAGTGGCCGTCAGGGGTGGGAGCAGAGGGCGGGAAGGGGGTAGGAAGGGTGGGAGGAGACGGTAAAAATGTATGTGTATTGTGATCTATTTAGTTGGTTTTCAACCAAAAAAACAATTGCTCACAAAAAACTGTGTTTCTGTGTGTACTTCACAGAGAGAGGAGGAAGTAGAGTGTATTTTGAGACATAGATGAGTTAGAAAGAGTCTGAACTCGTATGAGGGTGAGAGATGTGTGTGTGCTTGTGTGTTTGATGTGGTTTGTCTTTGATTGTGCAGCTAATATACCAAGGACTTACGGATCCTCCATTCCTCCTCCCACATCGTAAAGATCGCCAGCGAAACCACATCTCCGTGACAACCCCTGCAGAGCTGGCTCCACAGCAGACCATCCTATAATATCAGATTATTATGCATCTCTCTCTAATGCTGCCGTTAACCACGGCGCTCTTTTATCCTTCTTTTTCATCTATTTCTATCATGTAGGATGCATGCACGCACGCACGCACACCCCACGGTCTTGGTTGAGGTCATTTTATATGTTGAAATGTCTTTCTGTGTATTGTCCCTTGAAGTGGAAACATGCTTTTAGAAATTTTTAAATAAAAAACTGAAATCTCATTTACATAAGTATTCAGACCCTTTACTGTGGCACTCCAAATTGTGGTCAGGTGCATCCTGTTTGCTTTAATTATCCTTGAGCTGTGTCTAGAACGTGATTGGAGTCCACCTGTGGAAAATTGAATTGATTGGACATAGTTTAGAAAGGCACACACCTGTGTATATAATGTCCCACAATTCAAACTGCATGTCAGGACAAGAACCAGGCCAAGGAACTCTCTGTAGACCTCCGTGATAAAGTTTGGCGAGGCAAAGACCAGGACAAGGGTATAAAACCATTTCTCATGCTTTGAGTGTTCCCAGGAGCACAGTGGCCTCAATTTTTGTGAAATATAAGAAGTTTGGAAGCACCAGCACTCTTCCTTGAGTTGGCCGTCCGGCCAAACTGAGTAAACGGGCAAGAAGAGCCTTGGTCGGGGAGGTGACCAAGAACCCAACAGTCCCTCTAAAAAAAACTCCCGGAAGGATGACCATCTCAGCAGCACTACATCAATCAGGCTTTTATGGTAGAATGGCTAGACGGGTGTCAATCATGAGTAAAAGGCATACTGTAGGACAGCCCGATTGGAGTTTGCCAAATGGCATTTAAAGTCCCTGTAAAGTGAATTCAGTGATTTGTTTCTAAACACGTTACACATGTTAAGAAAGTAAATGCTGAAAACATGTGAAAAGACTGTGAAGGATGTAATACTGAATTGTGGAGTTAGACTGTTAAACTGTTTCTCACCATTTTTGTGAAGCGGATACTTTGAGTGGGGATAAATCGCGACCCGATGACGTATAACACCAGGTCAGACCATCAGAAACAGACCATCGGTGTTGAAATTGGTTAAGTTAAGCTAGGCTAACAGCCCGGAGTTTAGAATAAAATGCTGTTTTGGGAACAAACAAACAAAATAAATACCTGGAGTAAAAGACATCTTCTGGGAGACCGTGAACTCATGCCAAGTCTTTGTGCCGATCCCCCTGGCATCCCCTGGCTGCGATATCGCACAGCAAGATGCACAGCGGGGATTCTCCGCAGCCAAATAAAGAGAGGTCCTTGAAGAACAAGCTGCTCCAGAGCGCACACGACCTCAGACTGGGGAGATGGTTAACTTTTCAGCACCACTATGACCCCGAGCATACAGCCAAGACAAGGCTGGAGTGTCTTCAGGACAAGTCTGATTATCCTGGAGTGCCCCAGCCAAAGTCGATACTTAAACCCCATAGAACATCTGTGGAGAGACCGGAAGATGGCAGTTCAAAGATGCTTCCCATCCAATGTGACTGAGCTTGAGAGGATCTGCCATGAACAATAGCATAAACTTCCCAAATCCTGGTGTGCATAGCTTCTAGAGTCTTACTGAAGAAAACTCGAAGCTGTAATTGCTGCCAAAGGGTCTTCTACAAAGTACTGCATTTAGGGTCTGAATACCTATGTAAATGAGAGATTTCAGTTTATGATTTTTAATGAATTTACAAAGATCTCTAAAAACATGTTTTCACTTTGTCAATATGGGTTATTGAGTGTAGATTGATTGGCAAAAATTACAATTTTATCCAAGTATGCAAAAAGTGGAGGGGTCTGAATACTTTCGGACCAGCAAAAACTGGTATCGATTATGAGGCCACGCGGGATGAATGTAGCAGAAACCACAACTTTCAGGTAAAACTAAACTCTAAACTGGAACTTTCTCAACTCTTAATCTGTTGACAAATTGATTGCTTGATTACCTCAGTGCGACTGGCTCAGACACCCTTTTAATTAAAGACAGTACTTCCAACTGTGCTTGATACGGGCAAGAATCCAGTAGACAAAGTATCCCTTTAAGTGAGGTCACTTGCTGAACAACCCATGTCTGATTATTTTCCCAAACATTCCTTTAAGTATATATAATAACTAAGTATATACAACACATATATATATTCATTATTTTTAACCTCATAGTGGGTGGAAATTGTGCAGCTTGTTCTCGCTAGTGGAGGAGTCTAAACTTTTTATTTGTTGGATTTACAACATAGCCCCTGGGAACCATGCTGGTATTTCCATGGTTGGCTCTCAACAACATATGAGGCCTGTTTGGCTTTAAACAGTTGCAATTTAGTGAAGGTTGGCCCGGTCAGAAAAACTCCCACACCAATAAATTCACTGCCATGACTCACTGTATGATTTTGGGTGTGTTACATATTGTATGTGCACGTGCATTTGGGTGGGAGTGTGAGATGTTAGGCGTAAATTACTGTATATTTACACCCTCAGAGATAGGGATAGGCTCTCTTGCCACAATATGTTATCTGTGTCCCTGTACATTTGCACAACCCATGTCCACAATCCGTGTCACACTGGTCCCTGACTCAACTCGAGCGGTCTTTGTCATGCCCTTCATTTTGTTTTTTTGGTCTGTTTCTCCCTGACTTCTCTTTCTCCTCCTTTTCCCACTAAAACTCTTAATTTCCCTCTGTCATGTACTCTATCGCACTGAGGGGAACTATCGTTCCAAAGCTGTTGTGAACTCTACGGTCAGGATGTTTTTAGTAGGAAAAAAAACCAAACTAATTCAGAGTGTTTCCTATTGCATGGATTGCAATCTATTACTCATGGGACTGATGGTCAGATCACGTAATCCAATTGAAACGCTCTGCATTCACGCCTGAAAAGGCAGAGGAAGTGATGACGCTGCGCTTCTGTCCCGCTCAGGGCAGGTATATATTGCCGCTGGACTTCCTCCTCTTTTCAAACTTTGCGTAAGAAGAATCCATAACGAGACAATCGTATTTACATGCCTGCTTCACCTCATGGATCCCACTTGTGTGAGCAGGTGTGAATCACTGGCTCGAGTACTGTTCGGTGAGGCAGTATATTCTAACATTCATCATTTATATCTCTGTTACTCTCTTTTTTCCTCAGTGAAAAATATATAGTCATGACACAAGGAGGTCGTATCCGGACTGTGGACACGGCAGGGAGAAAAGCGACAGCCATTGGTCCTGCGCCGCGTGCCTGGGTAGGAAGCATGGCAAGGTGCCGCTCCTCGAGGACACTGTGGAGTGCCCGGCCTGTGCTTAGCGCACCTGTTTGTGTCGCGAGAGGCGGTGTACATTATGGTTCTCCCTAAGGGGGGGACCAGCCACCCTTGGGCGTGGACATGTTAGCCCACCCTGGGCGGGAGACACCGCTCTACGCGTTTCCCCCTGTGGCACTCATTCATCTTATTGGCCCAGCCACCAGTGGTTCGCTGATCATGAGTGCGGGCCCCTCGTTGGCGCTCCCCCTTCGGCGAGACCTACTCACGCAGGCGCCCGGAACGATTTGGCATCCGAGCCCGGGCCTATGTCGGCTTCGGGCCTGGTGCCTGAGAGGGAGAAGCTCCCAGCTTTGGGCCTCTCAGATGAGGTGCTTTCCACTATACAGAGCACCAGGGCACCCTCTACATGCTCCCAGCACACACTGAAGAGGCGTATTGCTGCCCAGTGGTGCGAACAATAGGGACAATATTATAGTTCCTGCGGAAAGTGTTTTTTGAGGGGATAGCGGCCGCTACACTAAAGGTCTATCTGGCAGCTATTTCCGCATGTCATGTGGGCTTGGACCGCTGGCGTCTCGCTTTATGCTGGGCGTGCAACGCCTGCGCCCAGCCCTGGCGTGCCTAATCCCTTCTTGGTAGTTTTGTGGGCTCTGTCACGGCCTTCATTCGAGCCCCTACATACCTCAGGCATTAAGATCGTTTCTCTGAAAACAGCTCTGCTGCTGGAGCTTGCTCTGCAAAATGGGTAGACGAGCCGCAGGCACTGTCAGTCCACCCATCCTGCATACAGTGCTTGGATGGAGGTGATAGTGATCATGCGTCCTAATGCTTCATTCACCCTGGAGGTCATTACCACTCCATTTCGGAGTCAGTTCATTGAGTTAGTAGCCTTCTCTCCACCACCTTTTGAGTCAGACAGGGGCAGACAGAGCTGCTGCAGCAGGTTGGGTGTTGCATTGTTATGTGGACCGCACTAAGGGATCTAGGCGCGGGGACCAGATGTTCGTGTGCTTCGGCATCTAAGCAGAGGGTAAGCCCCTGTCCAAGGAGCAGTAGGCTCATTGGCTAGTGGAAGCCATAGACTTGGCCTACAGGAACCTGTCATTCGAGGCCCCTCAGAGAAAGAGAGACGTCATTGGAGAATATGTCGGGGAGCGTCTTGGAGCTCTCCACACACACACACACACACACACACACACACACACACACACACACACACACACACATTTGTGCACTTTTACATGTTGTACATTACTAGTTCTGCGCTGCCACATGCTGTGTGGTGTACAGACCTGAGTATGTAGTTGTTACAGAAAGCCCATAAGCATTTTTCCCCTCACATCCCCACTCACATATCTGGGACAAACATGCCAGTGGGGGGGGTATGTTATTACGTGAACCTCCCTTGAGTGATCACTATACTATTGTGTGATGGTATACGGTCCTATGAGTAATAGATCGCAGTCCCTGCAATAGGGAACGTCCAGGTTGCCCAAGCAGCGGGGTTCCCTGAAGAGGGACTAAATCTATTACTGCGCTGCGGGCGGGTCACTTACTCTGCTTATCAGGCATGAATGCAGAGCCTTTCGATTGGATTATGTGATCTGACGATCAGTCCCATGAGCAATAGATCTGGTCGGGTCAGGGAACTGTGGTTGCCTACGCAACCCAGATGTTTTTTCCCCAAGACCAGGCTGAGGTTGGCCTTTACCTGGTATCTGAGTTTTACAATCATACATCTTTGTATTATATTTGTATGTAAGACTCACTGATCTAACGTTACAAGTCATGTTACTTTTATGCCGTTGAACCGACAATCGAAAACTTCTCCCTCTCGGTCTCTCCGACTCTGTCTCGCCACACACATACCCCAGCACCAGATCGCGCATGCACATTCCCTCTCGCGAGACTTGTGAACCGCCCGCAGTAACCAACGCATCCAGGGTCATTTCAATATTATATATCAGAATCCCAATATATTAGATATTATTATATCTAAATGGTATAAAGTAACAATACTTGGGATTCCCTGGTCTTTTATGAAATATATCTATTTGAAGGTAAGCAATGCCACTTTTAGAATCATTTACAGTACAAGGAATTTCTTATGGTGGGGTTTGGAGCACTTGGTTTGGTGCAATCGCTCCGTTTAAAAATGTATCGTCCCTGAATCGTATCGTAGCCCGTGTATAGGTATGTAACACATAACCTTCTAATTTACCTGCCTGCGTTGCAACACTTACCTAGCTGCCATTTGCCTATCGGAACACCCTCAGTGAATACCATTTTTGTGTTGTGTGTGTGTTTGTGTCATTGCATGTATATAAACAGTATTTAGGATCTCACCTGCCTCACGGCCCACTTCCAGCTCTAATCATTAGGCCCTGGCAGGTGGAGGCTGTCTGCCCATGGGCCAAGAGGGCAGAGAAGCCATCATGCCTCCGGCTGGCCCCAGGGCCTTATGGCCTACAGTGACATTGATAAGGTGGAAGGGAACTAGTGTGGATTTGAGCTGTGTAGGGCCTACAGCTGAAACAGCCTCAACACTGACTATAATCTAGTCGTATAGTACAGTATTTGTCTGGCCATGTCATCGTTCATTACCATCACACCTCCTGTAGCCATTTGCCTGACATGACCAAATAAGATCCACTATTGCTTCTCTTAACGTCAGTTTAATTTACCTTAATATTAATTTGGGGGAAAACATTGTCACTTGGAAGTCTACCATTGAATATGCTGATAGTGGGTTCTCTTCAATTCCCCAAGGTGCTTTTAATTTTTACGGTTTTATGGAATTCCTAAGGTGGCCCCCCATCTCCATAAGTCACGCCGCTGTAGTATTGACTGCCACCTTCAGTTTTAAAGTTGATAGAGATATCTTCACAATTGAAAGTTTGATGGTTAAATCTTCACCCGACATTGAGCACTAGTGGGCAAGGGAAATCCTTTAAGTTTATCTTTGTTCTCACAGACAGCCCGAGGGAGATAATAGGTTGAGGTCAGTCTTCAGTGTAGCGCACCCCCCCCCCCCCCCCCTCTCTCTGGCCATTTCCTATTATATTGTCCCCGGGTGCCAACTCTTGAGTTTGGGGCAGGGAGCAACTCATCAACCCTCCTTATGGCGCATAAGAGAGCACACTTCCTTTCCAGGTTTCATTCAGAACAGATTCTGTTCTATTGTTTTTAATATCTGTAATATAATATATTATTGCTTTTAAAGGGGAAAGCAAGCTTAAACACAGACAATATTATCATCTGTGTTTAATCTTGCTTTCCTCTTTAAAACCAATGGCTTCTGTGTGAAGATGGGTGTCCAAATTTTACTCGATACTTGTTTGCGTTCTCTCTCCCCTCCAAACACACCACACAGATCATGCTGCCGCCTGTCTTCCAGGAAAGCCTCAGGCCGTTATTGTGTTCACGACACATGGTTTATTTTTGTCTCCTACCATTGATTAGTTTTCTGTCTCAGCAACAGTGTGTTAGCAACTATGTGTTAGCAACAGTGTGTTGCTCAGACATGTGTTTACCATGTCTCCTGTAATTCAGCCAGACTTCAAGTGTCTCTCTCTGAGTGGCATCCTAGCCGATCTGGGGCTCATCATTTCCTGCGTTGTTGGGATGCACGAGAAATAGTTCTTCCTGTTAAGATATCTTGGTTTGAACACATAGAATGAAGCCCAGTTGTATATTGCTAGGATTCTAATTTTCTCTAAAGTCATCTCAGCTCCATGTCCATCGGTTCAGCGCTAGGTCGATAGCGAAAGGTGGAGGTCCTCTCCATAGATTGCTCAGCAGAACAATCCGATATGGTGTCAGATGTGCCATGGAAATAATGGCATCCATCAATAGACACTTGTTGGAGTCTGGTCGGGGGGTGGAGGAGGAGGAGGAGGAGATGGGGGGGGGGGCTACCAGTATATTTTCCAAGGGATAAAGCTGTAAGTCTTTAAAGTCCAGCTCCAATCGTAGATACTGGACGGGACAGTTTGAAAGTAGGGAGTTGTACGGAAAAAAACACAAACAGAGTTTTCTTTGGTTCCACTAGACTTATATTTTATTGTCATTTTGGTCTGCAGGATAGATTTGCAGCACGGAAATCCAGCAGCAGCTCGCGTCTTGGATGGGTCCATGTCTTTGTTTGTATTTGTTCTTTGTGCAAGGCGAATAGCTGTCACATCCACCACCCCCAGCTAAGGTTCGATATGTACTCAGGTGTGTCCCATTGTAATGTTCATCATTATGTCATCAGAGGACTCCTAATCCTTTTGTCGATCTGCAGACCATCAGGGCATTGAGTAGCCTACGAAAGCACTGAGCTACTTCCTTAATATGGCAATTTTACACGATGGAAAAGGAGTTTGGTGAATATGGCGTGGTGGGGGGGGGTGCCTAGCGATTTGGAGATTCAAGTGTGAAAACGCTCAACAGCCCTGCTGGTGCGCGTGCATTGTGAGCCACAGCTTTGTGTTTAGAGGAGTAAAATGCACCCACCACCCAAGCGGCTTTTGATTTCCCTTTCACACGCGACAAAGTACTATTGATCCCAAGGGAAAGGGGCCGGCGAGGAAAAACTCTTCCTCATCTCCTGGGAGCCGCCACATGTGGGTGTGCCCTGAAATGCAGACAGGCAGAGAAGAACGCGCCCTCACACAATCACACATTCTCAGATGTACAAACCAAATAGACACGCACGCAGGCAAATATATGCACACGCACATTGTGAGCAGAGAGAAGCCGAGAGTGAAACTCTTTTGGGAGCGAAGTACATAAACGACAAGCAATTTTCAGTTGGTGAGCGGAGCGTTGAGAGGAGTGACAAGATCAATCACCATGGTGATCACCCATGCAGATTTCAGCCCTCCCCGGCATCATCAGGGCTGATGACATTGATACAACCAGACAAGATGGCTTGACGAGTGTGTAAAAGAGGCCAAGAGGGAAGAGTTTGTTGTGCGTGTGTCGGTGGGGGTGGGGGGGGGGGGGGACATTGACAGATCTCTGACTGTGAAAAACATGAGAAATGCCGTCTTTGTCCAGAGCTGCGGAGTCGCTCTCGCTAAGTGGGCAGAGGTAGGCGTTTCGTCGGGCAATTGAAGGGTGGGGGTTTTCTTTTCCATGGATTTGTGTCATCATATCTCGAAGATGGCCACAGCTGGAGAAAAGTGGACGTATTGATCTCGGGAGTTTCATCTCTCAAAGATACACGTCCACCGGGCACAAATTTTGACTTTTGAGAAACAGATATTGTGCTTTCCAAAAACATCCCTTTCATGACATTCACGCCTTGTGTGATCGAGAACAGGCGGGATTGAGACGGGGAGAGTGTGACGAGCAGAAGATAGTATGTGGCAAAGCTTCTCGGTGCAATTTCGGCTCACGACGCGACCACAGAAAACTGTGGCTGTCTATGTGAATGAACTGCCTCCTTATTGTAAAGCAACACTGTGTAACTTTTTCAACTTAAATGAACAGCCTCGGAATCATTTTGATGGCACACTCACTTGTGCGTTACACTTTACGGCACTACTTCACTCGCTTGATGTTTGGCTCCGGTAATTTTTTTTTTTTTTTTTTTTTCTTTCTCCTGATAAAATGAATGAAGAAAAATTGCAGATGAAAATGTCCGGTAATAATGCTCATACAAAACGCAGCCGCTCCACCTCCCCGACGGCGCGGGCGAGACGGGCCGTTGCTGCACCTGGCACCCGCAGGGCCGGTATACCCCTCACCTCAGCCGGCACGCTCCGTGCAAGGAGCTTGGGGGGAGGTTATATCTGCTTATATCTGCGTTTCTAACATAGACTGTTATGGAAGCGTGGCCGATAAGGTTCAAATTTGTCAAGTAAAAACAAATTATTTTAGGACACCAGACCCAGTTTTGCGACAGTGGTGTAAAAGTGCAATTACACTCAGAAACTGTAGGGGCGCCAAATCCGAAAAACCAAGAGTCACATACTGCTGCTTTAACATTAGTCCATAAAAGTACTTTCTTAAAACATGCTTTCATAGATTTGCATTTTTGTAGATTTGTGTTTGTGTTTTATTCATTGGACGTTTTATATTCACTCTTTTTTTCTGTTGCTTTCTTTCCTTGTTTTGGTGTTTTAAAGAGTACACGCTTGAAACTCTTGACTCTTTGTTTTTCAATTGTTAACCTTTTAATTTAGCTGTTCCCCTGCTTGAATTCCAGGTCTTCCACTTTGTGAATTGACTTTTTGTTCACAACGAGTGTTGATAGTTGATTTATTATGCCCTGACATGTTGGTGTTTTTAATGTTGTAACCATTGTAATGCTGGCTTTCTAATATATTTTTTTCCCTTTTGAGTGCCTGGTCTTCCCTCTTAGTTATTTTTTCTTATGTATTCTATGTACACACAGTTCCAAGAACAATCATCTCACTTTTCCGCTGCTCACAGTGATGCTTTGTGGGTAGTCGAGTGGACAGAGAGTGGTTATATCACCGCTGACAGCTCCTAACCAATGTTGGCCAATACCAAGTCATGCTAACACACACAGACAGACACACACACACACACACGCACACACACACACACACACACACACACACACACACACACACACACACACACACACACACACACACACACACACACACACACACACACACACACATACACAAACCTAGATGTCTATCACACTTCCGACATTACTGTGAGGGGCTGAATGAGTATTGGGATAAAACAGTAATTAGAATAAACAGCATCGACCTCTCTCTCTGTTCTATCTCCTCCATACAGAAAATGAGATTAACGTAAGTTTCAATTGTGAATTAGGTTAATTAGCGACACAAAATCATTCAACACTTCAAATCAAAGCAAAATCCAATGATGAGCGTGAGACACGAAGCCACTTATAACATTATTTGCGGGCATATTTATTTGCTCATAACACTTGATAGGCAAGAGAACGTCTCATTAAATATTAACATTTCGGTGGATTAATTACAACTGGCATCTGAGAGACTTGTTCTGCAACGGCAAGGAGACAAATGGTTAATAGAACGTGTTGCAGTGTATTTGGCAGTCATTATTAATCTGTGTGCTGGCAGATTCTGTCCCAGCCCGGTGTTAATAAAGCTTGGTTAATTAGACTGATTGATTAGATGGTGGTGATGTTGAGCCGCTCCTCATGCCGTCAAGCCTGTAATAAGATGAGATTAGGACACAGACATACACACACACGTAGTGGTCGGCCTGTGCGCCGCTCCCTCCGTCTTTCGCCCTGTTTGTCTCTCTGTCCATATTCAAACAGGATTTACTGGCGTGAAGCAGCCACGCTTGCCAGAGCCATGCACCCAACACGAGAAGCCACATTATGTTAACATGAAAAGATTGCAAATCTATCGCTCCCCCTCATCCCCTTCTGTCCCCCGTCCCTGACTCCCCTCCTCTTCCTCTCCCTCGCCCTTCCCTCCCTTGCCTCTTCGCTCTGATCTGGTCTGTGTTCCTGTCTCATCACATCCCATAAATGCATCACTATGGCCTCCGTCTAGCCAAGGAAAACACAGGATTGGCTGGAGAGACGAGAAACCTCGCATCTGTCTCAACTCAATATGTGGAGCTGCACATGGCCTTGGTGTGTGTGTGTGTGTGTGTGTGTGTGTGTGTGTGTGTGTGTGTGTGTGTGTGTGTGTGTGTGTGTGTGTGTGTGTGTGTGTGTGTGTGTGTGTGTGTGTGTGTGTGTGCGTTTCATTTCAAAACTTGGAAGTGATTCGAACAGTTTCCTGCTAGCAGTATCCAAGCGTAGTAACTTTTGTTTCTTGTTGTAGCCATCAAAACACATATCCATATGTACATTGACAAATACCTAAAGCAACTAATATCTGAAATCCGATGTTTTTCGATGTCTGGGTTTTGACCCACAGTTGGGTCGCGGAAGATTTTAATGGAGTTGCCAAATTAAATTATATAGATTCAGATTGGCTACTTTCAATTTTTAATTATTGGGCCTCATTCATCAACTTCTATGCAACATGTGTAAAAACTCTCCAATAACAAATTGATCAAATAAACTTGTGATTTATAAAGTAATTCTTACGTCTTAGTAAGGCTTGTAAGAATCTTTTAAGGCAGGTACTGTAAGTAGCATTGTTAAGTGGGTTGTGATGAGTTGTCATTTAGAAAAATTTGGTCCCCAGAAAAAAGACAATACCTCGTTCCACCTCACTCTTCCCAGCTCTGGATAGGGTTAAACTGAGCCCAAACTGCGTTAGCTTCACCGAGGAGTGAGGCGCCTGTACCTGTGACCCTCCTTCTGATCAGACCCAAATCAGTCTGTATTTAGTGCAAAGTGCCTGCTCATCAGTACAGTGTAGTAAAGAGACTCTCCCTCTCTGCAGTTAAACTTTATGGCTTGCCCGCCGCCTTTGTCTCCAGGCATTAGGTATTAAAACATTAATTTATTTTTTTTGCCAGGTCACCAGTCCTTCACGTCAATACAGCCCAACTGAGCTCTTTTAAAGAGACACGCTCTGTTTATGTGAGTGTGTTTGTGTTGCAGGAGCTCTGATTAACTCATCGTGGGCAGTTATCTCTCCTTAGAGAGTGTTCATAGGGAAAATGATTACTTTGGAAAAAAGCAGAACTTTATGAAAATCGGCCCACTTCAATTTGCGTTCCGCAGGCCTGCGGTTCTCTCCCTGTTTATGGGTATTGTTGGAAATCTATAAAGCTGCGCAGAGGCGGCGAATAACACTCGGGCGAATTCACAAAAGGACCGCGCGGCTTTTGCTGCCGCGAAAACCGGAGCAAATAACAGGAAAAGCAAGCGTCTAATTCACAAAGCACTCGCAAACGTTGAAATGCACCACTTAATGCGCTCCCATGCAAATAGTGTTTAGGTGCGCCGGTGCTATTTGCGCGTATTAAAATTAGGTGTTATTCATACATTTGCCGCAAAATTGGCCCCTTTCTATGCAAATAGCCTCGTTGCAAAAAAACGTCCAATTGACATACACCGGCGCTAATAGCCACACGCAGTTAGGGTGAAATTATACGTGCCTGCAGAGAGCTGGTGGTAATTGCTCAGAGACCAAAAAATAGCTCTCTGTGCGAGCTTCAGAGAGCTGCTGCATTTGAAGGGCGTCAGTATAAGGGGTGTCACTCTCAGTCTTTCCAGTGATCTGCAAATAATATTTTGACATTATTATTATGATTATAACTGCCGTCACAGTATCCGAAGGTAGCGATGCCTTGAACGGGGCAGTCCGTCGTGGTTTTCAAAACGCAGCCCACAAGCCATTTGTTGAACCTTTGAAAAATGTATTGTACAAAAAAGGCATTACAAGCGATGACCAAAATGTTCCATAATTCCTATTAAACTTGTCATTGAACCAGATGTCATTAACCTGCAGGATCATGGACTGCTCCATGCATGGGGAGACCCCGTTACGTGGAGACCCTGTTAAGCTTGGTTTATAGTCGCCGCAGCCGTGGTGTAGTTTAGTGCCCGGAGTGTGAGCAAATCCTCCCGTCAGGATTCTGCATTGCACCGGCGCAGCCCCTCCAATCATTTCCTGACAATGTTACATTTCATTTAACAGTTTCAATCAAAATAACTTCTGTCCGTCAATTATTTTAAGTGTTATATTTATTTAAGACTTTGAATTCGTAAAACAGGCAAGTGTGTAGGAGCAGTGGTGTAAATGTGTAACGACGAGAACGATGAGACATACTGTATAGCAAAAATACCCCCCTTCGGAACTGGATTTTAATATGAGGGACTGGACTGTCTGACACTGTAGAGAGAGTCAATTCATTCATAATCAGAGAACACCACAGTTGAAGCTTTAGAAATTCGGAGCCTTAACAAATAAACAAAAGGAAAATGAATCCAGACATGTTTTTGAGGGGGCCCCCATATAAATGTGCCATAAACCAAGACAAAGAGACACCAGTTGGAGAGACCCTGCTCCACGGTGCCTGATCTGGTTTTTCAGGAGACAAGATTCTATGTCCTACAAGTGTATGTGTTGACCTTCAATGGCTGCCCATTAAAAGGAGCAGGATTAAATTCCTAACTCTATCGATATCAGAGAGCTCCTACGACCGTACGCTCTTGTAAGGGCACTGAGGGTCTACCAACATAGGATTCCCGTTGGCTCCTCACACAAAGAATCAGAGCGAGGGTGATGGTGCACCCACTCCAGATCAGCCATGTCTGTGCAATAGTTTAAGAAAATATAGAGGTTGTGCAATGGTTATTACTCACAGAAATACCACAACGTTTTTCATATTGCATGGAAACGTAACTTACTGAAAATGTAATCCAAGGTAAAAACTCAGCAAATAAAACACACCGTTGTCTGTGGAAACAGACAACGGTGTGTTATATCAATGAGAAGTTGTGGTTTACAGGCAAACATGGAGAGTTGTTTTAAAGACAGCAGGGCTGCACTGTGTAGATCGCATAGTGGTTGCTCCGCAAGACGAGCGACCAGGAGACGACAGACCGGGGGGAGCCCATGCGGCGTTCACCCTCAACTCGGAAAATCGTGCTGCGTTTCAGAGATCCTGGGAAACTGTAAAACGCACCCGAAACTACTAAACTGGACCCCGTTTATTGCTGCCTGCAGCTATATTTATTATTATTATTGATAACAATAGAGAATGATGCTGTCAGTACGACTAGATTGTTTATCGGGTTTCCTTTAAAAAAGTAAATGTGAACCCAAACGTGAACCCAAATGTGAAAAACAGACTGAACAGACCACAGCGCTTGTGAAATGTATGGAGAACTTATTGACGAGGTTATACAATACCTTGGGTTTCGCACTGTTCTGTGAGGTGGTATTGACAAATTTTAACATGCCCTCACTGGACTAGAACTGCCTCCTGGGCACACACACACACACACACACACACACACACACACACACACACACACACACACACACACACACACACACACACACACACACACACACACACACACACACACACACACACACACACACACACACACACACACACACACACAGTCTTTTATGCTGCTATAGCACATTCTCAAAAGCTATGTCACTGTTCTTTGGGTACACAGAGACCTATGCACATGATAATACAATACACACACACAGCTTTATGACTCCTACACCCTTTCCACCGTTGCAGCATCTCAGTTCTTAGTTTCTTCACCGCCGAGACCATTAAACCAAATCCCCTCTAAAAAAGGGTTTAAGGCCTCTCTTGGCCAGCCGCTCTTCTGCTCCACAGCCCTGCCGTGGCTCTTTTCATGTTTTTAAATCAAAGCCCAAAGAGGGGCAACAAGGGGGAAAGAGGGGAGCGGTGGAAAAGAAAAGAAAAAAAGAAAAAATAGGGCAGGTTTTGTGTAGGTGGGTTGAAAACTAACTTTGGTTACAGACGCGCTCACACACACACACACACACACACACACACGCACGCACGCAAGCACACACACACGCACGCACGCACGCACACACACACACACACACACAGACACACTGAACGTATGCACACGTGCATGGTTTATCTGATACGGTACATGCCCTCCCGCCTCACTGGGCTCAGCTGGGATATTCATTTTTGTTCCCTGCGTCTCCCCTCTCACCTGCAGTGTTACTGTAGAGTTTTACCTCTGTCTGTTACCACACACACACACACACACACACACACACACACTGTATAATGTATTCTTTAACACTTCCACATAGGTATGAAAGCCAGAGTAGAGGCCGCTTTTTTCTGCTATTTGGTCTCCGCTGCTTCCAGACGGTTGCGATTTAGGGATCATGGCGGTGTGTAGCGTTTTGATTCGGCTGGTAGTCAACCCGAAAATGTTTTCCTTGATGGTTTTCTGGCAGGGGCCATGTTGTTGTGGGAGCTCTGGCCAGCTCTTTTCACCTGCCAGCTGCTCTACTCATACTGGTCCTTCTGGAACCCTTTCCAAGTTTTCCTACTTAAAAAAAAAAAAAAAACCTCTCTCTCCTGCATCTCCTGTCTGGACCCTTGCTTAGTGTGTCAGTGTGTTTTTCACCTTACCATCAGTGTTTCACTCTATGCCGAGCAGCGAAGGCTGGAGTGATGGGTCCAGTGCTCCTTGTAGAGTTTCAGTCGGGACCAAAAAAACAGATTGCCGCAATGGCTTCCAGGCCGCGCTGGACTTGATTTTTCGAGATTGTACGGTTTGGGTTTAAAGCGCTAAGTGCCCTGGCAGGGAAACACATTTCAAGTCGGTGTCTGGGGTGCTCTGGCACGGGTCTCCTAGTTGTTCTGAGGATCAAGTCTTAAGGCTGGGAGAGGTACTTTGAGTTATTACTCTTTCAGTTGTTGTGAAAAACGCTGCCAAAGGACCTGCAGCAGGTTCAACACATTTCCACTCTTTAAAGTCTTGACTTAAGTGTTTTTATCGCCTTCCAGTGTGGCTGCACAGAGGCTGTGTGCGTGTGCCTGAGAGAGAGAGACAGAATGTTTTGGTGAGATTATGCAGAAATCGAATTGATCTTATAATTATGGTGATTAAGGAGATGGAGAAACCATTTTCATGTGTATCATTCAATATTTCAAATATTATTGGATTCAAAAGAAAAATATATTCATATATTTTCCCCCAAAAGTACTGAAAGAAGCTATTACTCTTCTGTCAAAATTATTGTATTTATTTATTTTATCATTGGTAGTAAATAATATTACGGTTTATATTTTAAAATAAAATAAATCATGCCCACAGATTTTTCTCCATCACCGAATAAATCACCTGTAGTGACCACATTGTCTCTTTAAAAAGATATGAACTATTATTTAGCCTGGAAACTCAGATAGTTCAAGATTCAAGATTCAAGATTCAAGAGGTTTATTCGTCACATACATATACATACTTTCATACTTCTATTCAGTGAAAGTTTCTAGTTTCCTCCCGACAAGTGTTGGTACTCTGTACCCTGCGGTCAGGCAGTTTGTTGATATTTTTCTCCTCTCTAAATCTATTGTCAAATGCTTGTCTGTATCTTCACTCCCCCAGTGTTTTCTCAGTGTGTTTTAAACACCTTGGACCCTGTCTCACCCATTCAGCGCGGGAACTTTGGTACTTGATGGGCACAGAGGTGTATCAGAGAGGTCCAGTTGATTTATTTAGAACTTTTAAAATTCATGGCTCTGTTGAGGCACTGCAGTCAGATCAGGTTAATCCAGACAGTAAGTAAAACACAGCTCGGTATCTGATCTATCCAGTTTCTCTTTCGATGGGATACAACTGGCCTTTTTTGTTATGACTGATTTGGAATTAATAGCACAAACTAAGGACCTATATGTTTTATTTGGTGACATTTGATGAGCTGCTATTAATCGGTGACATTCCATTACAAGCTACACTTTGGGTTTCCTGCAGTACAGTCGTTTGCTGAAATGCTAATGAAGTGGGGAACGTCGTCGGCGCTGTGAGCCTCCATCGCACACGCGGTTGGTGCTGATGTACCCAGGTGAACTACACTGTATGTGACCTATAAAATGGCGAGCTCCTCTCATCTCACTGTCTTTCTGGTTCTCCATCATTCCTCCGCTCCAACCCGATAACCTTTAAGATAGTCCCTCGGTGGGCGGGTGGGAGGGTGGGTGGTTGGTGGCGGTGGAGATGGGAGACAGGTGAAGCATAGAGAAAGAGACCGTTGGAGAGAGGGAGAGGAGAGAGGATACCGAGGCCGAATGACTGGCGTTCGAGTGTGTGGAAGAGAGCGGCTGTACTAGAGGGTAAAAGTACAAGGATTTGTGAGTACTTATCTGTATTAGTTACACAGGCCACATTGTCTGGGATGTTCACGCCAGTGGTCTCCGTAAGAGTAGTATTTGGATTACATCTGCTGTAGAATTTTTTATTTTTTTCCCATTCCTGTGTGCGTCAGGTAAACAGATGGAATTGCCTTCGGAAATTGGTGTTTTTATTCGGCCATCGATGAACGCTGTATTCAATGTATTCATGACTGCCGAGAAATCTCCCCAGTCAAACAAACGGAAAAACAAACAAACAAACAAACAATAAAAAGTTATCTAACCCAAACAAAACAAAGTAAATGCAAAGAAAAAAAAAAATGTATGCGGAGCAGTTTTGAAAATTAGGCTGATTGAATTTAACTGATTTGGATTGATTACGAACAGTGCTGTTTCGTATCTCCCTGAATTTCTTAGGCTTCCTGAATTTTCATTCACATTATACGGACAAATTATGCTTCTACTTAGGGAGAATATCTTCTCATAATTTCGTCTCATCAGACATCAAAGCACACGCACACTGTTTGTTTTGCCTTGTATAAAAGCCCCAGCTTTCAAAAACACCTCTGGTGCTTCGCTTCCTGTATAACATTTAATCGCAAACTCAGGTATTTTTTTTTGCTGGAAACCCGGTGCTGGCTTTCGTGTATCCAGAACTTCTTTCACAAGTTGCGCAAACGAATTGATCTGATTTTGTTTCTATATGCGGGGGGCGTCTATAAGACGGCGTGCCTTTGCTTCAGTATCGTTAATAGGTGATTTCCTGCCTGGCACACCTTTTTTTTTTTTCCCTCCTTCTCGGAGAGGAGTATTGATGATGTTGACAGGTGTGCAGGGGAAAAAAAAACGACAAAAACGGGAAAAGAAAAAAAAGGAGAAGTTCTCGTTCCGTTCTTTGATCTTTGTTTTTCCTTTGTTTTTCCCGGTTAATCACAGCGTGGAGTGTCTTCTCCCTCTTTCCCCTTCCCTCCGTCTCCCCCCTCCCCCCGTCTCGTCATCTCTCTGTGACTGATGAAGGGGCGTGAGGCGATGGCGCTGAGAACGTCTGCGGAAGATAAGTTAGTGTTCACCGCGACGTCGGTGTGGAGTAAAGCCGCGTTTGACGGATGCGCTTTGCAGAGGCGCTGAAACTATCGACGGCCCCGTTTCCAGGGGCCGCGGTCGCGATCGCGGATGCTCTGCTTCCCCCTATTGATGCCTGTTCCATAATGAGCTGGAGAACGGTTCATCTATCATAGACTCACGCCGGCGCTCTCCTCCAGCCGTTTCTTTTAGTGTGTGTCAGAGGAGCGGGTCGTCTAGCAAGCGGAAGGTTGCCGGTTCGATCCCCGGCTCCTCTCGGTAGCGTGCTGATGTGTCCTTGAGCAACACGCTTAACCCCCCCCTAACTGCTCCCCGGGCGCCTCCATATGGCAGCCCACTGCTCCTACTAGGATGGGTAAATGCAGAGAAATTGCAAACCTCCCCATTGTGGGACTAACAAACGTTTATAAAAAATAAGAATAATTCCAGCCCCACAAACCTGCAGTGCTTCAGCTTACCCAGAGGTCCAGGAAGACACCGGTTGTGTTGTGGATAAGGATGCACCAGGTTTTTGATTGTGACATATAAGAATCATATTTGAAATTCCACCCGTGATAAACACATGTATGTTTGTAACATCTCCACGTATTGTTGTTGCAATGTACCGGCACTGGATGTGAGGCTCGACCCACCCAGACGTAAGACACCTAAAGTAGTTTCCCCCACGAAAGTCCAACGCCCGCACTTTTGACTTGTTTCCCCCCCCCTTCCTGCTGCCGTTGTGAAAGCCAAATTTGTTTCCTCCCGTTTCTAAGAAAAACATACCCACCCCACAAAAAACTTTTATCCTGTCTGAAATCATACCCGAATTTAATGACGCGCCTCGTAAAAAAAGTCACAATACTGGCCTCGTCCTATAATACTGACACCGTCCGGAAAGGGCTTTTGTCTGCTTTATCTTTCTCTCCTCCTCTCTTTGTGTCTGCCTCTTCTGCCATCTCCAGGGCTTGTGAGTGTCTCTTCCCTCTGTCTGTCTGTCTGTCTGTCTGTCTGTCTGTCTGTCTGTCTGTCTGTCCGTCTGTCTGTCTGTCTGTCTGGCTGGCTGGCTGGCTGGCTGGCTGGCTGGCTGGCTGGCTGGCTGGCTCTCTATCTGCTTTACTGCCTGTCTGGCTGGCTGGCTGTCTCTCTATCTGTCTGCCTGTCTGTCTGGCTGGCTGGCTGGCTGGCTGGCTGGGTGGGTGGATTGGTGGCTTGCTGGCTGTCTCTCTTTCTGTTTGTCTGTCTGTCTGTCTGTCTGTCTGGCTGGCTGGCTGGCTGGCTGGCTGGCTGGCTGGCTGGCTCTATGCATGTGAGGCTTTTTCCCTTTCTCTCCACCTCTGTGGTTGCTCCAATGAGGGTTTCAAAGAGGCGTAGAGTGTCCTGCAGTGCTGACGGGTCAGACAAGCCGTGACAACAAAGCAGCACGGGAGCAGTCGGGGAGGAGGCTGCTCATGAAACGTAAAACACACACTGTACCTGCAGGAATGGTGACATGGAGCGTCGTGCTTGAGTGACATGCACTGAAAACGTGACTGAAAATAGAAGCAAAAAAAATAAAAAGTGTTCTGCTGTTGGTAAATTGTTGTCTGGTTTTTGAGTGGTACAGGGCTATCACGCGGGCCATTCTGGTTTGGACTTCGGTTTTGGGTCGGGATGCGTTCAAAGTCAAGTGTTTGTGTGTGTGTGTGCGCGCGCGTAAGAAAAGGCACATTGTGTGTGTGCTCGTATTTGTGTATTTCAATTTGTGTAAATTTGTTTGCATATTGACCCTGTGAAGAACACAGGCTCTACCTTTGGGTGGCGACCCCATGTAGGGTCACACGATATCCACACAGGGTTGTGGGACATTTCTCAGACTGATGTGTTGATATTTGAACGATATCTTTTTAATAATAAATTGTAATTGAATAGGTCACAAATATATAATCATTCCTATATAAGCAAGAGCCACACCATTGAGGGTATAATACTAGTCATTTTAGCTACAATCATCTCATCCACAGAGATGATATGTGCTGCTGTTTCATACAATTTCATGGTGGTTCCTCTCTTCTCTCCGTCCAGGTGACTGACAGGTCCGTCCAGGCGGTGGCAGAGCACTGTCCGGAGCTGCAGTTCGTGGGCTTCATGGGGTGCCCTGTGACCTCGCAGGGGGTCATCCATCTCACGGGGGTAAGTGTTTCACCCAACGTGGACGCCCACGCGCGGTGGGTGGCTCTTTTAAAGTCACTCGGGAAGGGCGGATGGTTCAGGACCGAGCTACACTGCGTGCCGAAAGGAAAACCAGCGCTTTCACCTGCCTGTCCATGCGTCATGAAGTGAGCGTAGACTAAAAGAAAAGTGCTTTGGAGATAAGAAATGCGGCTTTAATGCAGAGGGGTGGGCCTACGTGACACTGCAGAGTGCGTTTTCTGGTGTGATGGATGGGATGCAAATGAGTGGCTTCGATCTCCTCTTTTGAGCCTGGCTGCTCATTTAGTTTCGATTGCGATCGCTGCAGAAGAGCGCCCCGCCGAGATCGGCGGTGGGAAAGGGAAGCGGCATTTGAATGGCGTCGGTGTGCGTGTTGTAACAAATATCTTGTTTTTCCCAATTTTGGCTCGTTTCTACAAAATGTGTTATCATTACTGTACATAAAGCATTGTTTCATCAAACAGGGAACACTGATAAATAAATCGTGGGACAATGACAGATGGGAGGTTTTTTTTCTTTCCAAATGTTTCCTGGCAAACGGGGAAGAAATGGCACTTGAGCGTTTTAGTTTTAGTGCTTTCCTCTCCTCTCTGATTTACTCTGTGGTGATGGCGCGCTGGATGCTCGCTCTGCACGTTGCGGCAGTGACACGCCGCCGCATCTCCAGAGGCAAAACGTAAACTTCCTCAAAGTTGAGAACCTTGCCATGCGCTTTATCTCCGGCTCGGTGTGGAAGTTATTACGCATTAACTTTTTAAATCTCATGAAAGCCTAATGAGATGAATCCTGATAATACGCCGCTGCTCTTACTACACCCTGCTGTTTGGATATTACCATGTTAATGAGCAGGGCTCAGGGTAGTTAAAGACGTACCACGCCACAGAAAACATGGGCATGCGTTTTCACACGCACACGCATGCAGTCGCTTGAGTGCAATTCGCCGGGATTTATTTTATTTTTTCCATATCCACACCCCTCGTGTGTGTGTGTGTGTGTGTGTGTGTGTGTGTGTGTGTGTGTGTGTGTGTGTGTGTGTGTGTGTGTGTGTGTGTGTGTGTGTGTGTGTGTGTGTGTGTGTGTGTGTGTGTGTGTGTGTGCTCGTGAGAACGTCAGACATGTTACGCGTGGTATCGGTAAAAATGATTTGAAAATGATTGCGAAATTGGGTGTTTTTTATGCGCGCGCATCCCGTCCTCTTCAAATGCAATTACTGTTGTGCTAATAGGACGGAGACGCCGATGCCGCGCCGCGTTATTAGATTAAACAGTAGATTAGTTTGAGCTGGCGGGCTCTGGCCCTTTATCATCCGTGCAGCCTCCACTGACCTTGGCTGCACGGCTGCAGACAGCCTGTAATGGAGCCAGCCAGCCAGCTAGCCAGCCAGCCAGAACAGCGTCCGCGGACCCGGAGGTGGACGCGTGCGCGCGCAGGAAACGCTCGTAAACGCAAACCGAGCCTAGAACACCTCATTATTATTTATAACCGTATTAGGCGAGGTGGACTTTGAAAATTAGAACAATATGTTATGCAACTGTTATTTCTTTTTGGGGAAAGTGCAGGTTTTTTTTTGTTTCTCTTTTCCAAAATGTGACTTTGGGAACTTGGTTCGGGCTTCAACTTCTCGCTCATCAGCGTCAACTCACTTTGATATAAATCACGACAGAAAACATTTCGTTTGGGGGGAAACAATTCGGAGCTCCACTGTGCACCTGGGGCCTCACATCATTGTTTTCTGTCCTTGATATTTGTCTTCCTATATAAAAAAAAGATATATATATATATATATATATATTTTTTTTTTTAAGTATTTTCTGCCCTATTCCTCCTCCGTCTCTCTTATTCAGTCACTCCCCCTCTTCCCGCTCGCTGTCTCTAGCAATCTTTGTCTCCCTCCTAACCCTAAGTCTGCCACTCATCCTATTTCCTTATCTCTCTCTCTCCATCACAATCTCTCTCTTTCTCTCTCTCTCTCTCTCTCTCTCTCTCTCCACCCCCCCCCCCCTACCCCCCCCCCCCTCTCTCTCTAATCTCAGGCAGTAATTATCTTGTTTAGCAGTTGATTCCATCTCTCGGTGTCCCGGCACCCTCCCATCCAGTGTCGATTTGAAATGATATTCTGTCGTTTAGAATCGTTGCATTTCTGAT
>NC_137203.1:11501828-11509328 GCF_960531495.2 Zeus faber
GGGATAAGTCCACCAGTCCATGACTGATGGTGACAATAGATTTGTGATAGCAGAGCGATGGCCTTTCCTGTTTTTGCCTCGTTCCGGCTTCATATATTCACATATATATTCATTCCTGTCTACACTGACCTGTGTGTGTGTGTGTGTGTGTGTGTGTGTGTGTGTGTGTGTGTGTGTGTGTGTGTGTGTGTGTGTGTGTGTGTGTGTGTGTGTGTGTGTGTGTGTGTGTGTGTGTGTGCACGTGTGCGTGTGCGTGTGCCTGTGTGTGTGTTAGTTCGGCTTTTTCCAGAGGGATTGTCTTTACACAGCTTTCTCCCCTGACTGAACTGTCTGGGAAAGTCTGATATGGAAAGGGTGTGTGTGTGTGTGTGTGTGTGCGTGTGCGTGTGCGCGTGTGTGAGCAAGAGCGAGCAGGCGAGAGGGATAAGGAGAGAGAGAGGACCCTTCCTCTGACGCGTTCGTTGCCACCGTACATCTCACAAGATCACAAACGCCTGTAAATATGCTGCTGTGGGACGCTTGCTCTCTTTTGTTTTTTTCTTTTCCCACATTCATTTTAACATAGGAGTCCAAACTTTGGTCTTGTTCATTTTTCAAATTAAAATGTCTTCTCATGATTATCTGTTATCCTTGACGCCCATCATTCGATTGCTTTGTTGTCCTTTAGTCTGAAACGTTTTTCTTTTCAAAGCCCTTTTGTAGTTTTGAACTTTGTGTGTGTGTGTGTGTGTGTGTGTGTGTGTGTGTGTGTGTGTGTGTGTGTGTGTGTGTGTGTGTGTGTGTGTGTGTGTGTGTGTGTGTGTGTGTGACTTTGTAGCCAACCTTGTCCCGAAAGTTCTCTCACCGCACGCTTTTCCAAAGTCACAAAGGATTTGATTTAATAAACTTTCTACATTCTGTACTTGTTATAAATTTAAAAATGGCTGCTGTGAAATATAGAATCTTTTTTCCAGCTCCGGTATTTATTGCCGTTAACGGTCGTTCCCCCACAATGGCGTCTCTGTGCGCCTTGGCCCCCGGTTTCCCCGAGCCGCCCGTCGGCGGGGGACACTCGGCTTTGACGCTCCGCGCCGGCCGTGAACTCGCGCCGAGCGCCGCGCCAACTCTCCGCACATGACATCACATCCTCCGCACGGGTTCCACCCCGGCTCCACTTCCTGCCTTGCATCTCCACACTCAGCGCTGTGTAAATAAATGCCGTAATGCCGGCAGTTAGTTATGGCGCTCCATTCTGGCATGGGCACACGCACACACGCACGCACACACACGCACGCACGCACACACACACACGCACACACACACACACACACACACACACACACACACACACACACTATAGGTATTTTCCTCTAAACACGCACACACACACAGACACACTATAGGTATGTTCCTCTAAACACACACACACACACACACACACACACACACACACACACACACACACACACACACACACATATATACAGTTGAGTTTGCCCGGCCTTGACGTACACTAATGTAATTGGGTGTCAAATCAACCTCTCCAAATTGTGAAGCGCAGTCTACGCTTGGCTGGAGGAGAGCATACCTTTTGAAATGGCCATTTATTTTTCTTCCATTTAAACTGCCGCTTTGTGCTTGACCTCGGAGACTCCAGCTCTCATTTCCCGTTTGAGAGAGGGTTCTAATTTAGGTGGGGTGGGTGCCACGCTGCCCGCACTTCCCCCCTCCGCAACAAAAAAATACCTTTTCTCCTGAACCGTGAGCCGGCCTAAAATATACTCATTAACACCTACGTCTGAAGTAGACTGTGTTAACAGGGGCACTCGGCTCTGGAGGATTTTTTTTTAAATTAGACAATTACCAACGGTCATTTTGTGGAGCCATAAAACAAACAAACAAAAAAAAAGATCACGTGTGTTATGTATGTTCTCAATTAAAAAATAGTCTTTAGATCCTCACTTACTCAGTATACTTTGTGTACTAATTGTATTATGAGTATGAATAGACTTCACCTCTGAATCTTGTTTGCAAGATTTATAATTTGCTGTTGCAATTTTGCAATAGGTTGCATTGTCAGATTGAACCTTAAAATTAAAATGTCTCAGAGTGGGGAAATAAAACATGACTCTATTCCCTTTACTTTACCCCCACTCCCTATGACCTTTTTGAGTCTTATTTTATTTTTATTTTATTTTATTCATATTATTCTGTTCACTAACTGCATTGAGTTTTCGGAATCAGTTAGTTTCAGTTAGTTAGCTAGGTAGGAATAAGGTTAGCGATTATGTTCAGTTGCATCATCTCCGGGCGCGCTGCAAAGACATTTCACTGCATATATGTATGAATGTATGTATTGTCTGTGACAAATAAACCTCTTGAATCTTGAAAATGTCTGCACTTACCAAAGCAAATAATAATTATTTAAAAAAAACATGTTTTAAATAGATTTACAGAACAAAGTATTAGATTATTAAGATTAATTATTATTAGTATAAGATTATTAAAGACATTTATTCAATTAATCCGATAAGTATATTAATAGGGACATATTTAATGCCAAATAAACATGACTAAATAGCAGGAAACTTGTATCCAAAATACAAATCTTGTATTTATACCAATAAATTAATTAAATTAATTTTTAATAAATACATATTCCATCCAAAAGCCTGTATCAACTAATCACTCCTGAAATAAAATAAATAAAAAATAATAAATTGAATTAAATTAACAAAAGTAATTAATTGAATGGACACAATTTATTATTATTTGCACCCATTGCTCACTCACAATTTTGAGATTTTTATCATGTGTAAAATGAAAATGTGTTTTCTTTACTTATTTTGCCTATGTGGATGCGTATGCACGGGACGGTATTTGTGATATCCGATGATATATTTGTGTTTGTCCTCGGGACCCGGGGCAGCTGCGTTGTGCAGGTTTCAGTGTTTTTTATCAAGAGAGTGAATAATGATCCAGCTGCAGGAGAGGAGGCTCTGTGCTGCAGGGCGGGCGGCCACTCGTGGAGCCTCGGTCTGTCTCCACGTCCGTGGAGGAAGAGGAGGCTTCTCTCTGTTTACAAGGGTTTCAACATTCATATTCTTTTAGGATGATCATAGAGACTGTTTGTCTCTTTTTTTTTTTTTTTTTTACCATTATTTTTTTCTTATTTTTCAGCCTTGCTCTCCCTCGACTTCCCCTTCCTTTGTTACTGTTTCTTTCTAAATCGTTTTTCTTAACCCTCTCGCTCTCTCTCTCTCTCTCTCTCTCTCTCTCGCCCCTTCTCCGCCTCCTGGTTTTCCATCCCCATTTACCCCCCCTCCCCTCTCTCTCTTTTTGGATGAGAAAATGAATGGCAAGAAAATATGTTCCATTACGAGTAGAAATGATTAATAAGCAAAGGGGCATTAAAACGTTCTTTCTCCGAATTGACTGATTGATCATAGATCAACAATGGAAAAAACAAGCGCCGGCCCAGCGCCCTGTCACATGCTGTAGGTGTAACTAATTACAAAGAGCCTTTTCTCCACTTTTCATTTCAGGGATTTTTTGGCGTTGGGGTATTTTTCTTTTGGCAGATGTTTTTCTAAACTGTGGAGTATTTTCCTGTCATGGTTTTCACAGATGGATTAACAAAGTTACGGTCTCAGCTGTGACTCTTGCCTTCTCCGCCTCATGCAAACGTCTGCTAATTTTCCAAGTTTCCACAACCCGGCTACAATCTGCACCAATCAAAACTCGCTGTCGTTGGCCTGGTTTCCTATTGGCTCTCCACATCAATGGGACACTTGCCATTGGTTGTAGTACTAAGTCTTTTTGGCAAGAGATAAACGTTTTTGAAGATTTGGAGAGCAAATTCTACTTTTGAAGTCGGGCTTTTTAAAAATTTGCTCCAGACTGGATCACCATAGAAATTCAATTTGAATCAGAATATTGTATGTTTTGTGTGTGCGTGTGCGTGTGCGTGTGCATGTGCGTGTGTGTGTCTGTGTGTGTGTCTGCTTGTCTGTGTGTGTGAGAGGGAAAGCAGTACCATGGCTTCCGTTGTTGGAGAAAGCTTGTGGAGATGGTCACTTATATCCAGGATCTATTTGTTATGCAGTGCCTTTGCTTTGCAAACAATGTGGCCGCACACACACACGCACACAGACAGACACACACACACACACACACACACACACACACACACACACACACACACACATACTGATCAGTGACATTCTCCATGAATAATTTAGCACTTCGATCCAACGCCGGCCACAGGGGCACCTGATAGTTTCATGTTCCTTTGGGTGGCTGTCGGCGTGGGTGCCTGTGTGTGTGCGTGTGCGCGTGTGCGCGCACATAGGTTTATGCACACAGATTACGGTATTGTATTTCATCAATAGCCTTATTGTTTTGCTGTCTTTAGCTGTTACTGCTGTCTTCCTGACCTAGCTGGCACAGAACCTGCTTCGTGTTCATTTCATTCTGGTTTAAGCGTGTCTTTGCAGAAAATGATGATGATATGACAGAAACCAAATCTGTTTCATATTTATTTGAAGAGTGTGTCTTAACACACTTCACGCGAGGTGAAGGTAGGCCTTCACTTTTCCTTTGCGAGGCGGCTGAAAGCCAAAGTCTACATGACAGGAGACAGAGCAGGTTGTTTCTTTTTTGCCATGGGGGTGGTACAGAGGTGCACGCACGCACACACACACACACACTGGCCTTATGTTTCGGTTGCACACTATGTGGGTGCAGATAAGCCTGTTTACATGTGTGTTTACTGCCCACGGTGAACCTCTCCATCTTATCCCCCCTCATCCCCCCGTGTTTCCCTGCTGCTAGATATATATGTCATGCCTATGGAGCCGACTAAAGTGCCCAGTGATCTTAACACCAACTCCAGGCTTGTTTTCTCTTTAGCCCTGGCTGTGACATTTACCACCAGGCCTCCTTGGTAACTGGCCTGAATATCATACCTCTATTATCGTGTGTGTGCGCGTGCGTGTGCGTGCGTGTGCCTGCATTGTGAGCGCACAAAGAAGGTGAGCACCGCCGGTTGCTGAAAAAGGTCATATATCCATAGCATGCGTAGACTCTTGTGTAATGACGCATGTTAACATGGATGGTAGCACATTGACATGTTAAATTCATTTGTGCATACGTGTCACTGTGAGTCCTCACACCACATGTGTTAAGTATGTGAGGGTACACATACATATTGGGACACGTAAAGGAAACGCTAATTCACCTTTGCATTTCAGAGTTTATATTTCTAGTTATAAAATGCCCGTGAATAAGGAGGAAATTTAAGGTTATTAATTATTCTGCATGTATATTAAAGGATAGGTAAGCTATTATTCAACCCAGGCCATCTTCAGTGTTGGCTCCCATCATTTACAACTTCCTTGAACGTTTTGCTGTTGAGAAACATACCACTCTGCTGCAGCCTCCTGCTGGGCTTAAATGCAGTCCAATGGATCAAACGTTTAAGCCTTAAAAAACTCGGTGAACCTATCTTTCAAAATCCATACACAGAAAAATTTGCTTTCGTAATAAACCTCAACAAACCTCAGTATTTTATTCATCAAAGTATCGTTATTCAGCAGGTGATGTAGTTCATTTGGTTTGTCACTGTCGTAATAGGTAGTCCTTTGAAATCAGTTGAAATTGAATCTGCTTTTCCACCAGACACTACAGGCACTGGTTTTCTGGAAAAAAAACAAAAAACAAAAAAAACTAAAAAACCCCACAAACAAATAATCCTTCAGCCACATTCAACTGAATAATAAGTGTTTTGACCTCATCTGTGCTTCTCACTACGGAGCCTGGTCTGCAACTCGAAGTAGCTTTCTCTCGCTCGTAACACTTATCCTTGTTTCTTTTACGTTTCAGAACACGAATGCACGTGTATGGATGTAGCATGCTCTGATGCATGTACGCGTGCGTGTGCGTGTGTGCGTGTGTGTTTGTGTGTGTGTGTGTGTGTGTGATTGTGCGTACCTGCGTGCAAGCATTGATGGCATTGACTGATAGCATTGACCGCCATTCTAGGAGCTTCTCTTACACGTTAATAAGCTTGGTCAGCAGGGCGACGCTGAAGTGAACACATGTTTAATTAACATGCTGTCTTGAGTTTGCATGCTGGCTGAAGACGTGCACACAGGAACCAGTCTCATAACACAATTCATGCTGAAGAATTATCTCTAGAAGTCTTAACACGAAGCTTCCCCCATCAAACCTTTATTCAGTGTTAGTGGATTTGTGACCCTTATCTCTTGTCATAAGCTGTGTGTGTGTGTGTGTGTGTGTGTGTGTGTGTGTGTGTGTGTGTGTGTGTGTGTGTGTGTGTGTGTGTGTGTGTGTGTGTGTGTGTGTGTGTGTGTGTGTGTGTGTGTGTGTGTGTGGTAGGGTTGCCGCGGTTACCGGTGTTAAACGGTGTTCGGGCATACACCAATTGCATTACTTGCCCACCACCAATACCGTGTTTTTTATTGTTTTTATAGAAATATCTCATTACTTAATGTTTGCGTACCAGCGCCCACAACATCAAATTAATAAAAATAAAAATAAATTGTACAATACTTAGCGTGCCATCAATACTTAGTTGGATGCTACAAAAGTGAAAGTGTCTGCTTCGTGCGAGTACAGCAGAGTCGCAGCACAGTCTGCGGAGTCAGACGTCATCACGGGAGGAGAGAAAGAAGGCTATAGAAGACTTGAGGAGACTCTCCATTCCTCTCAAAAACACATTGAGAACATTTTGTTTTTTATTTTAAGAAGTATTTATTACAACTTTTTATCTAACCCCGAAAAGAAAAAAGAAATAGCAGCACTGTCCCTTACCGCCCTCCCCACCCGTTGTAAAATTACCGGTGACACTGGTGTTGTCATGAGTTTATTTTAAAAAATTAGTAAATTAAAAATTCTTCACAATGGCATCCCGTGTGTGTGTGTGTGTGTGTGTGTGTGTGTGTGTGTGTGTGTGTGTGTGTGTGTGTGTGTGTGTGTGTGTGTGTGTGTGTGTGTGTGTGTGTGTGTGTGTGTGTGTGTGTGTGTGTGGGGGGGGGGGGGTGCGCGTGCGTGCCTGCACATTGTGTATCAGAAAAGTGGAGATTTATTTTCTGGAGGATTAATCAAATCCGACTCCTTAGAGGAATTCACAACGGAAAAAGGGATTATTGAAAGACGGAGAGATGAAAGCGGTGAAAATGGATGCCGTGATAACTCGCATCGGCGCCGAAGCTCTTCAGCGCAGCCACGGAGTGGGAAACAATTAGCTCATTATTAGTGTTTATAATGCAGCAGGATTTCACCTTTAGAGACTAGAAATGTAATGAAATATGGGTTTATTAATGTATATACTTCGATGTTTACAGCCATACACATTCGTTAACTGTTTTTCCTCAGACTAAGTCGCTGCAATTCTACATCTCTAATTTATTTTCATTTACATTTTATGAATTTATTTTTGTAGTTGTGCTGGGTGGTATGTTTATTTTTATGTATAAACAGATGGACCAGCACTCAAAG
>NC_137203.1:11514328-11599328 GCF_960531495.2 Zeus faber
AATTATGTGTCAGGCAGCCATTGTCGACGCTTGACTGTAGTATTGAGTATGGGGGAATTTTGCATTGAAAATGACTTTAAAGGGTACGCCATTACCATACAGTATATTGTCACTCCTCAAAATCTTTTCTTTATTGCCGCCATTTGACCTAACGCTGATGATAAACGCTTATCTGCCCCCGAAACGTGGGAAGACTTGGTGAGAACTGAGTTCACCCCACCGAGGGCTTATTTTGGGGTGCCTAAATCTATTCTATGACCGTACTTTCAAACCCCTTATGGGGTTATTTTTTTCTTCGACAGGCGATTTTTATATTTTATATCTATTTTTAGGCTTCCCCTTTTATTTTGGTGTAGTTGGGTGTTTTCTAAATGCCAACGTAAATGTCAGCAGGGCTGAAGCCCAGGAGTGGCAGACATTTGTCCTTGTCTCCTTATTCCACCAGGTACAGAGACCATCTCTAAATCTGGAGGGTCGGTGGCTGGAGGTGTCGCAGTTAAGCCCTCGACGCTTCTCTCCTCCCCGGCTTCATACATCGTCATGTACGGTGGGAGCTTTTATACCTCGCCGCCGCGACGCCCGCTTTTTTCTCCCGCGGCCGTCCTCCAGGCCGATGGAGCAGTGGAACGCGGGCGGCTGAACTGTACTCCCTCGGTGCGGAGATCAAAAATCCGGGCCTTTTTCTTCTTATTTACTCCGGTTCGCCTTGTCGGATTGGATTGGCTGTCAGCAGAGATTAGAGTCCTGCTTAGTAGAGTGAATACACAAGGAGAGGTGGTGTGGCTGTGTGTCTCGACATTAAAGGGAACTGAAGGTGTTGGGGGGGGGGGGGGGGGGGGGGGGTGTGGAGGTGAGGTGTGTGACGGTGGTAGAGTGATTAGGGAAGGCGGATGCACAGCTACACATAGAGCAGACGTCCTCCAACTTGGGTGCCTGTCCGTCACTTCTTTTGTTTCTTGATTACTCACTTTCCCTCGCTTTAGTCTCAATTTCCTTTTCACACTCAACCTGACTACCCCCCCGCCCCCGCCCCAAATCTCGTTGTCTCTGTGACTCTTCCTCTCCCTCCCCCGTCCCTCTCGTTTTCCTCCTTCGCCCGCTCTCTATCATGCACAAACGTTGAGGTGATTATTTCTGGCAGGTTGGGCGCTAAAGTGTGCTCTGATAAACAGCCTGCCATGGTTATTAATTTTGAGTAATGGCGGCGTCAGACTCCAGCGCCCTGATAGGCATCGGCGAAGGAACATTTGGCGTCGTGCGAGAGACACATTGAAGGCGAGCAGCTGGAGCTCCCCGACCGCGGCAGTGCGCGCTGTGCGCGAGCTGCCGCTGGAGCAGGCGCCCGTCCAAGGCCAGTGACATCCTCTTGTCTGGGTCCCTATCCTAAAAAAAACCCAAAACAAAAAAAAAACAACCTCTTGAGCGCTTTATCCCCGGTAGCCGTGAGTGAAATTTCATTTTGTGAATATCCTTTTGTGCATTTTGCCGATAACCGGATTTTAATTTTTTTTTCCTCCCCCCTACATCACCCCTTGCTGTCACCGGGGGAAGTCAAATCCCCTCGAGAAGTCGATTCCCCTCCAACTCCCCTCCCTGTGTGGTTTTACCGGAGGGAGCCCCCCCGCAGGGCGGCCCCCCTCGGCGGGGCGCCGAGAGGTCTCGTTTTTGCGCCGCGCCGCCACCGTCGCCGGGTCGGGGGACCGCACGCAAATGTCGCCGTACAATTTCCGGACGGGCGGCATCGCCGGCCGGGGGAGCGCGTGACAGCCGCGCCTCGGAGCGCCGGCATCTCACAAGTGAGTCATGAGCGTAACGTGGAAATTTAGCAAACATCCATGAAATATAAACTCTTGAACCGCGGCAATAAAATATCAGGCTCCATTTCCTCCAAATGCATCCCCCCCCCCCCCCCCAACACTGTAATTTCATTTTTTTCCGTGGATCGGTTCACCTTCTGTCCTGCTAGTCAGGGCAATTACTGATTGTTTTAGTCAATAATCAGTCTGCCAGATTATGAGAAGAGACAGTAACAACATTGTAGGAGGCAATAGAGACCGTGATTTAATAGCATTGTGTTTGATTTGCTGCAGCGATACTTACCCACAGGGTATGTAGATACACTGATCTCTGGAACAGAGCAACTGCGCCAACTGGCACTATGCTCCCTCTCATCTTGTTTTCTTTCTCATCGCATTTCTTGTCACTTCCTTTTGATTTCATTTTGTTTTCTGTTATCCGATTCCCCCGCGCTCCTCTTTCGGTATGCGTGCTACACTTTCCGCGGCGAAAGTCAGAGGGATTATTATTTTTTTATTTTTTATTTTTTTCTCTCCCCTCCGAATCACATTTGTTTCCCCACCAGCGTCATTTGAGCGCGGGCTCAGACAATTTTTGCCCAATTTATCTGTTTCGAGGAAATTAATGAAAGAAGGAACGAAAACAACGCGCGATACAGCGGCGTCTCTCGAAACTAATCGTAATGGGTTTTTCCCAGACTTGTTTATTTTCAATTTGCAAACAACTTTATTAACATCACAGTCACAGGCACTTTTGATCTCTGGGTCTCCTTCTTGCCTTTCTTCCGGCCAATATCCAAAAAATGAGATTGTCTGTCTAAGCATGCAATTCAAATTATGTATTGAGCGAAGCAATGTTTCGGTCAAAGGACCTTCATCATGAAGATTTTGCCCGATCAACGAATTTGAACTAATCCTTTTTAAATCAAATTTAGACGGCGGAATATTTCGAGAGCTTCCAAATCTCCTGTGAACCCATCCCTCTGCAGCGCTGTGTGCGAAGAATCTTCCCGTGACCTTTCTTCACCGCCACCAAGTCTTATCAACGCCATCACTTATTTAGGCTGTGTCAAAGTGCACTACAGCAGGACTGGCGTGTTGACGTTATTGCCCGAAATGATGTGGGTCTGTGCGTCCGCGAAAGCCTTTGAGAGTTGCGCGTGTGAGCGGGAACATTACATCTCGATGTTTGTCCGAAGGTTAAACCTGTGTGATAGTTTATTTAAAGGCCCCTGTGCTCGTATCTTTCACGGAGGAAGAAAAAAAAAAAAAAAGCCTTTTCACTTTTCTCGCCCGGAAAGAGACACTCGAATCAGACGGCTGTTTGTTTAGCCCCCGGCTTGATCCGTGGGGTCATATGCAGAAGTGATTTGAGTCACTCCTAATCAGCATATAGCTAATGTAATCACACTGAAATGTTTCCCATAAAGTGCTCTCCTGGCTGGGACCCAGAGCGCAGCCTCGTAGCACTAAGGCAGAGACGGAGGTATGGTGCGGGCGGCGGGGGCTGCCGGGGGCGGCGGAGACACGCCGCCGCGCTCTCTCTGCGAAAAAAGACGCCCGCTCAACTCCCGGGAGCGGGAGCCGTTCAGCCGGCCCCTCTCACCCTCCTTTACCTTGAGAGCAGCGAAAACACCGTTTGCCGTCAGTGTAGTTGACAGTCACCGCCGGCGTTTGTTCCGCAGCGGAGAGCGAGCGTCTAACCCGCAGCCTCCCCTCGCATTAGATGTGAACCCGTTGTGAGCGAAGGCCAAACATCGCCTGACTGTTTTCATGGGTGGAAAGTGTATAACGGCCTTAAAGTTTACATAACTGATTCTCTGTGTGTTTGCGCTGTAAAAGTTAGTTGTGGTAGTTTGAGGTTAAGGTTTCCGTGCATCTGCTTTGAGTTTTGTGTTTGTGTATATTTCGTGGTTACAGGTGGTGCCCGGCAGGGGGTTTCACTCATTATGGTTATACATGGCTCAGGGTCAGACTTTTGCCGGTATAATCTAAATGGTAAAGAGACCTTGGGGCCAGCCTCGCCTTGTTTCGCTATGCTGGAGGTCTGGCATTTGGCCCCCGGTTGGGGCCCCCGAAGCTATAATTTTCTGTCCTTCTCTGTTTTCTCCGGCTTTTGCCGCGTCGGGTCAGATGAATAAAACAAAAGCCGCGTTGTGAATTATTCCTTCCTATCCTCGTGCGTGAATGTCTTATTTCTTTATCACCAAATGTCCATACGGACTAATGGCTTTCTTCAAAGACCAACAACACGTTCTATTAAAATTGCCACCTCTCTCACTTCATACCCGTCTTGCATCGCTATCTTCCGCTCTCTCCTCCCTCCCCTGCACTGCGGCCCGTCGTCGCTGCCGCCTTCCTGTCAATTTGTGTGATCGGGCTTCTCTCTCCGGCGCTCGCCCCGTCGCCCCGCGAAGGAGAGCGTAAGGCCGGGCCGGCCGAGCGGGGTTTGGCGAAGCCAGCCTAAATTAATTTTCCGCTTGCAATTGAGCCGCTCGTTCCCATGTGGCGGACCGGCACCTCAGCCATTGTGTCGGGCCGCTCCCGCTCTGCTCCGCTACCTGTTGGTCTGGTGTCGCTGTAATCAGCCCGCCACCGTTGAGGAGCGCAATTGTGTATTGGAGCCATGTTCTTGTTTGGAATCGACTCGGGAGTGAACATTTTTATGCAAATGATCGGTATTGAGGCCCCCGATTGAGGAAAATTACCCATGGTTTGTGAAGGAGCTGCAGAGAGAGGGAGGGAGGTCATTTTGCACTTTAAAGAAGAGGAAAAAAGGGAATTAGAGGTATCACACAAGGTGGGAGGGAGGGGGTTCTGTTAGGTTTTGGTGTGATGTTGGTATGAAAGTATCCAGGGAATGCGTAAAGGAAGGAACTAATGCTGCGTGGTTGATTTACGATTTGAAATTGGCCTTTCAAACTGTGCACTCCAATGGGAGTTGAATCAGGAATTTAATTTGAGTTATTAGCTGCTATTGTTGTTCACCTGGTGCGTATTAGAGGCTCTTAGGGATAAACGCAATGCTGACTCCCAAACCTCCTTTGCGTTTTCTCTGGGTGTGTGTTTTTTTTATACGTCTGCTTTTCTGTGTGCCTGTGTTTTGGTTGTCACACACAAGCCATGGTTTGGCTGGCAGCCATTTTCGCTTGAAATGGAGCTTTCAAAGATTCCGGCTGTAAGTTGCTCGACGCAAAACGAGTGAAGCTGATCACGGGCGGCAAACTGTTCAATGTGGGATTATGACTGGGGCTGCCACCGTCATGAAATTGTAATTCACGTTTAATTGTTATACATTTTATTGCGATTCAGAATTTAATTGTCTTTTTTTTATGTCATGCCACTATAAAATAAGTAACATTATATATAGGATTGAGTCATAAGAAAATAAAATGTAGAATATAAAATATAATATAAAAATATAATAAAATGTAATATGAAAATAAAATTATAAAACATAATTCACATCCAAATTATAGTGTTATTTCTTACATTGGCTTAAAATGTCCCAGAAAATGTCCCCTGATTTTATAAAAAAGATCAGGATCACTCCAATTGCATGGTTCCAATTATTCTGCATTTTATACACATGGTGTGTGCCCGTGTGGATCAAAACAGGTACAGAAACACATAGACACACACATTTATACACACACACACACACACACACACCCGTGTGCATGCATACCCTCAGGCAGACACAAACACATATCGACATACGCTCGTACGGGCACCAACAGATGCACTCGCTCACACATTAAAAATGCTTGCGTGTCCCCCGCTGTTCACTTTCTCGGTCTCACTCGAACCCACCCAGGACACGGCATATGGCCTGCCCGTTTTGATCAGACGACCACCATCTGAAGCTCTGATTTAATGTCGAGCTGGAACAGAACGGTGCATAAACACTCTCCAGACACCCCCCGTAACTCTATGGAAAATCTGTCTGCTTCCTGGAAACTTCATCATTTTGTTTTGCTTCCAGATCCTTTTGGTACAGAGAATTCCCCTGTTCTTTTCAAAGTCTGGTGGCTCGGGAGGAAAGTGTGTGTGTGTGCCTGTGTGTGTGCGCGTGTGTGTGTCTTTGTCCATATGTGCATCTATGCTGTGTCTCTCAGATGCATTCCTGTGTTCTCGTGTTCCTCCGTATGGGCTTTCTCTACCCTTTTGCCCTAGTCCACAATGTGTGTTGAACTTGTAGTACCGTTCGTTCCTGCGCGCGTGAAGCCTGTCAAATGGCCCTGACCGAAGCAGGAATATTTGCCATATCTGCGGGTTTAGTCCCGCTGATCCTGCTGTAGGCAGGGTTTCACTTTCCTGGTCAACAACTGCTAAGCTCGAGCTTAAAGCTTTTTTCCTTTAAACTAACTGCTTCATTGTTGTGATGGAATATTGATTTCTTGAAAGGTTGTGCCGGTAAGATTTTCGCCGCCGCAATCCACAGACCGTGTTGCTGGGATGGGGATTTGGAGTACCTGTTAATACCAGACAACGGACACACCGCCACTTGGAGAACGTTCTGGTCCGTATTACTTTTCGAGGATTGCCAACGTTAGGGTTGCCGCGGATATCGGTGAAACACGGTGTTCGGGTATACACCGATTACATTACTCACCCAGCGCCCCCACCGTCGTTTTGCCTTTTTTTTAAATTTTTTATATAAATAAAATCGTGTATCAGCGCCGACGTTCATCAAATAAGTAAAAACTCTCATTTGTAAAATACTAGGTGTGTTGTCAATATATAGTCGGACGCTCCAAAACCGAAAGTGAACGGGTCTGCTTCTTGGACGCGCACGGCAGTGTCACAGCAGAGTGTGCGGAGTAATGTTTCACTTATCACAGGAGGAGAGGAGAGCAGCAAAAGAAGGATCTCCTCCATAGATCAGGTCTAGATTGGGACCTATCTCCCTTCATGCGTAATCTCCGGTGTTACCGGTAACACCAGTGTTGTCATGAGTTTATTATCCAGTGGTAAAAATTCCTCACTGTGGCATCCCTAGCCATCCATATAACACGGGCTACTGTGTATTCTGCTACCTACAGATGCCGTGACAGTAATAAGGATTATAATACTAACGTCAAAAAATATTATTCGCAAATCACTGGAAAGTTTGGGGGTGACACCTCTTATAAATGTGCTTCAGCACCGCTGCCTATTTTTGCCTTTCTTTTTGGTGTTGGTGCAGTAACCACCAGCTCTCTACACACGGTAATAATTTCACTCTAACTGCGTGTGGCTATTCGTGCCGGTGTTTGTGAATTGGGCGCTGTTTGCAACGAGGCTCATTTGCATAGGAAGGGGCCAATTTTGCACCAAATACATGTATAATACCTAATTTAAATACGTGCAAATAGCACTTGCACACCCAGATAATATTTGGTGGCAGTGCACTTAGCGGTGCATTTCACCGTTTGCAGTTGCTTTGTGAATTAGGCGCTTGCTTTTTCTATCATTTGCGCTGGTTTAGTGGCTGCAAAAGCCCCACAATTGCTTTGTGATTTGCCTCCTGCCATACGGACTTGCACAATCTCCCCGGTCAATTTCTGCAGCCTGGTGCCAAATACGATGAGTCACCAGCTACAAAATGGCCTGTGTCGTTTTCTCTGATTGATTCCTCTTCATGTTTTGGTTAACATTTAAGAAATTAAAGATGAAATAAAAGATGATGACATTGACTTTGTCAGACATCAGTTTGGGCTTTTCTGATGATTTTGCTCTTATGGCTTGTCAAAGTGCATATATATATGTGTGTGTGTGTGTGTGTGTGTGTGTGTGTGTGTATATACATACAGTATATGTGTATACATATATATTGTATATTGTTCCCTGCTATTGGGGGTCCTCTTCCATTAGCCACTAAGCCTTTGTCAGATTGCCAGGCTGTGAAGCGCTCCCCTATCACCACAGGTAGCAGTGGTCTCTAAGTCTGAGTCTATTCAGCTCACGCCTCCACCCTTCAGAGACTGGTAATAACTATTTGCTCAGACTTATACATTCTCACCCCCCTCGTATCCACCCTCTGTCGCTTATTTTCCAACATTTTTCCCCCCTTCTCTCCCACGCACACAATCTATCAAGTCAACCTTGCAAATCTTGGCTTATCTTCCTCTCTATCTCCCTTCTTTCCCTTCCTCCCTTCCTTCCTTCCTTCCTTCCTTCCTTCCTTCCTTCCTTCCTTCCTTCCTTCCTTCCTTCCTTGCTTGCTTGCTTGCTTGCTTGCTTATGTTATTACTTGCCTCCTCGCCTCCTTCCTTCTCTGGCTCCTTTGCTCCACCTTTTTGCTTTTTTTCTGCCCCCATCCACCCCTCCTTTTGTTGTAGCGATCTCTATTTAAACTCTCCTCTGCTCCAGGGTCCTGTCTGATTCCTTAGAAGCCAAAGACTATTAAAGATGGTCCCCAGCGGCGGGGTGTGTGTGTGTGTGTGTGTGTGTGTGTGTGTGTGTGTGTGTGTGTGTGCGTGTGCGTGCGTGCGTGCCTGTGTACATTTGAATAGTATGGGCCCACTTATCCTTTACTTTGATAAAGAATCTGTTTGTTTGTGTGTGTGTTTGAGTTTATTTGTGGGTGTCAATACATCTACATGTACATCTGTGCTAATGTGTCCGTGCATGTCTATGTGTGTCTGTGTTTTGTGTGTGGGCTTTGGGGAAGAGAATATCTCCTTTTTCCCTTTCTGAATCTTCAGTAAGAGAGTGAAGTCTAGTGGGAAATCTATTGGCGGCCGATTCAGAAGATTACTGAAATTCAGCCTAGCGGGAGGAGGGGGAGGGGGCATGTTGTAAGAGTTTTCCATAAGCCGGAGAGAGTAAAAATATGAATAAAGAGTGCAATGTCGATCTTTTGACCTTGTGATATGAGGCTCTGCGTCCCTCAGCGAAATGGGAAAACAACTCAAGCGGTTGCTGCAACACACAGTGGTGTGTGTGCACGTACGCGCAGAGGCACTAAAAACCCGTCTGCCTCCTGTTCTCTGGGCCCGCACACAAGTACCATGTAAATACAAATAAATGGGTAAACGCAGATAAATAATTAGAAGTACAACGTATGAAAGGAACAAGCTTTTGTTTTGTTCGCATACTTTACTGAGGCTCAAGATGTTTACTTCACACCTGTCACTTGTCCAGTATGATTTTGATTGGATCGCACACAAACTCATTGAATTCCGGTAGGTACACTCAAGATCCGATCACCCGAACCAGCACTGGAGGCTGGCTGGAGACATATTTGTCCACAATTGTTGTAAATCGATAAAAAATGCATGTAAATGGTAATAGTCTTATGAAATCAAATAAGGAACTGGGCAGACTGTTTTCTTTTTGCATCAATTTATATGCAGTAGATCCATACACAGTTGGTACAGCCCCATCCCCCTTTTCCTTCCAGAGTATAGTTATTGAGATCCTTGGTTACTTGCCAAAACACACAGGAAAACAGATCTTTGGACCAGCATTTCGAAAGTGGCCTAGATGTGTTCCTCCCCTCATGACAGGAGCAGCAATTTATTTTACCCAGGGTGTGAGACGTAACGGGACGAGGAAGCAATTTTGCAAAAGTTTAAAGAGCCCTCTGCCTCAATAAATTGTCAGGTTTTATTTTAATGTCATACATTTGAGCATCGTCTTGACCAGGCGGAAGGAGGGGAAGACAGAGGTATAGAGAGACAGAGCTGTTTCGTTAGAGCAGCGAGCGAGCTGTAATGTGTAGGCTGGTGGAGATGGCTACTTAAAGCTGATAGGCCATTAGCCATTCATCCCCGCTGCACTATTAAGGCAAGGTATGGAAAATGCAATCATGCAAATCACCCTTCGATCAAAGCCTTTCATGAAGAAATAAATGCTGACGGCGGGGTTTGGAGGGGCGGCGGAGGTGTGGGGATGGGGTGTGGCGGGTGGGGTGAGAGACTACAGCAGAGGGGTTGAGGCAGCTATGGATGGACAGAATGAGCCAAAGGTTGAGCGCTTAAGACACTGTATACGGTTAGTGTTGGTAGCGGAGATATTCCTCCTCGCACAGGGGAGCGATCTGGGGGTGGACACCCTGACATTATCAGAGAGTTCTCGTCTTTCACTTTTGTCGTTTTTTTTAATACCTATCCTCATCCATCAAACTCGGCTCGCACACTCGGATCAAAAAACGTCTGTCGTGATTGATTACGGGTGACACGTGACGTGACTTTGTGATTAAGTTTGGCTCTTTCTCTGTGCTCGCTCCCTATCGCCGCGGTGCCTGCCCCCGCTGGGACGTGTTTTGTCTCAGGGAAGCGCCTGGCTTTGACTCGAAATTATGAATCTATTCAAATGGAATCAGCTGGAAAATCCTCTCGTATGGAATGAACCGTCTGAGGTCACGGCATTAACACTTGCAAAGTATTTATTGTCATAATGATGCGATCATTCCATTTTATCACACAAGAGCTGATTAAGGAGAGAAAAAAAAAAAAAAAAAAAAAGAGCCCAAAAAAAGACAGATCAAAAATAGCAACAACAGTCAGCGACATTGTTCTGAGTGCAAACATGGGATTTGATGCCGGTTCCCGAAACAAGATCTGATTGAATTTGTCACAATTGCTCTCAAAAAACATTCGTTTTGGGAGCCTCAAAATCTGCTGCTTTTATCTATCTCCCTTTTCACATTATGCCACTTCCTGCTTATGCAGCACATGCAATAGAGCTGTTATGCTGGATTTCTCAAATTGAGGTATTGAACCTGACAGAGTGAGCTTCCCAAAATAGTTTTACAACTTCTTGTAAAATACTTCATCAGGCCTCAAATTGGGGATTTGCATATTCACGTAGCATGGGCTGATGCTGTGCGTTTTATATTGGATAGCCTCTAACTGTACAGCATTTCATTAGTGAGAGAGGGACTGTGTGAGGGAGTGAGATGGATGTCTCTTTTGCCACCTCGTGAAATATGTAATTCATCTTCATTTTAACGGGCATTGTAAATGTCAGGGCACAGATCTTCGGTTAATGAAAAGATCACCCCGTGTCCAAATTTGACAAATGTTTCTGGTTTAAGCCCAAAATTAAGGAGTTGGCTCACCAGCCCCAACATTTTGTTCAAGTGCCATCGCAGTCGTCAAGCGCCATCGCCTCATCTTCAGCGTGTCCTCAATGAATATCTTCATAGGTGAGGTCAAAGTTGAAAAGGTGAATGGTGGCAACCTTGTTCTCTCGGGCTAGGTATTTGCGCACTTTGCATTCTGAACTCATGGCTAGAAGTTCATATTGATATACGGTATATTTGGTTATGATATAAGGCAGCAGATTCAAGCACATCCGTGGATGAGGCTTTATGAATCTTACTTTGGACAACGTGTGAAATTGACTCCACTTACCTCATGTCTCAGTTGCAGTTTGTGATTAGGACTTAATGGTAGAGTTTTGAGCCTTGTGGAGCATGATCAACGCAGGAATGTTAGGCCAATAATTACCCACATAGAGAGGGTTTGTGCCCTGGATCATACCCTGCGAACCCAGACCCTAACTTTCCAGCACTGCTGCCCTCGCATCACACACACTGCTTAAAACCCCTGCTGAGTTGCAGCGCCTAAAGATCCACCTTTTCTTCCTACTTTTTTTTTTTTTGACTCTGACCCGGTTGACACCAACCTTTGGAAGTGCAAGGCCATCCAGAATGCACCGTTCGGAAACCAGTAAGTAGGTTCACAGATAAACCAGTAAGTCAATTCACAGATTAAAAAAATAACTTCCTTCACATGAGCTATGTTTGCATTCATTGCTCAGCCAGAGTGGAACCCTGCGTTGATGTAACTGCTGCCGTACGTTGTGCGTAGGCAGCCTCAGAAGTTGGGCGGGACCTGAATGTGCGACGACCTCTGTTCTTATGAACAGGGGTTTCCAATAGATTGTGTAACTTTACAGTTTCTCCATATTGCTTCATGCTGCCTGTTTTAAATGCATAGTCTGTGCAGTTGAGCGGCTTCCCATGCCCGTTCCACACCGTCCCAACTGCACCAAACTCTGAAATATAACAGATGCTGTTGCATCAGGGTTTGGCATTACACCCCACGCCACTGTATTGTGAGTGGTTTGGCTGACCCTCAACATAACATAAATGTGCCAATTTGCTATGATCTAATGCGCCTCATCAATTTTAATACTTTCATGGCAGTTTAACTTTTTGCAAGTTTTAAAGAGAACCAAGGAGATGAAAAACTCCCAACGCAAAGGTCATTTCAATCGAAATGAAAAAAATTCAATTTATCATGCTTAATTGAACTTGTTTTTGAACATTTATAGGATAATCTCCTATGTTAAAGGGGAATTATTCGGATACACAGGATCTGATGTTAAATCCGTTGTGCTGATAATGAAGGGGCTAGCCAAAATTTTGCCCTGTCCAGCTTAACAACTTCACATAATGCTCGCTACGCTTAAGGAGAGTATCTCAGACGGTGCCATCATGAATCTCCATAAACCAGCTCCAAATGGCTTGGCTGGCTACCGTGTTGGGACAGCCCACTACAAGCCCCAACGTGAGCATTTAAGTGGTTATCAAGTGGGCATCCTCTTTCACAGATTTTTCATTGAATTAGTGCCACAACACTTGGAGGAGGAGGAGGATAAAATGTGAGTTCTGGCGCTCCAGAGCCACCCCGCTCCACGCCCGTGTCTGACACGGGGATAATCCTTCACCGACGTGCCCAGTGGCTGTCCCCTCGATCCCGAATTACCACCGCCAAGACCCTACGGGCCTGCCCAGTGACTAACCCCACTGGCACCATTAATGGGTGCTTAATGCAACCAGTTCCATACAGAACTCGTGGATGACTAACGTCCCCAGTTATTCTTTATCTACTTTTTCATCCGTGATTATTTATTTTTTACGGTGTGTATGAATTGTCTATATGATAATTTCAGCTATCTGTTCAGCGATTGTGGGTGAGCAGTGATTGTGGTCGGAACGCTATATTAAACAAACACGCCGTGTTATGATTGCAGTAAGGCTGGCAGAGGTTCGTGGATGTGTAAAAAAGCGATAACTGTAGGCAGCTGTCAATCTGCACCACAAAGTTCTCTCTCCGCTACAATTCCCACAGTTTTATGCAAACTTACCTAGGTGTCATTGACATCAATTTATCCCTAAAAGCTCTACCACATTGCACCATTATAGAGCATACAATTTCATAAAAGGTCCCGAGGGAGAGAGGAGAAGAGTTAGTGTGGATGAGACACACTTACTTCAACCACTTGGGAGAACCGGCCTAGAGAGACTTTTTACTTTTCGTTTTTTTTTTAGTTTTTTTTTTTAACTTACATTTCTTCATCACTGGTTTATTTCATTTGTTTTTTTTCACCCAGTCTGAGAGGCATGGTGAATATAAGGTTGGAATGTAATACAAAACTTTAAATGAGTAGGATGTGATTTTCTCTCTTTCACTTTGTCTCTAATGTTCCATTAGTGGGCATTGGTGGCTGAATTTTCTTGGTGGTGGGTGGGTACGTGCTATTTAACAAATGAACATATGTGACAATAAGTGACTTTTATTTATTTATTGAATTTGTTTTATTTATTTTATTTGTTTTATTTATTTTATTTGTGGATTGGGAAAGTATTCAAACCCTTTCACTTTTCCCGCATGGTTGCTATGTTACAGCCTTACTCTTAAATGGATTCAGTTGAACACAATCCTTAATCTACGCTCAATACCCCATGATGACAAAGTAAAAACAGGTTTTGTAGACGTTTTCATTTGTTGAAAACTAAAAACTCTGAAATATCACATTTACATATTGTCTTCAGACCCTTCACTCAGAAGTTTAATCACCTTTGGCAGCAATTAAAGTCTTGAGTTTTCTTGGGCGTGACGCTACAAGATATACACCGATCAGCCACAACATTAAAACCACTGACAGGTGAAGTGAGTAACATTACTCATCTCGTTCCAATGGCACCTGTCAAGGGCTGCGATATATTAGGCAGCAAGTGAACAGTAAGTTCTTGAAGTTGATGTGTTGGAAGCAGGAAAAATGGTCAAGCGTAAGGATCTGAGCCACTTTGATTAGATCGAGCATCTGCGGGATGTGCTGGAACAACAAGCGCGAACCATGCGGGCCCCACCTCACAACTTCCAGGACTTAAAGGATCTGCTGCTAACGTGTTGGTGCCAGACACCACAGGACACCTTCAGAGGTCTTGTGGAGTCCACGCCTCCACGGGTCAGAGCTGATCGCTGTACAGACTAACCCTGTACACACACACACTGTACACACTCGGTGTACAGTGTGTGTGTGTGTGTGTGTGTGTATATATATATATATATATGTGTGTGTGTGTGTGTGTGTGTGTGTGTGTGTGTGTGTATATGTGTGTATATATATATTTAGTACACATGCACATCATCTGTGTCCTCATACCAAGCCTGCCTTCTAAGGTTGGAGAAATTAATGCACTGTAAATAATGGATGAGGTCTTAATTGATCAACTCTTTTTCATGGCTGTATTGCATAGCTGAGTTGCTGGTATAAATACCTCCCGTCAGCAAAATCAATACTTTCAACTATTGGTACATAACAGAAACGGAGGCAGTCTTTAGGGTTTGCCGTTACATTTGTTTTTTCATTGATTTTTGGCCAAATGGAAATGCAAAATTTGGAAAAGTATGTGGCCTTTTAAATACTAAAGTGACTAATCCTGATCGGGATTTTTTGCTGTTACGGTACGCATTAAAGAGTGATATTAGCAATTAAACCAACAAATAAATAATGGTTCATTCTTTTTAATGCTGTCAGTAAAAAGTGTTAACAAAAAAACAACCCACATCTCTATATTGAATATTTACAGTTTGCGATCCCAACAGATTTTTTATGTAGCCCAGATTCATTTTGAGGCAAGGTTTCACTTTACTTAGGTTATTTGTTTTCAAATAGTCTTCAGTCCAAAATATATGATTCTAATAAGCACACTGTGGTAGTATTAGTATTTAGCTGCTTTCACACATGCACTGCAACCCTGAAAGGTTCCTGACATTACCCGGAGGAGCTGTATGTGTGAACGCAAATGTCCGAATCTGGACCGGACATTCAACCAACTTTACCCAGCTTCAAACCCTCGTACAAATCTGTGTGATGTCCCATTGAGTGGTATGTGTGAACAGAGCAGGTGATTGTCCGGAGCATTCACAGCGAGCCAGTGGGCGTGTCCCGCATCTCTATCACAGCGACTGTCGCCTGATAGAGACGTCATCGACACGCCCACCCGCCGAGGGTGAAGAGGGACGGGGGCGTAGCTGCTTCGTAACGTCATTTTGTCGAGTGGTCAGTTCGTTACAACGTGCTACCGAAAGCGGCGCTCTCCAGACTTTCTCCTGAAACTACAAACGGTGGAATGTATCAACCTTTAAAGAGTTTCTTGCTTTCGTTTTCAACGCTTTTGCTTTTTGTTTCATTCGCATTTCGAGTCTGTTTATGAATGTAGTTGGATTAGCTTGTGAGATTAGCGCTTATTGTTTTTATTTCACATTTGCGGAGATTCATACGGAGCTTGATGGGCACTAGGACCCCCGAGACGACCTGAGCTGCCCGGCCAGGTGCCTGACTCAAATAACGCAAACACAACTGAAATATAACGCATGCCAGCCTTGGTAATTGAATATTTTCACTAAATACTTTTGAATCGACGTCTATGGGAATCTACACTCCAGTTTACATTTTGCGGCTGGAAAAATAGAGCCGAAGCGTATAAAAACGCGAGGGGTTTAGGTGCTCTCCGGCTGTGAAAAGACTGAACGATGGAGTATGGAATTGTGGAATGAAACTGTTTCTCACCATTTTTGCGGTCCGCATTTTGCGGGCAGGGCTAAATCATGACTCGATGACGTAGAACACCCCACCTCCCCCCCCCCGGCGGAGACATACGTCGGTGCCAATGTGCACAGAAAAAGAACCGTCATGTTATACACTTGGCAATTGTTTTTAATCATTCAAATTTGGCTGGGTGGTTAATAGCACATTTTTCTGTGGTGTGACAAACTCAGAACACATTTTATTTTTACTTCACAGGGACTTGAAGGGAGGAGAGCAGCTGCAGTCTGTAACATGCCATCTCCAATTTTAGCCTGAGGACAGCTCTAACTGATTGCTGGATGTCTGTTTGCTAATATAAAAGGTTGTGTGTGTGTGTGTGTGTGTGTGTGTGTGTGTGTGTGTGTGTGTGTGTGTGTGTGTGTGTGTGTGTGTGTGTGTGTGTGTGTGTGTGTGTGTGTGTGTGTGTGTGTGGACGCAGTGTGTGCATCGGCGTGTGTATGTACACGGTTGTATCTGATCCTGTGCCTTTGCTGTCAGCGGATGGTGCACACAGTTCTGTTCAGTGTCTCGCAGCTTGTTTGTGCGTGATACGATGCTGCAGTGTTTCTAATTGCTGTGGGTTTGAGCTGCCCTTCTAGTCTTTCCTTCTGAGGGCTGGGTGACATCCAAGAATTTCTCATCAAGATAGTCATAGTGAATTTCACACAATACCAGTATACTGTATATATCCCAATATCTGAAAAGTTAAAGAATCCATCTGCTTGATCACATTGAACTATATTATATAAAATATGTTGTCAACGACCTCAAAACTGGAGGGTTAAAAAAATAAAGCTGTCACAAATATATCAGACCTCATTTTGTTAGAAATGTTATGTCGTAATCGACTAACATAATAGGCTACAATTATATCTTAATGACTATGCAATATCACATCACACCAAAGAAAGACAAGATTACCAGAGACTGAAGCAACAGGGTGAGGCCTGCTTACATACCACTGGTTGTTCCAGATACACGGCAAAACAGCATGATTTACTCAAATGCATCTAAAACAATGGAGTGGAGAGTGGAGTGTCTTTTTATTACTTTTACTTTTTATTTTTTTTACACTGTGTTGTTGTTGATTTTATTAAATCTGCGTTCCGGGCAGAGCAATTTCTTTTGTTTATCTAAAACGTCTCTATGCCGGGAATCCAGCGTCGTGCCAGAGAACATTACGCCCTGTATATGATAATATTGAATTATCGTATCCCAGCCCTATCACTCCCTTTCTCAAACTCCATCTGGCCCTCCTTGCCTTCCTTGCAGCGATCTTGGGGGAAAAAATAAAAAATAAAAATAGCCACTTTTTAAATGTATTGAAAAATACACACATATTAAATTACAGTAACTTCCCACTCTAAGATGTCCAGAGACCCTGACACTTTCTAGGGATTCACTTCAGAGCGGGAGGGGTTTTGAAAGGATTCCTTCTATCGCCTCGCTACGTGCTCGGGAACGTTCCTGCTTATCTACCTATTCTAGTCCAAAGGAAAAACAACAATTCAAACAGACGGCTGGAAATGTCACAACTACATCACCAACTTTTCGAAACGTTTTTAATTTGTTTCTCGTGGTGATCACCACAGCACACACAATTGCAGACACATTGGAGACAATTGAATTGTTTCTGACTTTTAAAATGTGGTTTTATTGTATTTATCTCACAAGGAAATGCTTTCCTAATCGCCTCCAGTTGGGTTACGTTGTAGACCACAAGATGCAACAAATAGTATCATAGACGAGCCTCACATTTGCACGCACGAACGCACACACACACACACACACACACACACACACACACACTATATTATCCTTATTAGTTGAATGTATTGAGCAATGACACATCTTCTGAGACGGATGTAACAAATCACCAACGTCTTTTAGAAAGTCCCAATCTCTGCCTTGCCTTTTTTTTTTTGCTTTTTTCAAATTGAAAGCAGACACGTTTCTCCTCGTGTTGAATTCACCTCCTGACAGAAGGATTTAAACCTAATAGCAACCGGTGATCCTTGAGGCTTTTTAGTTGTTTTGGAGGCTCGTCTCATGCAGAAATGAGATGGCAACTGCTTCCAGAGGGTATGGGCTGATTGGCACCTCCATGGATATAGAAAATTTCTGCATAGTGATTAACCCCTGGTGGACAGAGGATTTACATATTTTCTGTGTGTGTGTGTGTGTGTTTGTGCGCGAGATGTGACTGCTAAAGGGTTGAAACTAAAAAGGTCACTTTTACCTGTAGAGAACTACCCCTTATAATATTTAAAATGTCCGTGCAACCATAAGAACAGTCAGTGCAGAATAAACAAATCTCATAGCATAGAACACACAAACACACACACACCGAACTGAGTCATAGACTGTAGTGAACAGCAATGTTTTTAACCCGCTTTTAAAAGTGTTCAGTGTGGGGGGCTCTCTCAGTTCCTCAGGCAGGTTGTTCCATCTACTTGGGGCATAGATACAGAAGGAAGCCTCCCCTGCTTTAGAGTTGGTACGAGGGATGGTTAAAAGACTATCCTGCACACTTCTAACCCTAACCCTAACCCTAACCCTGTGGACCTGACACTTCTTGCTGGTTCGTGTGTAATGAGCTTTTATTTTATATACTGAGGTGCAAGGCCATTTAGAGCTTTATATACAAGTAGCAGAATCTTCAAATCAATCCTAGTTTTAACAGGGAGCCAATGTAGAGATCTCAGAACAGGTGTAATGTGTTCAAACTTTTTAACCCAGTGAGAACGCATGCGGCTGCATTTTGGATTAACTCGCTAATTGGATCAGCCGCTGCACAGCTGATTTCGGGAGGCCGGTGAATAGGCCATTACAGTAGTCCAATCTACTCGTTATGAATGCATGGATTCATTTTTCAGAGTCTGCTTTTGACAGGAAGCCTCTTTATTTTGAAATATTTTTTTGATGGTGGAAAGCTGATTTTGTGATGTGATTGATATAGCTCTTAAAATTTAGATCGCTGTCTATGATTACACCCAGATTTCTGGCTTCATTTTTAGTCTCCAGAGACAGAGAACTGAGATGAGCTGCAATTTTCTGTCTCTGAGCCTTTGCACCAACGATGAGTATTTCTGTTTTATCTTTGTTCAGTTGTAAAAGTTCTGTGACATGCATGCATTAATATCATGAATACACTGAATTGGGAGTCTATGGGGTGTATGTCATCAGCAGATAGGGATATGTACAGTTGTGAATCACATGCTTAATTATGGTAATTTATTTTGTGTTTCTTTATGTGCAAGTGGGAGCATATAGAGGTTAAACAATAAGGGGCCCAGCATCGAACCTTGGGGCACTCCAAATATAATATACACCTTGTTCGAGACAAAATCTCCAATGGACACAAAGAACTACCTGTCCTGTAGGTAGGTTCTAAACCAGTTTAGTACTGGGCCAGATAGGCCGACCCATTCTGTAATCTCATAGGATGGTCAACGGTGTCAAAGGCAGCACTGAGATCCAGGAGCAGAAGAGCAGATAGTTTTTTGGAATTAGTATTCATATGCAGATCATTCACACCTTTAATAGGTGCCGTTTCAGTGCTATGGTGAGGTTGAAAACCAGATTGATAAATGTCTAAAAGGCTGTTTGATAGTTGTTAAGCTGAAAGGAAATTGTTTTCTTCAAGTATTTCGCTGGGGAACGGCAGGTTGGAAATGGGCCTATATTTGGCAATAACTGTTGCCTCGTGATAGCTCTTCTTCAGGAGTGGTTTAATGACAGCTGTTTTAAATGCTGCAGGAAATATACCTGATTGAAGAGAGCCGTTTAAAATGTCTAATACCTCAAGTGCTCGGCAGTTAAAAACAGTTTCAAAAATGTGGTAGGGAGAGGGTCCAAGCAGCAGGTGGAGGACCTGAGCTGACCAACAATATCATCCAGTTTTTTTTTTTACAGCTAAAGGGACAAAGTGAGACATGGCAGCAGTCATATTACTGGAGAACTGGAGGGGGGGGGGGTTGTTCATTTATAGAAGTTGGGGCACTAATATTCTGTCTGATAGCTATAATTTTGTTATTGAAAAATGTAGCGAATTCTTCACATATTTCAGTGGAGAGCATCTCTGATGGGGTTGTAGATGGTGGATTAATAGGTCGATAAACAGTGGGGAAGAGGACTTCACTATTGCAGATATTTTCATTAATGATTTTTTTAGAAGAAAGACTGTCTGGCCTGTTTAATTTCTGTGTTGTATTGATTAAGTCTAACCTTGTCAATTTCATGGTGAACCTGAAGTTTTGTCTTATTCCACTTTCATTCTGCCTGGCGACAATCTCTCTTAAGCTGCCGAACGACCGCTCCATTTTTCCAGGGGGCTTTTTGTTTTCCTATGTTTTTAGTTTTAACAGCTGCAATCTTATCAATGATGTTTTGTACTTTGGAGTTTAAGTTGTTCACAGTGTCCTCCGTTGATGATGCCATGAACAGCGGTAACTAATTTACAGTTCTCTTAAAGTTTTCAATGGTATTATTGTTAATGATAGGTTTTTTAAATTGGTCGGTTACCCCTCTGTTGTACAGGAAAAGCAGACATATCAAAAAATATGCAACAGTGATCTGAAATAGCAACATCCATGACACAGGGTATAGTGATATTAGGTCAATTTGATACGACTAAGTCCAGAGTGTGCCCATTTTACCTCACTCAGAAACATGCTGAGTGAGGTAAAATGCCTCCAGTAGGCTAATCAAATGTTGAGCATCTGGGTCTGTTTGATTGTCAACATGAATATTAAAATCACCTGAGTTAATTACACAATCATAATCAGTGGAGACCTTCGACAGCAACTCAGAGAATTCATCAAGAAAGCCACATTTAGATTTGGTGGCCGATAGACAGTAATGATTAAAATCGGAGCACTGCAGTTTATAGATATAGCAAGGTGTTCCAAAGATGTGAATTCCCCGAGGCGGATTACCTTGCAGCTATACCTATAAGAGAAGACAGCAGCTTTTCCACCGCCTCTCTCATCAGCTCTAGTGCTTTGGGTGTACATGAAATTAGGAGGTGTTGTCTCAATGAGTGCGACTGTGCCATTTCTGTCCAGCCAGGTCTCAGTTAGTTGAGTAAAATCCATGTTATGGGTACTTAACTGACATTTAATTAAGCCGTTTTTATTGTTCTAGGTGCATGGCTTTTTGGGTGTCTGATGAATTTGTAAATCAGAGTGACAGTCATTAATGTTATTAGAGTGGATTGGACTCACCAAACATCAGTAGTGAAGAGAGGATTTCAACATAAGTTCCATGTTTGTGGCGAGGATACATGATCCGTGAAAGTTTGGATGTAATTCATCACATCTGAAGACATTTGGACAGTTTAAGAAGGTGGCAAAGTTGTCCACAAACGGTAGGTTGAGGGAGCAGCAGTATCCCTTGAGCCATGTGTGTAGCTGAAGGACACACCTGAATTTTACGTCTCCAAAGCTGGGACGCGGCAGCGGACCAGAGACGATGAACCGGCTGTCTGACTGTGGAAGACTTCGTAAAGTCTTCTTAAAGTGTCTGATTGTTTGTTCCTGAGATTGTTGGTTCCGACATTGATGAAAACCGTGGAGGCAGACGGGTTTTGATCCAGCAGCTTTGAGATTTTGGAGCCTATATCCTGGACGCGGGCACCCGGGTAGCTGAGGGTTTTAGCCGCAGGCAGGGTGATGTGATCGAACCATGGAGGAGCCGACAACGAGCATGGTTGGAGGTATGGCAGCAGTGGAGTCCCGAGGGACGGCAGCAGCAGCTGAGCCAGGAGGGCACCGTCCTCCCGGAGGAGGCGCAGGCAGGGGGTCCAAATCAGTGGCTGCAGGGCGGTGGCAGAGATTCCGCTGCGGGAGTTGGGAACAGAGAGCGGCAGGATCAAAGCGGGGTCCACGGCTGCGGAGAAGCCGGCTTTGAGCGGAGGCCCGGGCAGACGATGGATGGGAGGAGGCTGGTGGCAGTGGAGATGCTGCCCACTCCCCCCCACCCCCAACAAAAAAGGGGAGCTCCCGCTTATCCCTGACATTGACTGTGGGCTCCAGGGCTTGGAATCTGTTCTCCAGCCGGAGAGTTTCCGGCATAGAGCGGCGCGAGGAGTGCTCCTAACACCGGCCAGCTCTCGCCGCCAGGGTCCAGGGCTCTGGGATGGAGCAGGTCCACATTTGAAAATCCGAGGCAAGGGTCAAAGCCAGGAAATAGAAGGGATATCACAGTGCGAACAATCCAAAATGCAAAATCCAAAATTAGGTAAAGTTATCAGGTAAAGTTGGGAGCGATTCAATGAAGTAATGCACTGATGTAAACAGCACGTCAGTGCGTTAGTGGGAAAGGTAACACCCAACCAGGGTCCCCCAACCGGAGGAGCTTCTCCCCTGGCACCCGGTGCGCAGGTGGGGGCATGGATACTCCATGCTGCTTCTATCGTAGTGTTGGGTTGTTCAGGGACGATCAGATTATTTTGAACGGCTGAAAGAAAAATGGCCATACCCGTGTGGTGTCATTTGAGTAGCCACACCTGTCTTGGTTCGAGGTAATTGGGCCCAGGACGAGGGTGGCTGTATGCCTGTTGGTCGTTAGACTAATCAACGAGCTACAGGTAAAACCCCAATCCCCTCAGACACACAGGAGAGGAGCCCTTGTCATGACAAGACAAATGCCACTTGTCAGGCGTGTGGCAGGCGGATCTGCCACAACCCGCTAATTTAATTTTAAAAGACGTTTTGTGATATAGTTAAATATTGTCTTTTAGGCTGCATTACAATAAAGTAATGCACCTTTCTGAACTTCATAGACTGTTCAAGCTGATCTTATCAATGCAATGCCTCTACCTAATTGGTTACTTATTTACTAATGATTGTTTCAAATATTTGTTGTGTGTAAATATAATAAGTGTACATAGCCATCCCCACAACATTGTTAAATGATCTCTATCAAGGTATTTATGCAACAAAATATTTGATTTTGTCAAATTTTCATCTGCCTTTTTGCATGTATTGCATGCAAAAATAGAAGTTAAAATGGGATTTGAATAGAAGTAAAATACGCTTTTTGCTTTGCTTTGCAAAAAGAAAATAGCACACGAATGGAAAATGAATAAACCAATAACAACAACAAGATTTGATTGGAATGAAAGTTGCACCAGGTACAATGTCGTTCAAGATCTATTAAAAAATATTACATCCGACTCAAACCCCCAAGAAAGCCGTATTGTCGAGTCTATACCTGGAGCAGAAACACTACCGTTCAGTTTAAAGCTTCAGAGCGTCCTCCATGAGTTATAACGGTAGCCTCACGCAGGAGCTAAATTAAGCTCTTCGCAAGTTGGGCGAAGTTCGGTCGGTTGTTAAGAGGTTTAGTGTGTACAAAGATTGTTTGTCTTCAAGTTATTGGTGGACGGCGCTCATAGTGGCTGCCAGAGGACCTTGTTAGTGTAATTATCTCATTCATAAACCGTCCTGGACAACAACCTACGACGATGACAACATGTATTCCCTACAGGGAAGGGTGTGTGCTTGGTCGTGTTTTTGTATCTCTTTTGGAATGGATGCACATATCCTCTTAGGCCTGACCAAGAGCGTAGTGAAATAAAAGACCCCCTCTTTCTGTGTGTGTGTGTGTGTGTGTGTGTGTGTGTGTGTGTGTGTGTGTGTGTGTGTGTGTGTGTGTGTGTGTGTGTGTGTGTGTGTGTGTGTGTGTGTGTGTGTGTGTGTGTGTGTGTGTGTTTGATCCTATTTGTTGAGTCGTTTGATGTTCCTTTACGAGTCCTTGGAGATTTGTTGGGCCACAGAGGGATTCTCGTCTGCAGCCAATGGGATCAAAGTCACTAGGCCAGATCTGGAAGTCCGCCTGTAGTCACAGACACTGTCTGTGTGTCTGTCTGTGTGTCTGTGTGTGTGTGTGTGTGTGTGTGTGCGTGTGCGCGTGCGTGCGTGCATACAACCATTTGCATACATATCACATCTGCTAATTATTTGTTTAATGCCTTTTTTTTCATATGCTCTCTGATTCATTTGATCAGTTAGTGTCTGAGGCCGTGATCCCAGCGTGTTAAACATTTTGCGGTATTCCGACTTGATAATGACGGCCTTCGACGTAGTGTTTTTAATCACGCCGCACCGCAAATGAAATCCTGCTTTGTGCCTGTGCACCTCTTCAGCGGATCATGACAGGTTTTGTTTGTAGTGACACCGCTCCGCCGGATGTTACGGCACTTCTGACAGGCGCGGTGTTTGGAGTCGCGACGCCGATCCCTCGTCGAGATAACATTGAGCTGGACGGACGCAGTCGCAGAACTTCAAACCTGAGACGCACTTCAAAAAGACACTTCAAATGTTTTGGCAGCGTGCTTAGTTGCTATATGAGCAACGTCCTGAATTGTTTTACTCCATCAAAAGATTTGTCTCCGACAAACCATCTTGACAGGAAAGTGTGTCATAGTGTAAATACCCAAGAAGTTTAAAAAGTTTTCTCTTTTTTTTTTTTTCGTCGATAAAGTACAACTCGGGCTTCAACTCAAAGCACAACAAAGTTTCCCCCCGGCTTTGTAACTCATACATTGTTTTGCAGTTTGTCAAGCAAAACAAATGCGCACGTTCGGCACCGCATCGAGTCTGTACGTTATCAATCTCCATAACGTCACGCCAGCTCGGTTTAGTTTTTATTTATTTGGCAAATCACAATATGAAATGCACGGACAAGATAACATCCTGGCAGCGCTAGCTCTAATCAGTCAGTGTAAATACATTTTCAAATGAACATGATGTTTATTCCGACCTGGACTGAGTTTGTCGGCCAATCGGAGAGGAGGAGTCCCGGGAGCGCTTCCGTGCTTCCAAACCAATGGCAGGTGGAGGTGGTGGGGGAGAAACGACTTTGGTTAGAATCTGAAATTGGCCAAGTACATTTTCATACACAAGGAATTTGGCTTTAACATTTGTAAGTCAAACGAAATATTTCTCTTGAGTGTGAAACATATTCTTTTGTAGAAACCCTGTTGCAGGAAGTTTGTGACCACATGTGAAAGGACAACCCATGGCGACAATCAGCCGATGATATCGAAGACAGTTTTTATTTAAATTAAAGTTTGCATCGGCTGAACACAATTCTGTCCTCCAGTCCAGTGAGTTGTGTAGTTCCGTGGTGCACGTGGACGGGCAGAGCGGAGGCTTCCAGTCCAGCAACTCGTGTTCCGTTCCGACAGAGATGAGCTCATTACTTCCTACGAAACACATCTGGGAGTGCGTTCGAATTCTTATACTGAGCCGTCACGCAGGCTCTCATACCACACACACACACACACACACACACACACACACACACACACACACACACACACACCTATGCATGTACCTGCGCGAACACACACAAACATACACACGGACCACTTGACCTTGGTTGCTATGACAACAGCAGGCTGCACTGAGGTGTCAATGTGTGCCTCTTTGACAAGTCCCAACGGCTTACCAGCTTAAACCCACCCGTACTGTGTGTGTGTGTGTGTGTGTGTGTGTGTGTGTGTACTGCATGTGTGTAATGATGATTAATGCTTCTGTTTTGAAAGCAGATTGGGAGTTGCTGTGTGTGTGTGTGTCTGTGCGTGTGTGTGTGTGCGTGTGTGTGTGTGTCTGTGTGTCTTCCCTGTCTCTGTACCGTTGAGCATGTGTTTGCTTCTGCGTGTCTGGTTGCGGGAGTTTGTTTTGGCCTGATTGTGTGCATCAGTAGTTTTCATGCCTCGCACCCTCCTAGCTGTCACCGGCTTGATTGCTGTTTATAGTTTCGACAGCTAAAACCTTGTCCCTGTTGATTATCTGCCCCTTTCTGTGCGTGTGCGCTGTGTGTGTGTGTGTGTGTGTGTGTGTGTGTGTGTGTGTGTGTGTGTGTGTGTGTGTGTGCGTGTGCGCGCGTGTGTGTGTGTGTGTGTGTGTGTGAGAGACATTGTATTTGTTTGACAGTGTGTGAGGCTTTACTTGTGTCTGAAGTATTTGCAGCAGTCTACCAGGGTTCAACTTTTCCCCTTCTCGTTGACTGGGAGGACCGACGCAACAATCGGCTTTAAAGTTTGAAAATGTTTTTAGTCACAGTGTGATGGCTGTGTTGTCCGAGCCAAACAGCAATTAGGGCGGCACTCAGAGCCTCCTTTAATTGGCTGTTTAGAATTCAGCCTCGCAGTTAAATGCACAACTGCATCTGAGGGATACTCTCATTATAACACAGGAAAATGCATCACAACACAGGTGCATCCGCTTACGCATGCTGGTGTGTGTGTGTGTGTGTGTGTGTGTGTGTGTGTGTGTGTGTGTGTGTGTGTGTGTGTGTGTGTGTGTGTGTGTGTGTGTGTGTGTGTGTGTGTGATTCAAAAGTAAAAGAAGCACTCTTCCCTTAACATAAAGTATATCCGCCCCAATTAACAGCTTCACGTACAGGTCAGGTGATGATTTCATATGATGTAATAATTGATGTCCTTGGATTGTTATTGACAATCTAGATACTGACATGTTGGGATGCAAAATTGTGTGATTAAAAAAATGCCGACCACGCTGGGCTCCATATCGTTCAGAGTGAACCATACTTCAACTAATTCAACTAATATATCCCAGCCCTTGGCAGGTGCCATTGGAACGAGATGGTCAATGTTATTCACTTCACCTGTCAGTGGTTTTAATGTTGTGGCTGACCGGCTATTTTCTCCATTTTGAGACACCTCTGATTACACTTGTTACGAAAGTTGGGGGCCAGCTATCTGTGAATAACATCTTTTAATTTCCATTGATCTGTATTTTATTTTGCCAATATACCCTACTTCTCCATGCTCCTCAGCCGACACTCTGTTCTTTGCTTAAGTGTTCACCGCTCGGTCGATGTGTAGACCTAGAGACCTAGCTCTGCTTCCAGCGAGCTGTGAGACAGGAGCTGTGAGTTGCGATGGGGATGTCGTTATAATGCTGCATTTGACAGCGACCGCTCGTTTCACGACGATGTTGACCTTAGATTTGTGCTGGGCCAGAAAGATGGCTTTCTTTCATTTTGCATAAAGGCCACGAAAGAAACATTTCCCTCACGCAAACATCAGAATTTATTTTTCTTTTTTATCTTGTATGTTTTTAGAATTGAAGGTTTTTCTCCCGCTCACACTCACACAGCTTTCTGATAACATGTGCTGCCGCACGGCAAAATGCACAATGTAATTGATGTTCTCGATACATTGCTCTGTAGAGCCAGCAGATAAAACGGCTTCTTTGATGCTTTTAGGGAAGGCAGGCTTCCATAATCATGTTTACAATCTACAGTACATAACAACACGGAACAAACAGACGAGGGGAACAAAACAAGCTGAAGGCCATTCAAAGGTGGCCTAACATGCACTTATTCACATTTATAAATGTACATACTAGGGATGCTAATGAATGTTGAGTTTTGAGTTTTTTCTATAGCTGACCGTCGTTAACTGATCATTAACTGTTACCCGACGATATTAAAATATTAGGGCAGTCCCCCGAAGGAAAACACAAAACAAAATAATTACTGTCTTTTTTTTATTATTTTTATTGGACTTTACAAATTATAATAAAAAATAAGGGGAATCATAAATATGTCTTTATAACCGAACACAGCTCTCTGTGCGCCCCCGATCCAATATCAACCAATTACACAGCCGAAGAGCCGTGGAGCTGTTGTAGCTGTTCCGTATTTGGAGCGGTTCCTCCAAATAAAACAACTGAAAACAGTGTGTCTTTAATTGTTTTACTTGGAGGAACGGGGACGGGGCATGGAGTTCCTTCGTGAGTGAGTTTTTGTTTTATTTATGAAATATATTGAATAACCTATTTTTCTTAAACCATGCAACCTTTTTTTTGTTTTAATGACTTTTTTATTTCTAATAATATCTTTTTATGTCCAAATTCTTATTGACGGTTAACAGTTGATTATTATCATCCCTAGTACATACATACATGAATAGAAACATGTGAAAGAACCACATATAACATAACATATAATAAACACACACAATGGCGGAACAGTACTCCTACTCCGACACACACTACTTGAATCTCTGCATGTGTCCCTAATCCTGTGTTTCATTATATTTCTCAAATCCACTTCTTTGTGTCTCGTCTCTCTTGCATGCTGCTGCTGATGTCGCTGTGTTCTGCATCTCAAAGGTAAGAACAAGTTGTTTCAGTGACACACCTTATTATCTCTGTATCTCGGTTTTCTCCATCACCGCACGGCAGCATTTTCAGCTGTATTTATTCAGACTGTAATCACTCAGGTAGTTCTCTGCATCAAGCTGTTTTTAGTTGGGGAGCGAGCACTCCACAGATTTTGTATTTGCCTTTATTTGTTGTTGCTATAGGAAGAGCCCCCCCCCCCCACACACACACACACACACACACACACACACACACACACACACACACACACATTCTGTTTCTGCACCAGTTCCTTTATTCCTGGAGCTAGACTGTATTGGTTCACGTTTAATTCCTCAATTGTATTTATGGGCCTTACACACAAGTTTCACAGTGTTTGGAGGCCATTTTCTCTTCTCTGCCAACTGTGGCTCTCTCCCCTTCTTTTCCAATGATGGCTGCTTGGCTGTGCCATTAGCGGCATACGGACGATCGTGCACACAGGTGTACGCGCGCGCGCACACACACACACACACACACACACACACACACACACACACACACACACACACACACACACACACACACACACACACACACACACACACACACACTGTTAGAGTTCAGGCTCAAAACCACCGTTTTCAACAGCAACTCGTTTTCCGTAGCCAGTCTGTCTTGGCCCACTTCAAGGCACCAGGGTCACACACCGCTCCCGCCACATCGCAGCCTGTACCAAACTGGGCCAGCAGAAACATCATATTAGTAGCCAGTAGTCGCCGGTTCTGGCCAGGCGCAGGTTGGCTTTCGATTTTTGCTGGGTCCGTGCCATGCCAAACAAGCTTGTAGACGAAGCACTGCCAGGCATCTGTGCTCGTACCCACACTGTGTCTGTCTGTCTGTCTGTCTTGTCTGTCTGTGTTTGCCTGCAGTGGTGGGGGGTTCTACTTCTAACCAATACCTGGGCAGGTCATGGCGAGAAGGCACTGCAGTGGCCTGGTTACCCAGAGTGCATTACACCTTTACACCTTAGGAGGTAATGCGATTAGGGGGCAGGGACAGGAGATTTGTTCACAGAGCATAGAGAGGAACATCAAACACAAAAAGATGGGATTATAAAAAAGGTGACAAAACACACACACAGTCAGCTCCCTGGGAAAGAGGTAGGGCATGGTGTTGAGGAAAAGGAAATGATGGGGGTCAAAAAGTGTAAGGCCCGTCTCTTTCTCTTCCGTCTTTGACTGTCTGGTGCTTCATATTTGTGACCCGCCGCTTCCCAGCCCAGCGCATTTCGGAGCGCTGTACTGTTGGCTCTGTGTGGAAAAACATTGTAAATTCCATCCTTGGTCCAAAATCAGATTATAACCAATTTATGTTCCTCAAGTTGTTTTCTATCTCTCAACTTATTTTCAAAATTGAGTTTTGATTTCTAAATATCAGATAAATATTAAAAAGTCGAGGCTACATGCTCCATCAGCATTAGTGGAGTACTCACCAAGAAGTTGTTGAACGAACGATGATCTTACGATTTCCTTTGGTGCAAACACGCAGATCAAGATCATCCTTCAGCTGACGTCACTTCAGTAAACAACGTTTTAAAGAAACAACAACAAAGGAACACCAGAAGAAAGAAATTTCACTTCTCTGTTGAAACATCATCTCAGTGTTGTTATGGATTACGAGGAGAGGGAGGCAGATGCTCTCAATCATATTGCGAAACTGGCAGCAGGAGGCGGCGGAGCGGGGTGCTCCCAAAACACAAGAATTCCCAGAATGCAAATGTCTGGGAGGACCTCGCCATTTGCATTCTGAGAATTGTTGTTTTCTGATTTTCATGTCGGCCTCTTCTTAAAAACTATCATTGTTATAAATCAATAAAGGCAGGAAAGGGGACTGTTTAGAAGTTACACAATAAAAGGGGGCTCATTCTAGTCTCGTGAGCATGACTTTCAAATGAAAACAATTCACCTAGAATGATTCATTTGAATTTGCATTTTTTTTAATAAATGAATGATTCAAATATTTCAGAAAAACACATTCAACATTATCTCATTGAAGGAGTACACTACTATCCAGATGTTACCATTTAAATCACAAAAAAATGCTGAAAAAGTCATTGCTTCCAAAATATTTGTTTGATTTCCACAAGTGATTCTACACTTTCATATTATGTAAAAAAATAAATAAAAATTCAAAATGTGACCCTAAACCCTCCGCCCCTTAAGGCTGTAGGCCTCAGTTCTGTGTGTGTCTATACTGATAGTACGGATATTAGGATCTTTGTGGGTTCATGACAAAACTGCATATAAACTTTTACTGGCATCTGGCCCTATTAACGCATCGTAGGATAGGCTTGCCAGTGTAGTTTGCTTGCTACAATATTTCAACAGCTGTTCCTGGGGGCTGGTTGGTTTTGGACAAACTAAAAATGCTCACGTACTCACTTTGCGTACTAAATTGTAGTATGCCATTTTGGATTTCGGGACTGAAGCCTATCCAAGGTGATTAAGGTGGAGTGCAGCAAGATTCCCTGAATACCACGTTAGTTCCATTCAATGGACAATTAGCCTCCAATTAGCCTCCAATTAGCCAAACCAGCGTGTCTTTGCAGTTGTGAGGAGAGATGATAGATTAAAACCCAGGTCTCTAAGGCAGCAGCGCTACCCACTGCGCCACAACGCCTTCATAAAAGTTATTGAAATTTTAAATCCTCACTTAAAACTCTAAACAGGGGCATTTGGCATATTTGTCTTCATAATGCTGTTTTGAAATGCATATTTTCTTTATTTATCCCCTAGATCAGCTCTTTTCTCTGAAAACTAAAAATATTTTATTGTTGTTTCCAATAAAAAAAATAAAAGGAGACACTGGGCTAAAGCTAATATTCCTTGTGATGTGTGGTGGCTCTGTGTTCACATTCCAACCATAATACTGATTCATCACTTAAAAGCCGCTTTGGTGTGGATTTCCAAAAAAAAAAACAAAAAAAAAAACAAAAAGAAAGCCATCATGCTCATACCAAAAAAATGTGGTGAGAGCAGAAGTTCAGCTTGTAAAAACTCTAGAACCCTTACGCCCTTACAGGGGGAACTTTGTGTGGTCTGGTGTGGGCCAGCATTGTGCGTGTGTGTTTGTGCGTGTTTAGCAAAGACACACACACACACACACACACACACACACACACACACACACACACACACACACACACACACACACACACTCGGCCAGCATGGCCCCGGCCTGGAGTGACATGGTTTCTCACTCTGGTTCGTTGAGGCTCGTTAAAACGGCCAATGATAGGTTGATGTCATTCTCGTCGACCACATCTAGGCTATTTCTGACAAAAGCAAAAGCTGCTCTAACGGAAAGACCAGCAGAAGGGTTGCTGGAGCCCTGTGTCAGCTTCGCAGAAAAGTCCTACGGATCATCGAGCTGAGGACGTCTCCGCTGACCTGTATGACGCATGTGCGCGCGCGCACACACACACACACACACTCACGAGCAACCTCTTCCTGCTGTTTCAGATGTGTCCTCGTTCTCCTGACGGGGGCCAAAGGAAACACATCGGCAGCCATTAAAGTGGGGTTGGGATCTTTATGAGGGGCTGTAATGTTTTTAGTGAGCTGTTATTACACAGTGTCCGGTTTCAATCGCTCCGCTGATGTCTCCTCTAAAACCTGCACCGCGAAAGCTCCACTGATGTGGCCTCGCTAATGGCGGCGCAGGACAACCAGTCGAGCACAATCTGTCTTGTGCCCTTCATCTCTCCTCTCCCGCTTTGACTCCCTCCCCTTGGTTTTACCTCTGCCAATCCCTCCACCTCTTCCTGATTCCGGATTTCGTGGCGATTCCCTCTGTGCTTTGATATATTTTTGTTCCGTCAGCCCCTTACTGTACTGCTCAGAGGGTTCATGATTCTGTTTGATTGTACGGCAAGGAAACACACTTGTTGTCTCTCTCCTGTGTGTTTGTGTTTATTTGTGTCTGCTTGCATTTGGGTGCACGTAAGTACTTGCGTGCAAAATCAGCAGGTTCTTCACTATCAGCCTCTCAAGGGGCATATGATGGTATGGAAATGTGTTCAGCGCAGCACTCCTAATAGTTCTCGCAAAGATCATATGCTCTGGCGAGCCATGGAAAAGAGCCAGAGTGAGAGCGGTGAGGAGAAGACAGAACCGGAGAGAAGAAGAGAAAGAGCAGTGTGGAAAGGCGTATCACAAACAGCATAATGCTCACCATTTAGATGCAGGAGCAGATCCATAATTCATGTTGCTAATGAAAACTAGGAGGTGAGTGTGGAGGGAGCATGCAGATCAGCTGGAAAGCAACAGCATTACCATACAGATATAGGGTTAATGCACCTCCTCTCTTTCCCCTCTCCTCTCGCCTCCCCTGCCTCTCCCGTCCTCTGCTTCGATCCCCTAGCCTGGTCCTCGCCACAGGATCCAGCTCGCTTTGGACCTGCGCGGCAGAATATATCGACCGATTTGCGCCTACTCGGTTAAAAAGAGCTGATATTGGCAGGCGGGGGGTGGAAAGTGCCGGGCTGAAAAAGCAGCGTACGTGTGCCGGCGGCCAGTTTCTGGGAAGGAACTACTGTAGGTTTCCACCGGGCCCGGTGTTTTGTACCGCAAGGTAGTTGGCCTTTGGAGCAGATGTGTGGCCGTGGAGGGCCTTCTCCAGAAGTTGGGCAGATTATTGTGCTCACTGGAAGAAGAGGTTCCCGTACAAAGATTAATTTCTGATTTAGAGTTGGAGAGCGGAAGGACGACGGACGAAGTTTTAGGGGCTCGTCTCTGACTCCGGAGGACACGACTAGAAAAGTCTGTTATCTTGATTTATCCGTCAACAGCAATGCAGAAAACAACTGTGAACCCACACACATTTTGAAGCAAGGATTTGAATTCTGAATTGATTGCAGATTTTGGGACAGAATTTTTAATGAATTTTTCAGAATGATCATTCAAACTGTATCGTAAGGGAAGCGTGTGAAATCGAATACCTCTCCTACTAAATGTGACCCAACCTTTACTTCAGGGTCACATTTCGGAACATTTTGTTTTTTCCCATGTACTATACTTTCATAATATTATTATGAAAGTATAGTATCAGGGCTTCAAACAAGGTATCATTTGTGGGAGTCAAGCAAATCTCGTGCCCCGGCTGCCAGCTCGGCCCGATCGAGAGCTTCTGCCTCTTCTTTCCTCATCATCCATAACAACACGGAGACGATGTTTTCACAGAGAAGTGACATTTCCTGCTTCTGGTGTTTTATTTGTTGTTGATTCCTTAAAACGTTGTTTCGGAAGTGACGTCAGCTCTTCTCTTCGTGCAACAGTCTTTTATCACACGAAGAAGACCCAGGTGCTGTCAGGGTTCATTTATAACCTTATTTTATCCAAACGGTTTCACATTCTGACTTGACACACACGCTGGGAATATGGAAGGATGATCTTGATCTGCGTGTCTGCATTAGCGGGAGCCGTAAGATCGCCATTTTGCGCTGTTTTGCGAGTGGGTGAGTAACTTCCCTGTGTAATGGGGGATGGTAGCTCAGGCGGTAGAGCTGGTGGTCTAGTGATCTAAAGCTTGCTGGTTCGATCCCAGGCTCCTCCTGCTAGCATGCTGTAGTGTCCTTGAGCAAGACACTTAACCCCTAATTGCTCCTGATGGCTGCGTCCGTCGGTGTTTGAATAATTGTAAGTCGCTTTGGATAAAAGCGTCTGCTAAATGACTAAATGTAAATGTAATGTAAATGTAAATGTAATGCTGGTGGATCACGTAGCCTCAATGTCTTAATATTAATCTAATATTATTGAACTCAATCTCAATAAGTTGAGCAATAGAAAACAACTCGAGGAACATAAATCTGCTAAAATCTCATTTTTGACCAAATTTAGAATTGTTTGAATATAGATGTTTTTTCCGTTCAGCCAACAAGACAGCGCTGCGAAATGTGCCGGCTTAGTGTGCTGTACACAAATGTACATTTCTTGAATGTTAAGAGTCTAAGAATTATTTTCTTCCTCCATATTTACTATTTAAAAACTCAACTTGTTATAAAGCACACACTCCACAACTCTGTGTGACCTGCAGTGAGTGCTATCTCAAAGACCAGCTGGACAGTCCACCGACGGTGAAAAGCTGCACTCTGTTGCCGAGCACATAAGGGTCAGCTTTTTTTTTTTTTTTTTTTCTCTCTCTGCTCATTGGCAACAGTAAAGGAAGAAAAAAGCAAAAGTTATTTCAGTGAAGGCATATTGTAGGTGTTTTGTGTCCTGAACTGAGTGTGAAGTAGAAATTTCTGGCTGGCTCTGAGGCGCTTGGACTTTGTTTTTTTAATGCCTTTTGAAAAACGAAGGCCAAGGCCTACACACAGAGAGGTTGATGTTGTGTGTCACTCAAGGGCACATGAGCCAAGGGAGGAAGGAGTCAAAGATGTGGTTATCATGTGTTTTGATGGAGCCACAGAAGGCTAAAGGGCCGGTGGTAGGATGCGATGCCCTCTGCCTCCTTTTGTCTGGTCAAATATTCTGACACTCAAAGACCCTGAGACTTCTAACTTCAAACCGCCTGCATTTCAAAAGAACCATTCCGACAGTCACTCAGTCTGTCAGTCAGTGCCTGTCAGTCAGTCACTTAGTCAATATAATGATTCTCTCTCCCTCTGCCTGACTCTCTTAACTCCACTGGCTTTTTCCTCAGTGCTTCTCATAAATGAATGACTGCATCTCTGTCTTTTCCAGGGGATATGATTGGATCGTAAGATCTCACATTCTACCTACACACCTCATGTCTGCATCTCAAATGGTACACCCCAAAAGCAGTAGTGAGGCAGTTCCTGAGGTCAAATTATATTAGAACTAGTGACCTTCTGTCACCTTTGGAATGCAGGGTGTTTGTAGTGTTTGTTGTTTGGCAATTTGTTTGTGTGTGTGCACATGCATGTACAGGTTCAGAATTCCCCTATTGTGTTTGCTATTTGTTTGTGTGTGTGAGTGCCTTGGGGCTGAACGATTAATCAAATTCATACTAACATCGCAGTTTATAGAACGCAATTTTCAAATCGCAAAGGTTGCGATTTTTTATGTTACACAATCCAACCAATAGCGCCGTCCAGGGCCGGCTCTTCCTAAAGGCCAGATAGGTGGCTGCCTAGCGCGCCATCCCGAGGGGGGCGATCTGTGTCACTCTCTGACGGTTGCGAAGATGCCTGTGGAATGCAACAAGTGTGTATAGAAAGATCCCTGCTAATGGGGACACATCTCCGTGACTCTCTTATCATCCCCGCCTATAGCGATTGTTTCAATGGAACCTCTGTTGAGGCCCGGTGCCCTGGCCCGGGCCGCAGTGTGTTGTGCGGGGCGTGTGCTGCTGGCGTTGCCCGGCACACCTGTAGAGTCGGTACAGAGCCTCTTCCAGAACACTACGTTTTTTCGTATTTTTTACCTCTTTTTAAATTTAATGATCACAAAGCTGTCCCTGAGCACATGGAGTGGCGCTCTGTGTATGGATGTATGCACGCAACATTTTGATAAAAAGAAAAAAATAATGTTTTGCTGAAACACTGCATATTTTTTCAAAGTTAATTTTCAGGTTCTAACAAATAAAAGGCTTGAAGTTAAATCAATCCGTTAATATTCCACTGTGATTGAAGGTTTTTCTTTTTACAATTCAATAGTTAAATAAAGATGTGGCATTCATATAATTTTATGCATAATTTATCTCATCTCATAACACAGTGGCCTGGTCTTCAGGAAACAGCAGTTTATATGTTGACTATCCAATGTTGTGTTGGTAATACTATAATGATGCAATGATTTATTACTTGTATTTAGTGAATAATACAGAGAGGTAAGGTAAGGTACTTAAAAAAAAATTGCATACTAAATCTCAATCGCAATATTGGTTTAAATAGATCGGAATTCGATTAGTTTCCCAAATTGTTCAGCCCAAGTGTGCATGGATGTACTTGTTCAGAATGCCCCTATTGTGTTTTATTCACAAGAGCCAATCTAAGTAATGAATGCAGTGAGCAGGAGTATGAGGGAGTAAGTTAGAGACAGAGAGAGAAAGAGAGAGCATGGCACAGCGTTGGCTGAGAGAGAGAGCACAGCATCCAAATTATAATACAAATCATATCAAGTCAAATAAAAGAAGCTGAGATTTACTAGTTTCATTTCACATCCACAGATTCTTCAGTTTAATAGGTCAGCTGGGAGAGAGAGCTAGGGAGGGGGGGGATTGTGTGGGTGAAATGGCAAGTGTGTCATCCCAGCCTCCTAGGCCTCAGCCCACTAGCTGGCAATAGAACAATGTTGTGCTGGAGGCGTCCTTTATTGGGAAAGTTGAGCCATTAACCATACCGTCAAACCCCCTCGCCATTGCACTGTACATCCTGAGAATATACATCATTCAGCCTCAACATTAAAACCACTTACAGGTGAAATGAATAACATTGCTCATCTCGTTCCAATGGCACCTGTCAAGGGATGGGATACAGTACATTAGACAGCAAGTGAACAGTCAGTTCTTGAAGTTGGTGTGTTGGAAGCAGGAAAATGGTCAAGCGTAAGGATCTGAGCAACTTTGACAGGGACCAAATTGTCATGGCTAGACGACTGGGTCAGAGCATCTCTAAAACGACAGGTCTTGTGGGCTGTTCCCACTATGCAGTGTTTACTAACTAGCAAGAGTGGTCCCAAGTCTTGTGGGCTGTTCCCGGTATGCAGTGTTTAGTAACTAGCAAGAGTGGTCCAAAGAAGGGCAACCGGTGAACCGGCGACAGGCTCATAGGTGCTCAAGGCTCACTGACGCATGTGGGGAGCGAAGTCTAGCCCATCTGGTCCGATCCTATTGAAGAGCTACTGTAGCACAAATTTCTGAAAAATGAATGCTGGCTACGATATTAAGGTGTCAGAACACACAGTGCATCGTAGCTTGCTGTGTACGGGGCTGCGTGGCTGCAGACTGGTCACCTTGCCCATGCTGACCAAAATTGCCTACAGTGGGCACGTAAGTGTAAGAACTGGAACATGGAGCAATGGAAGAAGGTGGCCTGGTCTGATGAATCATGTTTTCTTCTACATCATGTGGATGGCTGGGCGTGTGTGCATTGTTTACCTGGGTAGGAGATGGCACCAGGATGCACTATGGGAAGAAGGCAAGCCAACGGAGACAGTGTGATGCTCTGGGCAATGTTCTGCTGGGAAACCTTGGGTCCATGGCAACAGTATTCCCTGATGGCAGTGGCCTCTTTCAGCAGGATAATGCACCCCGCCACACAGAAAAAAATGTTCAGGAATGGTTTGAGGAACAAGTCAAAGGGTTCAAGGTTTTCACTTGTCCTCCGAATTCCGCAGATCTTAATCAGATAGACCATCTGTGGGATGTGCTGGAACGACAAGCCCAATCCATGGAGGCTCCACCTCACAACTTCCAGGACTTAAAGGATCAGCTGCTAATGTCTTGGTGCCAGATACCACAGGACACCTTCAGAGGTCTTGTGGAGTCCATGTCTCGACGGGTCAGAGCTGTTTTGGCAGCATGAGGGGGGACCTACAAAATATTAGGCAGGTTTATTCATTTTTATATTTTTTATTTAAAACCTGTGCTGTCAGCATGCTTAGCATACAACACAGAGTATTTATATACCATTGCATCTAGGACAGAGTTAATCTGTGGAGTTCAACTTCTCAACCTGCAATGCAGCCCTTTTTTATTGTTTAATCATCAAGAACTGCTGCAATCACTCTGTCCTGTGGATGACCTGTAGGATGACAAAAGCACAGCTCTTTTGTTACACAAGTACATCACAAATCCCCCTCTTTGGACGATCTTACCATGGTTTGGTTTATAAACAACTAATCATGATATCTTTTCCAAGAGGGGGAGAATCACCACGAGTGAGACAAATAAACATAGAAACAAACAGCAACATCAATCTGGAAAAACAGAAACAAAGAAACATCAGACAACAATATGTATCGACCAGACATAATTAAGTCCAGGAAAATTGGAACAGCAATTCAGCACATGGCCTCTTCCTGTGATACCTACGGCAGTAAATGAGTGCGAAGAGGAAAAGGTTGTAATCAGGATGGTGTTGGGGGCTGTGTTCAAAGCAGGTGCTGGTGGTGTGTGTGTGCTCCTGCGTTGAGTCTGTGTGTGTGTGTGTGTGTGTGTGTGTGTGTGAGATGTGTCCACCAGTGAGTCCACGGGAATTGTCCCAATTAGTTCTGGTGTATGAGGTCGGAATTATATCATTGTCCCTCCAAGCAGCGGAAAAGGCCCCGCAGCCACCCCTGAGTTCCACGGCTGTATTGACACTCTACAACCGCAGGAAAGCCCGGAGCACCATTCCCTGCAGCCACAGAAGACCCTCAGCCCCCAGAGAAGCCTTGAGCCCGCAGACACACTGCCCCGAGGAGCATAAACCAGTCCCAGAGAGCACAAAGAGACCCTGCACCCCTGAAGCACACATATACAACAATACCAGGGTGCAGAACCTGGGCCGCGGGCACCAGGCCAAGAGCAGGGCCCCCGTACCCACCAATGACCCACAATACCGCAACCGGCTAGATGCCCCACCCGGGCCACACGTCCCGAGCACCGAACCACATAGACGAGTGTGCATGGCACAGGACACTCCGATGTCAGCTCCCCCTGCAGCCAGGCAGGGAAGCCAGGCAGCGGGATCAAGGCCAACAGCCGGCTCCCCCACCGCAACCCACGACGGCGAGCAGCCTCCAAGGGGCCCTGGAAAGCACCCTGCGGTGCTCTGCGCAGCAAGGACGGGTTGCAGCAGGCCAGAAACCACCTGGGGCAAACCACCAGGACCTCAACCCAGCCAGCAGGGGCCCCACATGGTCGCCCCCCTGGCCAACAACTCCCCCATGCAACCCACCAACGCCCTGCCACCCCGGAAATCCCAGCGCTCAACGTCTGCTGTTGGTAGATGTAGTTAAAATTGTGGGGCGTCGGGGGTGTGAGTCCTCCAAGAATGTCGATTCAGAATCCCTCTCACCTTTCCTGCCCGCAGACCCTGGTCTGGTGGAGTGTTGTTTGGAGTAAGAGTGTTGTTTGGTCGTGCTTGTGTTTTTCTATCTCTTTTGGAATGGATGCATATATCCTCTTAGGCCTGACCAGGAGTCGTTAAATAAAAGACCCCATCTTTCAGCGTGTGTGTGTGTGTGTGTGTGTGTGTGTGTGTGTGTGTGTGTGTGTGTGTGTGTGTGTGTGTGTGTGTGTGTGTGTGTGTGTGTGTGTGTGTGTGTGTGTGTGTGTGTGTGTTCTAAGCTAATATGAGTGGTGTTAAAAATGGAGCATAGACATGACGCACGCCAAGGCAGGAGTGTCACAGGAGTGGGACAGGAGTGTGACGGGCAAGATCGCAGCCGCCAGCCACACCCCTGCCCACATAGCTCACACCCCACCTGGAAACCCTAGGCCTATTGTGTGGTGTATGTACTGAGTTCTGGCTCTGGGAGAAGCAGGTGGTTTTAATGTTGTGGCTGATCGTTGTAAATAAAAAAAATGCTGATATCTGCGTTGTGAATACTGTCTAATACGATAAAGTCGAAGACTTTAAGATTGCCATGACTCAATACGTTTACGGTCATGACTTTGTCAAGTGGCCGTGTTAATCAGCACTAAAATGGGCGCGAATAGGGTGACGGTGCTCTACTGCATGCAGTATAGTGTGTGAGCTACTGCGTGTCTGTGTGCGCACATTGTCTGAACGTACAGTGAGGCATGGTCCGGGTAATTCCCTCATAAACCGATTTCAAAGGTCGAAGCTATTGATAGCGAGCATCAAACCAGTATTTCCAACCAATAAGTCTTCTGCACGTGCAAGAGAACAATTTCTTGTTTTTGGGTACTTGAACTTAAAGCACAGTGACATCTGACTAGACAGAAACAGTGTGCATTTAAGAATGTTATCAACAAATGTCTTCAATGCTGAGGGAAGTTGATGAATATGAAGGTGGTTTTGCATTGTCTTTGTTTTACAAGTAGCTACACTTTCAACGACAATTGCTCGTTGAATTTGTGAAGCCCCCAACTGTGTGAAGTGAAATAGCCCTGTTATAAGCACTAAATTTTGTGCATACTGTGTGTGTGTGGTGCGTACATCTTTATGTACAATATAGTCCCATCGGGAGGGGGTGTAGGTGGACATGGGGCAGGGGGCGGATCAGCATCCGTCTACATGACGGCAATGACAAGCAATTCAGCTACCGTGTCTCTCCACTGACACTGGACTCAATCATTCTCACAGAAATGCCGACATGCATTCATGTCCATGGTTCATACTGCCGATGAACCATGGACGGATGGACTCTCCCCAGGGCAGGTCTGGGAGGCATGTGACCTCAAAGTAACGTAACGGCAAATAGCTCTACCTCCAAAATACTCCCCGTGATGTCGTGTTTCTCTTGAGTTACACGTGGAACAAAAGGTTTAATGGACGATTTGAAACCAAGATCTTATCTGCTTATTGCCTCATTAGGCAGTGATCAATGAACAACAGAGTTGTTTTTCTTGAAACGGGTTAATGATCCCGTGGAGATAAAGGGAGATAATAGGCATTTGAGAAGAGGAGAGGGGATATAAGTGAGGCAGATTGAGACAAAATGAGTGGAAGAGACAGGAAGGTGAAGCTGATTGTTGTCTGTTGGCAGGAAGTGAGCTGGTCCACATTATAATGTGAGATAACACGATATTAGATCACAAATTAGTATTTCTTAAGTAATAATTCTTTATCACTTCCTCGTTATCTTTTTAAATACCTTTTAAACCTAAAACCTGTTTTTCCTTTGAGGTCCCCGAGGATCTATCTAATGACCGTCTTCTACACATAGTCCTGGACCGGTCATATTTTGGACTTTTGTGTTTTACAAGTTTAAAGCAAATTTCACAATAAATAGTCTCCACACACGACTGTTACACAGAAACAAAATACTAAGTGCCTTGGAGGGACATGGTGGGGGGACTAAAAGACTTTTCGAAAAGCCTTTTAGTTCGACTTCCCTCATTAATATATTCTAACACTCATTGGTTGTGATGGGAGTTGAAGGGAAGAAACGATCCCATGAGATGTCTGTCTGCTTTCTGTTATTTGTCATACTTTAAATTCCTTGAAAGTGTGTGTGTGTGTGTGTGTGTGGGGGGGGGGGGGGGGGGTGTTCTACCATGGTGTATAAATCTGGGTCAGTGTGCTTCTTCCTGTCCTGTGGGAGTCTCCCTCTCTCTCTCTCTCTCTCTCTCTCTCTCTCTCTCTCTCTGTCTGTATTCCTCTACTTTTCTATCTGACAGATAAACTCAGAGGAGAGAACAACACACAAGAACAATTGTCTTGCCTCCCTTTGAAAAGCCTTACAAGCTCATGGGTCATTGACCTACTCATGTATACAACCCCCCCCCCCTCCCCCCACACACACACTTCCCACACAACAGGTACAGATACAGAAAATACATTGAAACACACATTTAACCCCCCCCCCCCCCCACACACACACACACACCAAAATCCTTTTCATCTTTTCTTTCTACTTTACCCTGATCACATCTTCTCTGTTTGCTCTTGGATTCTGTCATGAAACAAAACCAGCCAGTATGGGAGTGAGGTGTGTGTGTGTGTGTGTGTGTGTGTGTGTGTGTGTGTGTGTGTGTGTGTGTGTGTGTGTGTGTGTGTGTGTGTGTGTGTGTGTGTGTGTGTGTGTGTGTGTGTGTGTGTGTCAGGACAGATTGGTTTATGATGGGGTTGAAGACCTTGGCCAGCCCCCTCAGCTCCTCTCTTTGATTCCCCTGCTTCCTTCCACTAGGCGAGGCACACTGCAGGTTTAGTCTTTTTTGTGTTGTTTTTTTTTTTCCCCCTTCTTCTCCTTCTGTCTTCCCTTTGAAGATGTAATCCACTCGGCGAATTGTCTGAGAGTTCAACACTGGACAGCATGTTCACACGTACCTTAAGCCTTCTTCTGTTTCCCTCTGTCGATCATTTAATAATAGGGCCTGGCCATATTCAGCTTGTCTTTATTATTATCTTCATTGTGTGGATATCCCTTTCGACCAGGTCTGCAAGAAGTCCTTGTCTGGCTGAAGTCGAAAAAATTCAGATTTTCTTGCATAATATGACTTTACACTTGCCATGCTGCACATACACCTGCTGGATATTAGGGATGCGATGGTAGGCGGTATGTTGCTGAAACAGTTCGGTACGCCCCCTATGGTTCAACACGCTCGCGTGGACCGCGGTATTACGACATCACGGTAGAAGTCCACTGGACACGTTGGTGCCGCGACGTGCATGCTTCCCATTGAGTCCACTGTTGACGCTCCAGTGGCCACGTCAGCCCAGCGCAGCCGCGCAGCATTTCTTTATTTTCTCATCACCGCGTGCGCCTTTTCGATGGAAACACAAGATAATACTACAAAGTAATGTGTTTGTAAAGAGTGCAGTCCATTTAAATGTGTTTTACATGAGTCTGCATTGTATCAGAGACCTAGAGCTGCTGTCGGATTTGCTTATTGTTTAACATACAAAAAAACAAACATATATTACAACTACCCCTGGTTGAGGTGTCCAGTCGGAAAAGAACCCCCCTGAGATGGCCATGTCCCTTTTTATTACGAACTTATTTGTTCTTTGCCTCTCTTTTTTACAACCCACCAGTGAATTTGAACCTCCATCCCCCCCTCCCCCCACAGTCATACACACAGAGTGTTACACTAGTTATTCATGGCAGATTACTATACACACATTATTTACACCTTTTAATTATCGTCTTTTTAAATTATACTGAAACTGTACCGTTACCGTGGCCCAAAAACCCTGATACATACTGAACCGTGGCCCCGCTGTACCGTTCCATCCCTGCTAGATATGTTGTAATGGCTCCGCTTTCCTATAGACAATCAATGGCAAATCTGAGAAATTGTACTAATTTTGAGCACAATTAAAATACCATAGAATTAGTCTAGAAATATTTGTATTTACCTTTCTAAGCTTTCTGTTGGCCCAGTCAATTTATATTGAGTTTAGATGATTACCAAAACAATGCAATGCAATGTTGCTTATTGGCCAGTTTTTCCACAAAGTTAGGGACCGCAGTCTTTCAAAAAGTCTCAAGAAGAATCCAGGAGTGAGGCTCAGAGTCCTTCCAAAACGGTAAGTGGCTTTGCTGTCGACTGGTCTTTGTCTGTTTGGTAGAAGAGATGGAGTGATGGACAAACCACCTCACCACAGCGGCTGAACCTTATTCCAAGGACAATAGATTGAACTGGCTGGCACACAACACAATATGTTTAATGTCATTTCCCCTTGGAATCCTGAGTTGTTCTTGCTCTCAAATACAGTATGAGCAATTGTTTCCAGGCAACGTTGGATAAGTACAGATAACTGGAGATGGATGAACAGGGGGGAAAAAAATACATCACATGACTTTTCGCACGTAGGATTATGCTTTACATCAGCTTGCCAGTAGGCGGGCCGCTCACTTTCAATGTTGGATTCCAGCCTTTAGTAAGGAGATGCACTTGATGCATAACCTATTCCATCTTTTTTCAGGGGCATTAAGCTTCAAGATTTGACGGTCACTTCTTTTCCATTTTGTTAACAAGCCAGGTTTCAAACGTGACTTGCCATGTGAGGAACCGCTACTGATGTTGCGCCAGATGCGGCTTTTTATGGACAGGTCTCAATTTCAATCCATACGTGTAAAAGATGCTTTCTTAAAAAGCAGAGGTTTGAAAACAGGAGCGTCCTGCCAACATTCCTGAGAAAGTTCAGCTGATTTACCGCAAGCAGACTACACATTAATATACTCGTAGAGATGAGATTGGTTGGTTTACGTTGCTCCCTTTGAAGCCTGAAACCTGTTTTTGTTTTTCCCGTGTTTCTCAATTTGGTTTCACTTAAGATTAGAGCCCTTTTGTTTCTGCAATTCAAGAATAATTTGATATTGACGACAATGTTAATGTAACGCAACAGCCCTTGCAGGTAAAATATTCAGTTTCTATCTAATTAGAATAATCAGTGTGTATTTATGAGGTTATGAATGTTGCAACATTGTGCTCCTTTGTGTTAACACCACCGTGGAATGCCAAATGGTAACTAATGGGCAAAAATCTCGCCATGTTGAGACGCATTCTGGATAATTAGATATTAGTCTGGGGTTTAATATGCTGGAAGAGAAACATATTTTCCTTTGGTTCATGGTGAAGCCGTATTGATCCGATGCACATCTATGAGCCGAACCATTCATGTGTAAGAGTTCCCGCTGCAGACACCGGTCGCTGGCGGGGAATCAAACCCGATCAGTCAAACACACGTCAGGCTGACCTTTTATTGGGTATCTAACATGACTCCCGATTCCTCCATCGGGCGTGTTACCATACACACACACACAGACAAAGACACACATGCAAACGTGTGCATTTACACATGCACACACGCTGACCTTTGTTTGATATGTAACAATGCCCCCGTTTTCCATTAAAGCCCGTGGCAGCAGCGGTCAGGTACCAGAGAGAACACGAAGGAGAAGGAGGGAACCGAAGAGAAAGGTCGCGTTTGGCTCTGAGAGTTAAACTCTGTCGCCGGCCTCGGCTAGAGTGCTCTAGGTCAATGCTGCACCCCCCCCCCCAAATGAGTCATTCTTAGGTTATTACTTTTTTTTTATTTTTTATTAATATTTTAATTTCAGCTTCTCTGCAAATAGAGCCATCGCCGCGTGAAGAAAGCCTTGGACGTACGGAGAAAAATGTGACCGGTTCCTCACCACGCCTCCCAAAACGAAGTGCTGCTGCTGTTCTTCACGAGTGGTCCACACACATCCAATCCGCTCCCCATTCATCGCTGGTTACATACTGGACAAGGAACCAGTGTGCGGTTACTGAGTACTGATAAGCACCTTCATTGCACGTTCTATACCGATCCACTTGAGCATTTGATGCGAGGTGTGGTGACCTGGCTAACTTACTTGTGCCCCGGGGTGTATTCAGTTGTTTGTTTGCTTTGTTCCCATTCGGGGGAATACTAAGTTTCAATGCTGCACTTAGACCTTGGTTCGATTCGTGTTCGCACGGCAACGCTTAGAAGCGCAACAAAACTCGTAGACAAAGGCCGCGCGCTTGCAAACTGTTCCCTGATTGTTCGGAACTTTCCTGGACGTTTCTGAGGATTTCCGGAAAACCACTTCCGGAAAACGCGCTCAGACCGCCTGGCAGCTCGTGATGTGTCAGTCGAGATTGAGTCGGCTCTACGAGCGAGTGACGGGGGCCGGCTCCCGTATGAGGGCCGTTTTTTTTTGTAAATGAATACAAGACAGAATAATAGGATGATCGGTCGTTGGGTCGGTTGCATCCTCACCGCAGGCGTGCCGAGACCACCCTTTCCAGGCGGTGTCCGTCCGGTGGATTTGGTCGGGAACAGAGTGCGATTGCTGTGTTCACATACGCCCAAACGAAGCGATCTAGGCGGATAAACTGCCGCAGGAATCTGAACAAATGCTCCGAACGAGCTAGGTGTGAATACACCCTCCGTAAGCCCCTCCAGATGGATGCATTCTGCTCTGGCTTTCTTTTATCCAGTGCCAGCACTGGGTAGCTGCTTGCCGAGCCCAATCATTTAACGTATTTGTAACAACTAGCAAAATGTTGTAAATTCTGTGCTGAAACTGGTGCTCCGTACCATCTTTTGTCAGAAATATTCCCATACTTGATACCGTTTGTATAGCTGGCGCTTTTTTAAGAGACAGCCATTCAATGTATTTGGATTTGAGCAGCACATGCATAACTGTGCATGTGCTGCTCTGCACTGTTTCTGCTATTGTGGTGGAGTCATCATTATTTGTTGTCTGTAAATGTCTTTTCCCCTTTTATATATGCAAAATACGCAAATAAGCTCGTTCAAATCCGGGATGTTAACAATTGATCGACTCTTAATTAATTGCAAACAAAATTGAATCCATAAGATTTCTAATCAAACAATTTGCTGTACAATCTGCGGTCTTGTTGTAATTGTATCAAAGGGAGTAAGCGCAGGGTGTTTAAAAAGCTGGCACATTCTCCATTGCAGTGAAGAAAAAAAACAAAAAAACAAGCAGAACAGGAAGTAGCAGAAGTAGAACTCATGAGCTTTTATGTCATCAATTCATCAACGATCGATTGTCCGGGTTAACACGATCAAGGAAATTCATTTTAAATGTGCGTCCCTAGTTCAAATACATTTTTATTTCAAACGTCTGCTGTGGTTTACTCATCACGGCTGACGGAGAGAGAAGGATCGAAGGGGAGAAGTCAGGTCGAGAGAGACGGATAAAGCTGTAGAAAGCAAAAGACGGATGAGAGAGAGGGAGGGAGGGAGGGAGCAACAAGAGAGGATGAATTGGGAAGGTGAAGCAGAGGTAGTGACCAGCGGTGTCATTTTCTCCAGCCTGATGTGTGAGGAAACACTTGTATTTAGCCCTGACAGATTACAGCCGGCCTCTCTGAAAGGATTTATCGTTTGGTTCCATCCCTGCCCTCACCCGCCTCTTCAGGCCGCCCGGCGATTGGCTCGGATCGGCCGCATTTGTCTCCGGCTGCCGTGGCGACCATTCGCGTCGGTGGCGTGGAGAGGTAGCAGTTTGACTAATCAGTTATATCTGCTCTTCCACGAGCGCTTTCGAACGGCGTCCAAAGCGCGTGTGTGTGAGAGGTTGATAGCATGTGTTTGTGTGGGTTTTGAGTGCGCATTCAAAGAAGGGGAAAAAATAAATAAAAAATCCAACGTGACACTTACGCACAACCACCGGACCCCCGCCCGCCCCCGCCCCGCCCAGGCCTTTAAGTGAAGATGGATGGACGAACGAAATAAATCAAAAGAACCATTACGGCGGCTAGATTGAGGCGGAGGCTAAAAGGAGGCGGAGGGAGTAGAGAAGAAGGATCGGCCCCCGCCCGCGCACCGCAGGGTGACGGAGACGCTAATCAGTCCGGTTGTCGGCGCTGCGGCTCGGCCCTCTCCCTCCACCTACCAAGCGCTCCGCCCGAGCCACCTACGCCCCGTCTCCCCTCCCGCACGCCGACGGAGGATTGATAGTGGGATGCGGTGGAAGAAAAGCTAAATCGATGGCGGGAAATAATAACGTTAAAAGGGGACGACTGGAAGGATGGAGGAGGAAAGACTTTTTTGAGAGACTCCAGAGGAAGGGAAGGATATGTGCCGTTGGTATTCCATTGCCGAGCTCCTTCCCGTCCCCGCACATGACTGTGAATAACTGGAGCGCAGGGGGAAGGAGGTGAAGGTTGGATGGAGTAGAATAGAAATAAATAAAATTCTCGGAAAACGGTGATGGAAAGGAAGGGAGTTGAGGGAGAAAAACCAATGCGGAAATTGATGAAGGGGAAAAAAAAAAGCGTTGTTGGTTGGTGAGGGAAAAATACAGGATCCAGAGATTGTGTGTGCGTGTGTGCGTGTGTGCGTGTGTGTGTGTGTGTGTGTGTGTGTGTGTGTGTGTGTGTGTGTGTGTGAGGGCACCTCTTTATTCTAATCCGGCCCGTGCGGCTGTGTAGCATTCTGAAGGGAGGAATTTGCTGCTGTTATTTATATTTATGAATTCATGCCATTTGGCCCGGTGTGAAATGATGGGTCATTCCCGCACAAGGAGAGTGGGAGCTGAATTTACAATCAACGCCCCACCCGGCGTACCCCACCCCCTTCCCCCCGCCCCGCCCATCCTCCTCCATTCTTCCCCTTCCTCCCCTCCTTTTTCTCCCTCCTCCTTCCCGAGCAGCTAAATGCGCTGAATATGGATGGGGCTGGAAGGAGGATGGGCGGAGGAGGCAGAGGAGGGTTTGGTGATGAAGAGGAGGCAGGGGAGCAGGAGGGACTGTTCTCCTGCTGAGGCTGCTTCTGTCACCTGCTTCTCATCTAAGGAGATGTGGCACAGGAATTAATGCCATTCAGCAGCACGGGGAAAATCGGTTGTGTCTGTGTGTGTGTGTGTGTGTGTGTGTGTGTGTGTGTGTGTGTGTGTGTGTGTGTGTGTGTGTGTGTGTGTGTGTGTGTGTGTGTGTGTGTGTGTGTGTGTGTATTTGTTTTGGGGTCTGCATTTCTGACGCATGCCGGTGTCAGAGCACTTCCATATACAGTAAGAAGTGTAAACTCGGGCGTATATGGGCATGAACACCGGTGGTGTGTGTGGTAGGAGTCAAACTTTGATTATTCAAAAATCACAGCCAATACACACACACACACACACACACACACACACACACACACACACGTCTATTCCCCAATAATGATATGGAATTAGTTGAGTTGTTGACGGCTAAGAGGGCCGTGCCCGAGCCGAGTTGAGTATTTAAGTCTTTCTTTACTACAAAAATAGAGAACATTTTGAGGGATTTGGCTTTTTCTCTTCTCCATTGGGAAAATAACCCCCAAGGAACGAGACACCGACAGAATTATAATGGTATGTTGCTGTTGCTTTCATGCTAAGAGGGAACTGACAGAAATCCTATCAGTATTACTACAATAACCTGCGTTTAATTAGTGTGTCATTGCATATTAATATTCCATACTCCTATTTTTATACTGTATAATAACATTAAGATCAAGCTGTTGTATATTGTAGTGGTCATTCATTGATTGAGCTGTTAGCTATTGTAACCACTGTTTTGACAAATGTGGTCAGGTTCAATTTAATTAATGTATGATTTCATGTGTAATGAATGTCTTTAATGAGCCACTATCATCTGGAAGTACGAGCATATTCACGTTCTCCGGAGTGAATCTAGTACAGTATGTAGACGCTTCTTTTTCTTTTTTGTTTTATTTTTTTAAGCTCCTCAGCTGAGAACACATGTTCCAAAGATGTTGGGGGTTACACAGCGTTCAGGATACATTAATCACTCTGCTCTTCTCAGCCCGTGTGGGGTTTTACATAGCACTCTCTTGTGGCCAACTCAAGTCATTTTTAAGCATCTGGCGGGAGAAAAAAAGTAAAAAAAATAAATAAATAAAAGATAGACGTTTAAATTTAAACTTGATTGGAATTGATAAATGATGATTTTTTGTAGATGAATCACCAGCCTCTCTAAAATGTATTGATAATCACTTAATTATGAGCATCCCACTCATGGCGGCGCTGGGGAAACACCGGCGGTCAAGGCGAGCGCAGGACACAGCAGAAGGGTACAGTTTTATTCCCCCAAGAGGGACACTTTATTGAATCACAGATGAGGCAGTGAAGGAGCGCTGGGTTGGAAAGGTTGGGCGTAGACGGGAGCCGTAGTGGGTGCCGGAAGGGTGGAGGCTCCAGATGGGCCAGGAGGTGTGATGAAGGGTGAAGCCCAGAGTTCGGGGAGCTGCAGGCGGATGTTGATGAGCCGCTGCCAATCATTTGTCTCCATCTCGGAAAAAGGAGCACATTTCACACGAGGCCTATGCCCGGAGGCGAGCTAACCCCAACCTGCTGCTGCTGCTGCTGCTGCTGGTGGTGGTGTTGGTGGTGCCGCGCTTTTATGGAGCTTCTCGTGAGGCCTGATGCCTGGCAGCGGAACCACCCGCGGATCCTCTCTAGCTGGGAGTTCTGCTACCTGGTGCCGTCTCACCGGGTTCTTTCATGATGCAACCCCACCTCTGAATATTTGTAGAACTTTAAATCGACAATGTTTTTTCGATGGGAATATGCACTTTTCAAAAATGCGCATGGCAACATAATCGCACCAAAATCAAAAGGTCCTTCCTATTTGGATGATGGCTTTACAGAGAATTTCAATCCAGCCGAGGGAGGAAAAGACAGAAAATGATTGTGAACTCATAAAGGTCACGGGAAAAAGGGGGAGTTTGTTAAACATGCCGTCCCGATTTCAGGGCGAGTTGGCGTGTCCTCAGCGTCTGGCAGGGCCGGGCCGGGGCTGGATGTTTTACGGACATGACTCGGCTGCACCGCGCCCGGCCGCAGCACATGCTGTAAACGCTGAGACGTGCCTGTCAGGGAGCAGGGTGCCCGGCACACCGCGCCCTTGACGCCTCGCACGTATGTGTAATTCAGAGTGTTTGCAGTTATTGTGAGTGACATGAAATACCAGAGACTGCGATGACCCAGCTTGAGGACAAACTGTACAAGCTGGCTTACTTATGATTCATATTCACGTGGACCACAGTTCAGTGTGCTGAGAATAACCACTGGGTTTTGGGATATTTACTTAGCTGTTGCGCGCAGAATAAATGTTTTTTTTTTTTTTGTAGATCAAGCCTCACTGTCGCACATGTGTGTTATGTTGTTCTCTGTCTTTTTGCACTTGCATTAGATTGTGAAATATTTAACGTCCCTCGCTTTCTCTTTGTCTCACTGCCTGTCTGGCATCCTGTCTGTCTCTGCGCCACCCCCACCCGCACCCCTTCATTTCTTTATAATTGCGGTCTCGGTGGGAGATAACAGGGATACTAATAGCTGCTACAGCCTTGTTAGCCTGTGGCAAAGTAGTTAACCCTGGCAGACGTGGACACACAAACAGAAACGCACGCACGCACACAACTCAATCAACAGGCAAAGCTTCTCAGACATTAGACTGTGATTGAGGTTGTTGATTTTTGTTTTTAAAAAATGTTTACTTCAAAATAACATATTAGTAAGTTTCCCTAATTACATTTCACGTAGAAGTTGTATGAAGATGAAAATGTGTTGGGACGAGACGTTACCTAAACTTCCACCAAATGACTGATCGGGGCCGAGTCCGAGCTGCAACAGTTGAAATTGGTACTGTTCTTAATTGGCTCAAACACTGCAATTAACAATGATTGCAATCACCACGCGCTGCAGAGATGAGCAGCCCAGTGCTAAGGTATGTTATTATAGTCATTAGTGGCTCCAATTACTATTACACTGTTCTGCACCCTGTTTCACTAACACCCAAACACGCACACAGTGTTTTCCCCTGGGGGTGCTTTGGTATGTCTGAGAGTATTTACATTTCCAGGTTCTTTGTTTGTTGTTCAGACATTAGGAATGTATCTTCTAATAGTGGCTTCCCTGATTAACTCACAGTAAACAAAAAGGATCAACTTTTCAGAACTACGCTGTCTGTCTGTCTGTCTGTCTGTCTGTCTGTCTGTCTGTCTGTCTGTCTGTCTGTCTGTGTGTGTGTGTGTGTGTGTGTGTGTGTGTGTGTGTGTGTGTGTGTGTGTGTGTGTGTGTGTGTGTGTGTGTGTGTGTGTGTGTGTGTGTGTGTGTGTGTGTGGGGACTCGCTTCCGCCTGTGGTTTGCGTCTATTTATTTGCCTGTCTGCGTGTGTTTGCGTATGTTTGTGTGTGGACTCGCTTGAATATGCATTAGGTCACATTTTTAAAATTTGTGCGTGTGTTGGTTTGTGTCTGAACTCGGAGCATTTTTTGGCATGAGGCTTTGCCTGGTGCTCATTCATAGCAACCACAGTTCAGTTACTGAGAATAATCACTGGGTTTATGGAGGTTTACTTAGCTGTAGCATGCCGTATAAATATTTTTTGCCGGATCAAGCCTCACAGTTACGTACGTGCGTGCCTGTGCTGTGCTGTGCTGTGCTGTGGTGTGTGTGTGTGTGTGTGTGTGTGTGTGTGTGTGTGTGTGTGTGTGTGTGTGTGTGTGTGTGTGTGTGTGTGTGTGTGTGTGTGTGTGTGCTTGTGTGTGTGTGCTTGTGTGCGTGCATCAGCGACTAGATTCCTTCTGCCTACGTCCTGTATTCATAATAGAAAAAGATGAATGCAACCCTCGTTTCCTATTATTTAATATATGTATTTATACTTCAAGAGGGGAGCTGTCCTGGTGTTTGTGTGTTTATACCAGACTGTAACACGGAGGGAGATATTTAGAGGAGAGACAAAGGGGGGGATGGAGGGAAGAGATGGAGAGATGGAAAGAGTCTCCAGGTAGCGACGCAGACCGAGCTTGTTTGTTATGTCCGTTTCTCCTCTTGCTGCGGGATGCACCAACAACGGGTACCTGAATGCATTCAACTAAAACGGAGGCATTTCCTTACCTCTCATTCTCTCCCCTCCCTCTTATCTCTCTGCCTTCTCCTCCCCCTCCCTCCCTCCCTCCCTCCCTCTTGCCGCCGCCACCGTCATAAAAACTAATTTGAACAAAGCCGCCGAAATTGAAAAAAAGCCTCTCTGCATCCGCCTCGGAATTAGTTTATTAGCATCTAAAAGGAGCCTGGGAGCAGACTTAAAACCCCATTTTCACAGGGAAATGACTTTTAAAGGAAAGATGCATTGTGCACAGTGGGAGATGATGAGCTGGATGGCACAAAGGGGAGTATTTGAGGCTGGAACTTTGACAGGGAGTGTCTCTTAAGGCGGCGGGACATTAGATGTCGCAGCGCTCGTTTGTTTGCTTATTTCGACCTGTAATGAGCATTCCTTTGTCTCGACTAATTCTTTGCACCATGGAACCCGGAGAGAGTGTGCGTGTGTGTGTGTTTGTGTGTGTGCGCGTGTGTTGATGACTGTGTGCTTTGTGTGTTTTCAAAGAGGGAAGTCAGAAGGACTATTTCTATTTATTTGTTTAGATTTTTAAATGCAATGTTTTTTTCATTTAGGTGGGATTCAATGCACAGGATTGCCCCCGAGGAGATTTACCCCCGGTTCTAAAGTGATATTGCACTATATATTTTAATATGGCAAATACGACAAATAGTGTGTACATTGTGTGTGCACTTCTGTCTGTACACACTCTGTGTCTTTCTTCAAGCCAGCTACAATTTCAGTGAAAATGAAACACAAACCAAATACAAAGACCCCCAGAAACTGAACAAAATAGAAAACAAACAACAGACAACCACCACAGAAACCTCAGCTAAAGTGTCCCCCGTCACATCAGTCACATCAGTCACATCAATCACATCGCCCCTAATCAGACAAAGGTGAATTCTGTTTTGTTTTCTGTTTCTGTTTCTGTATTTTTCTCTTTTGTTTGGTGAAAAAGGGCCCTGGGAGCAAACCTTTCCCTGGCCCTGCCCTCGTCTCTCCTTGTTTTAATCCCTACATTTATGCCTGACTGTCATTAAAGGTAGAGCGGGAGTAAAGTTTTGAGCACTGGACTGGAGGATGGAAAGTATTTCAACACGTTGCCTGAACACAGCGGCCTATCATTTTTCAGTACTTCTTTTTTTTACCGTGCAGGAGTTCCTGTACTGCTCGTATCCTACCTGCACTGGATGCAAGCATGGAGGTACAGTATCGTGGAATTTATAGCTGCACTAAACATGATTTTTTAATGTGAAACAGTATGAAAACACAGCGAGCTGTGTGAAGGAAGCGTGAGATGCTGGCTTCCCAGAATGTGTCGGCTCATGCTGTCTGACAGCTTGTTGGAGCTCCATGTTGACAAAAGACAGCTCTTCCCAGTTTTACAACCCTCCGTCACTGTCTGCTTGTAAGTTTTTTGAACACTTTGGTCGCTCCTATTGCCGCTCTGTACTGTAACAGTATTATTGCATGATGAATTGCGCAAGATCAAATCCCTGCTTTTTTCACCCCGTCTTTCCCTGAACTCCCTCAAGACATCCACAATAGAAACAAATTACCGTCTGTTGTAAGATCTACTGGCACTGAGGCCGTCTGGCAGAGCTTCACACAGTGACAGTTTTTGACCACACCTCTGCTCTCTGAGTGGCCCTTTCAGTGCAACATCACTTGTTCACATCGTTAACTTGATATTTTCAAAAGGTGATATTCCCACAATGTGGAGAGCGGCTCAGGTGGTCACTCCACACAAAAGAGGTGACACCAGTGACCTAAATAATTACTGTTATACATCAAAGCTCTCCTGTGTGACCGATAACTGGACATACCTAACCATAAGTGGTGAACTTATGGATTGAGCTCCTTGTGCCTTTCTCCAGGTTAAATATATTCTCCAGCCACAGCATTTATGGTGCAGGCCTAGAAACTTAACAGTAACTGCTGTAACTGTTATTTCGTATGGCCTTGTTGATTATAGAGATACCCCTTATGCTCGTGCTCATACAGAGTGCTGCAGGTCCTGACAAAGTCTTAAAATGTCCTAAGCTCAGTTTTACATATATGAGGCCTTAAAAGTTAGAGTCTTTAACAGTCTTGATTTCAACATAAACATTTTGTCAGATGTATCCATATATTCCTTTTTTGTCAAAATGAGTCAGGTTCATCTGCATCAGAGTCAGCGTTTCGGATTTCTTTTATGAAAGCCGAAGCCTATTGCTGAACCTTATACTAACCTTCATACTCACCTGCTACTCCTACCTGGTGCTAGATGAACCTGACTTACTTAACACTTACTTGTAGAGAGAAATCAAACAAAACCCCCCTGACTTACCTGTCCAAAGTTCTGTAGAAAACAAGTTGTGGTTAGATTTATTACAGTTGCGAAGCTCTTCTTCTTGGTTTCTGACCCAAAGGGAACTGTTATAATAACAGTTCAAAGAACCATCAGAGCCTTCCTGGCTTCTATCCTGCACTAACCCATGTACTGTAGTACGTGCCTTTATAGCCCGAATAAGATAATTGGATTTTAAATTTTGTAGAAATGTCTTAATAAGTTCCTAAAAGTACTAAATTAAACTCTCCGATACCTACAAACACTCTGATGTGGTTATATTAAATTGTTTAGTCAGGCCGAATAACCTCTACAGCTTGAGGAATCTACATAGTATCTCAGGCCTTATGATACTGTATGCGTCATCTTTAATTTTAAATAGAACAATCATCACAGCAGCTCACTGGATTGGTTAGCTCTTGAGAGGTTTCTCGTATCTGAGAAAGGGTTGTTTGTCTATCTTACTACTGTCAATTTTATCATTAGTCGAGATAATTGGTCTTTCTTGGGAAAAGGGATTTTAATTTCAACGACCCAAAGCTGTATTGAGAAAAAATACAGAGAGGTGCTACAGAGTCGATTTGGGTGTGGGGCCGTTTTGTCTTGAAGCTGAAGGAATTCGAAATGAAGCAGCCTCAAGAATTCGAAACGAATTCGAAATGAAGCAGCATTACGTTGGACTCAATGGCTCCACTTCCTCTCATGCCCTTCCACTCACTCTGATTCCCCCGGTGGACAAGGAGGAGTAAGTAAGAGGTGGTTGGTTTATTTATGATGGACAGAAGGTGCGAGTCATTAAAATATTGAGGGGAAAGTGCCTCTGCTCTCGTTGCATTGCAATCGAGTCCTGAGGAATACGAGTCTCTCATACGAGGAGCACTGCGAGGGGCGTAGCCGCTTCACATGAATTCAAACATGGCCACACTCGTCACTCTGCCTCACATGGGAGGACCCTTCTTCACCTTAGCTGCTGCTATGTGTGGTGGTGTACACATGTTGTACAAACACACAGTGTGTGTGTGTGTGTATGTGTGTGTGTGTGTGTTTATTCACTTGTGCTCAGTATTCAGCCCACATAAAAGGAGTGTAGCTGCCTATGATGGGCTTTTCACTCCCAGTTGTCATTTTCTAACAGCTTGTAGACAAACTCATTACGCCTAACACCTGCTCTTGCCCTGTTTAAGTGTGCGTGTGTGTGTGTGTATGTGTGCGTGCGCGGGCGTGTGTGTGTGTGTGTGTGTGTGTGTGTGTGTGTGTGTGTGTGTGTGTGTGTGTGTGTGTGTGTGTACACCGATCAGCCACAACACTAAAACCACAGGTGAAATAACATTGATCATCTGGTTCCAATGGCACCTGTCACCTGGGATATACTGTATTAGGCAGCAAGTGAACAGTCAGTTCTTGAGGTTGATGTGTTGGAAGCAGGAAAAATGGTCAAGCGTAAGGATCTGAGCGACTCTGACAAGGACCAAACTGTGATGGCTAGACGACTGGGTCAGAGCATCTCCAAAACAACAGGTCTTGTGGGCTGTTCCCAGTATGCAGTGGTTAGTACCGACCAAACGTGGTCCAAAGAAGGACAACCGCTGAACCGGTGACAGGGTCATGGGCGCCCATGGTTCATTGATGCGCGTGGGGAGCGAAGTCTAACCCGTCTGGTCCGATCCCACAGAAGAGCAACTGCAGCACAAATTGGTGAAAAAGTTAATGCTGCTATGATAGAAAGGTGTCAGAACACACAGTGCATCACAGCTTGCTGCGTATAGGGCTGCGTAGGTGCCCATGCTGACCCCTGTCCACCACCGAAAGCGCCTACTTCTAATGGGCATGTGAGAGTCAGAACTGGACCATGGATGAAGGTGGCCTGGTCTGATGAATGACATTTTCTTTAACATCATGTGGATTAAGGCTGCAGGAACACAATTTGAAACTCGAATAGAATTATTTGAACGCTGAAATTGCCATTTGATTTTTATGAATAAATAATTGTTTTGCCAAATGTTAACGAATCAATTCACATGTGATGAGCAAGAAAGTTCAATACAAGTTCATTCAGTTTGTTGCACAGTGAACACACATTAGAGAGATACTCCAAGAAAGTCCACTTCTCCTCCAGCGTTTCACTCTGTGTCCAAGGGAGGGTGCGCCTTTGACCCGAAATGTCCAGTAATTCCACGGAAATGGCGATCAACGTGGTGAATAAAAGGGACCTTTACTGACAGAATGTGCTCTAGTGCAGAGGTTCCCAAACACCAGCTTTTACCACCCGGCCGTGAGAACACGGGCGGGATTTTTTCCCGCAGTGATCTGCGATCTTCTCCGCAGCAGAGCAGCAGCTGGGAACAGAGTAAATTAAATTCATCTGGAGTTTTTATTTGCTTTGTTTGGGGAAAATTTTGCCCTGATTGGGCCTGTGGGACCGTGCGTTTCCACAGCACTGAATTTGAGCATTAAGAATTTGAGTATATTTCAAGATTAATAATAATCTTCAAATATACTATAGAAATATACATATACTATACTTTACAAATTCAAATGGGATTATAGAGGAATATCTGCAGCCCTAATGTGGATGGCCAGGTGCGTGCACGTCGATTACCTGGGGAAGAGATGCACTATGCGAAGAAGACAAGACGGCAGAGGCAGCGTGACGCTCTGGTCAATGTTCTGCTGGGAAACCTTTGGTCCTGGCGTTGATGTGGATGTTACTTTGACACGTACCAACTACCTAAACATTGTTGCAGACCAAGTACAATCCTTCATGGCAACATAATCCCTGGTGGCAGTGGCCTCTCTCAACAGGATGCACCCTGCCACACTGCGAAAGTAGTTCAGGAATGGTTTGAGGAACATGACAAAGACGAGATATCGATCCGGTTTAATATCTGTTCGTGTCGGGATCGGCTCGGAGGGACGCAACGAGCTACAGCCATCGAGAAGGTGATGGGAGTGCACAGAACAGCAGCCAGATACACACAACATGCCCGTTTTGCTTTTCCTCTCTCGGTTTTAAATCTATTTCTTATTTAAATTCTGCTTTTATTCAGGTTTTTTTTGTTGTTGTTTTTTTTTTTACAGTGATCAAGAATATGGTATCGCGTCATTCTCATTTCCGGTTTTAATGTTGTGGCTGGTGTGTGTGTGTGTGTGTGTGTGTGTGTGTGTGTGTGTGTGTGTGTGTGTGTGTGTGTGTGTGTGTGTGCGCACGCGCATTTATTTGTTGCATGCGTTTACTGTACATCTGTATACACAGTCTAGGGATTCACCTGCATGGTGGGATTGTCTTCGCACCAGACATGACTTTAGGTGACATTAGGTCATCGTGTGTGTGTGTGTGTGTGTGTGTGGAGAGAAATGTTGGCTTGGGTAAAAAAAAGTATATAGATTCTACAATACAATTCTATTGTTGAAATTCTGTCTGTCTGTTTTTTGATTTTCATTTCACCGTGGGATTGGATCAACGTCAAATCCAATAGTGAGATCCTGCCTGATAGCCAGCTCTAGATAAAAGTGTTAAGATGACACAATTAAGCATCCTTTTTGAACCATTACCGCCACTCTGGCCGCAGAGTCGGACCCATTATTCGCCGGAAGAAATCACCTCAAAAGCCTGGAGGAAACGTGTTTAATGACGGGGGGGGGGGTGGGGTCAGCCAAAGTAGCAGCCAGCCTTTGCGGAAAAGTGCCGTTGAACTGCACTAAGTTCTCTTGTTCCATTGTTATCGCGTCATCGCTTTTGCCTTTCGCTTCTTCTCATTTTAGAACATTGTAAAAAGAGGAGAAGAGACAAGAAATCACCTCGAGTAACACTCACAGTAACAAAGATATCTTCATTCGGCGGGCGGGAAGAAAAAATAAAATAAATAGAGCATTCACAAAATACAATTTGGGATTCCAGGAAGAGGCTCCGAAACGGCCAAAGTGGTTGTAAAATAATCTTTTCCATATTCCCTTTTTTCTTTCACTCTCGGGGGGATTCCACAAAGCTGGAGCAGCGACTACAGTATTTCATGCTAAATCTGCAGCCTGTCGGGAAAAACCGTTTCATAAATTCACCTTGGCAGCGATCACGGTGATGGAGCGAGATTACCGTTGCCCCGGCGTGATGGACAGCGCCGGTGACAGCCACTGAAATGACTATGCTAATTAACTGTTGCATATTTAACACTTCCGCCCCTGGTCGTCGGACCGCGCATGCGAGCGGCGTCGGAAGGGCCCCGGAACATCAAACAAAGTCGAGACAATTTGTGTTTTTCAAGAGCAGAGATGCCGGGAAGCGTTCTTATATTCCCTTGAATAAACTGATGACTCTGAGATAGCACGTAATAGCTTTTCGTATCTGTTCTTTTTCTTCTTTCATTTTAAAACGTTTTCCTTCGCGTTATTTGCTCAAGCATGTTCCCCAAGCTTTTTTTTCCATCCCTTGATCCCATTTCGCCTTGAGGCCTCAGCCGCCGCGGATTTATTTGAGAACGGGGCGTTTTCTCTGGGTTTCGGCCTCCCGTTCCGCGCCAAAACGACCAAAAAAAAAAAAGAAAAGGACAATTTTGGGAGATCACTTCGAAACCCCGTATTCCGTACGGCGGGGACGTGTGAAACGGAGCTCCTTGGAACGCGACGAGCGACCACCGTCGTGTTGTCCTCTGTGTCTCCAGGTTCCTCCCACTTTAGGAATGGCACATATGTGCGCCATTCATGCGTATGGTTGTTATGATCCCAGAGAACTTGATGTCAATCACCTGCTGGCCTGTCATGCTTATTTGAGCGCTTTGAATCGTCTTTGCATTCCCGTGTGGGCAAGAGATTATTATCATATTTTATTAATATAATATTATTATTATTTTCTTTATCGGAGGGCGAAAAATGTGTTTACATACATGTGGACAAGGTCTTAGTTCAAAGTTCAAAGTGTACTTTATTGTCAATCGTACCATGCAACACGTAATTACACAGAGGATCAAAATTGCGTTTCTCAATACTCCAAATGTGCAGTAATATTTGTAACACAGAACATATAACATGAAAGTGCGAAAGGCCAACAACAATAGACACAACAACACAACAAGACTAAGGATAGTCTTAATACACTCAAGAAGTCAAATGAGGTATGTTATTAAGGTAATACGGTGCAGTACAAAGCTAGCAGCAAGAGGATATATATGTATACCAAGGGGATACAAATGTATTGTAAAAATGTAAATATTGTGCAGTCAGTTGGTCTTTGTGGGTGTCGTGTTCATGTCGTGTTTGGTGAGTTTAATAGTCTGATAGCCTTTGGAAAAAAGCTGTTCCTGAATCTGGTGGTATTGCACCGCATGCCAGAAGGTAGGAGGGTGAACAGTTTGTGTGCCGGGTGGGTGTGGTCCTTGATGATATTAGTGGCTCTCTTGCGGCAGCGAGACGGGTACAGGTCCTGGATGGATGGTTGTGCTGTTTTGGTGATCTTCTCTGCTGTCCTCACCACTCTTTGTAGGGCTTTCTGGTCAGCAGCAGAGCAGCTGCCATACCAGACTGAGAGGCTTCTGGTAAGAATGCTCTCAATAGCACCACTGTAGAAGGTGGTGAGGGCAGAAGGGGGAAGGTCAGCTCTCCTCATCCGGCGAAGGAAGCAGAGGCGTTGCTGTGCCTTCTTTACTAGGGAGGTGGTGTTGATTGACCATGTCAGGTCGTCTGTGATGTGCACCCCCAGGAACTTGGTGCTTTTCACAGACTCCGCTGCCCTGCCATTGATGGTGAGTGGGATGTGTGGTGTGTGGTTCTTTCTGAAGTCCACGGTTATTTCTTTTGTCTTGTTTGCATTGAGATGTAGATTATTGTTGTCACACCAGTTGAGGAGTTGATGTACCTCCTCTCTGTAGGCTGAGTCGTTGTCGTCACTGATGAGGCCCTGACACAACAGTCATGATGCCTATTTCGCTGAGTTTATTTACCAGGTGTTGGGGGATGACTGGGTCGAAGGCGGAACTGAAGTCAATGAACAGTATCCGCACGTAACTGTTTTTGTTTTCCAGATGAGCCAGGCATAGGTGGAGTGCTGTTGCTATGGCATCATCAGTGGAGCGATTGGGACGGTATGCAAACTGGAATGGATCAAGTGTAGTGGGGAGACTGGATGTTATGTGGGCCTTGACCAATCTTTCAAGGCACTTCATCATAACCGGCTGAAGAATGTGTTAAGTGTGTTGAGGAAGTCTGTGTTGTCCTCGCACGGTGGGGGTGTTGGCCTGTAACCGGTGACTGACTGAATGCCTTGCCACAAGCGACTGGAGTCTTTTGTGTCTGTGAAGTGTGATTGGATTTTCTGTCCATAGGCACGCTTCTTACGCCCCGGTTGAAGTGCACGTACCTCCCTGGTGAACCAGGGTTTGTCATTGGCTCTTGTAGTGATGTTTTTGATGACGGTCACATCGTCCATGCATTTGTGTATATAGCCTGTCACAGACTCAGTATATTCCGTTAGGTTGACATGATGGTTGGTAGTGGCAGCCTCCCTAATAACAGGCCAAACTGTGCATTCAAAACAGTCTTGGAGAGCTGAGGTTGCTCCTTCTGCCCATGCTCTGATCTGCTTCACAGACGCCCCACTCCTGGTTAGAAGTGGTTTGTAAGATGGCATTAGCATAACATAGAGATGGTCTGAGTTCCCCAGCTGGGGGCGGGGAACAGCTCTGAAGGCCGGTTTAATGTTGGTGTATACCTGGTCAAGAATGTTCTCTCCCCTGGTCGCAAAGTTCACATGTTTGTGGTAATGTGGAAGTACTGTCTTCAATTTGGCCTGATTGAAATCACCAGCGATTATATAGACAGAGTCTGGATTAGAGTTCTGCATTGAGCTCACAGATTGATACAGTGTAGATTGATTGATACAGATTGTAATCGCACTGGGTGGAATGTAAACAGCTGTGATGTAGATGGCTGTGAATTCTCTGGGCATGTAGAATGATGCTTCACTCAGGAATCTCCTATATATATTTTATATATATTTACAGGCGTATGCAACACTGCAGTGAGTCATCCATCTAAATTATTCAACTATACAGCTCGTATTCAACAATACAGTCATAATTGTAAACACCTCCACACGGCAAGGCTCCATTTTCTTGTCGGTGGTGTTTATCATGGATTATTTTGGTGCAAGCGCCACAACAGCGGAGTGGCTTTAGAATCGTCGAAGCCGTGTTGAGAGGTAATGGATGACAGAGGGGGAGGAGGGGGAGGGGGGAGAAGAACAAGAAAGGGGGAGAGAGAGAGAGAGAGAGAGAGAGAGAAAGAGAGGGGCCTTTTCCGACTACTGTACCAGCCGTGTATTAGAAGCTGAGCCCTGCCCCTATAATGGGACTGAGGGAGATTAGCGGGATAATCCACCAATCCTTTTCTTCTCCTCCCATCTCCTCTCTTCCGTTTTTCTATCCATTTTTCGCCCCCCCCCCCCCCTCCCCAGCTCCCCTCGCCTCGCCTTCCTTCTGACGCCTTCCCACCCCCCCGGACGAGACAGCATGGGAAAATAGTCCACGCAGAATTGAGTGTGTGTGTGTGTGTGTGTGTGGGAGTGTGTATCCGTCTTTTGCGCGTTTGTGTTTGTATGCGTGCATGAATTCCCATGTGTGTGCGTTTCCCCCCCCCGTCCGTGGAACTCCCATGCGTCTTCCCCTCGCGGTCGCTTGCTTTTCGCCTTTTTTTTTTCTTTCTTTTTTTTCCCGGCGACGCCCCGCTTGAAAACAGTTCACCTCGCACACCGCAGCGCTGTGAGACAGTGCTGCGGTTCCCGAGTTTATTCATTCCCACTGCCCTTGACCAGCTTCTTAACACAGAGAGCAGGACGATAAGGGAGGATTTACACACAATACTGAAGCCATTAGCGTCTGGCTTTCTCTCCCTCCCTGTCTCCCTCTCCGGGGTTTGTTTAGCGTTATCAGATCTGCCGGGATGTGTGGATGGCAGATTGAATGTCGGCGGCTATGGAAAAGGCCGGGGATGTCTAACCTCCTATTCAGACGCGGCTAGCCTCATCAACAGAGAGGCCTTTGTGCCCCCCTGCCACTTGAGGAGATGGACACTACAAGATAATTGCGTTTGGAACAATAACCGGCCCCCTCTGTTTGTCTGCATGTGTTCTGTCTCTTTGGTATGAAATGGCAGGAGAGTGTTCGTATCTGCGTGTCTCTTTATTTGTGTGTGTGTGTGTGTGCGCGAGTGTGTGTGCTTGAGTCCCTGTATTATACGTCTGTGTCTGTGTGTGTGTGTGTGTGTGTGTGTGTGGGGGGGGGGGGGGTGGGGGGGGTTGCCTGTAAATTGCTCTATCTGTATGCGGGCATGAATGAATAAATGAATTCACTGGATAAAGAGACTTTGGAGCGGCGCTGAAAACGGAGCTGTCATCTCCCGTCCCGCCGTCTGAATGCACAGTGCCGGGGATTAGGACAGTGATGTCACAACTTCACAGATAAGACTCTTCGCAAACTATTATCAGATGCAGAAAGCAGTGGGCAGAGTGGAGCTGCTCGGAGATTAGGGATGATCACACATTTTCCTCAGATGACATGTTGCTGACACACTGCGTGTGTGTTTGTGTACATGCATGTGTACTGATGTCCACATCTAGCCAATTTCACGGCCTACTTTCCCCCCCTCGGTTCTTTTCTCAGACGACGACGGATCGTTGGTCACTAAATGTCTCACACATTAGCGACCAAAGCTGAGTCTCACACATAGATCATGCACCGATCCACTTTTTTTGAATTCCATTCCGATTCCGATACATGTGTGTTGAGACCGACACCGATTCCGATACCAGAGTTCTTTTGTCAAATTTTTCTACGTGGAGTTTTTCAAAACTGCTTTTCTACTCCAGGTAGATCATAATATAAAAAGGAATATAAAAACGCTGTTGTTAAAAGGTTGAAGTCATTCACTTTCAGTGAAGCAGAATGAGTTGAAAGAAAGGGTTTTATTTAATGGTGCATGGGCGTGCCATTTTGGGTAATGTACACGGACGGTACGTGACTTTTTGCCAAGTGTTATTTTAGCTTTAGTGCAAAAAGCAGTTATTTATTGAAAAAAAACTTGTGACTGGGAAATTAATTTATTGCATGGTGTGGTGCCGTAGCACAAATTAAACAATTTCATCCTCAGAAATGAAAGGACTGGAATATCTTGAGAATTGCCGCTTTTGTGCTGATGTGCTTGAGAAGTCCTTGGAAAAACGTGATCATTGAAAACCTTTGATATTCCCCCTGGTTTAGTTATTCAAATCATAAAGTCATTTTCTGACATCGAAAATGATTATTTAAATTCAATTTAATCCATCATAGATTATATATTATATATATACTGTATATATACTGTATACATACTGTATATATTCTGTGTATATATATATATAAACACTGTATATACTGTATATATACTGTTTATATACTGTGTATATATACTGTATATATACTGTATATAAAGACATGTATATAAAGACATGTATAGATATATAGATATGTTATTAAATACAGATAGGTTATATCTATATATAGATATGTTTGTATATACAGTATTTATATATATATATAGATATATAAAAATAATTGACAGTGAGATTCAGATTATATTTAAATTCATAACGATCACGTCAACAATAGTGCTTAAAAAAGTACTTGAAAGTCCTTGAATTTTATTTTGTAACGCAAGAATGAACCCTGATATTTAGATATATCTCTCTCTATGTGTGTGTGTGTGTGTGTGTGTATATATATATATATATATAACCTTTCCATTTATTGTTTAACTATTTAATGTTTTGCCAAAGCATGTACTATGATATATGCTATTTCCTTCAGCCAAGACAGCCAAGGCAGCGTTCCCCTTTTTAAGTTGCTTTAGAAACGCCGGATTGCAACGGATTCATAGCAAACAAACGCATTCGGACGAAAGCTCAGAGAAACGCACGCACGCACGCACGCACGCACGCATGCACACACACACGCACACACACACACACGCCCTCTTTCGGTTCCCAGCTCCTTCTGAGGCTGCGCGCTTCCACTTTAGCATCTCGAGGGATCTTCAATTTACACCACCCCGCCCCGGCGGCCCCCTTTCTGCGCCCCCTTGACTCATTCTGGTCCACAGGTGGAGGCTGTGTTCCTTCTCCGACAGTCTTCTCCCTAACACACACACACACACACACGCACACACACCCACACACACACACACGCACACACACACACACGCCACACACATTGTCATAATACGAGTGTCTAATGTAGTTCCCGGGCCCCAGTGAGCTCTGGGAGGCAGATCATGATGTTTTTCTAATGAGTGGAGTGCTCCGTGGAAGGAGGCCGAGCCACTGTTGTCAATTATCGCCGCTCTCTATGAGCCGAGCTCCACGTGGAAGCGTCGCAGCTGGCGCCCGGATCCCGTTTGCGCTCGCCCGCTCCCTTCCCTCCACGGCCTCCCTCCGTTCACTCGCTCCCGGGTGCCTCCACGCCGCCTCCCCGCTCCTCCTTCCCGTCGCTCTCGCCGTGGCTCCCGTTTCGGTCTCACTTATTCTCGCTCACTTTTTCGGATGCTTTTTTTTTTTTTTTTTTTGATGATGACTTTTATGATTTCTTTCAATGTGTCCTTTCGGTTTCTCTTTGAGGAGCATCTCCTCTCCTCCGCTATCCTCTCCGCTGTCCAGGTCTTTTCATTCCTTTTCTTCTTCCTCCTCTCCCCCCCCCCTCCCCTTTTTTCCACTCCTCCCCTCTCTTCGCCTCTCTCATCCTCTCCTCTCGTCCTCTCCTCTCCCCCATCCTTCTCTCCTCCTCCCTTCCTCTCCCCTCCTCCCCCTTGACTTCCCCTCCTGTTTTCTCCTCTCCTCCTCTCTTCTCTTCTCTCCCTTCCTCTCCTCTCCCCCCTCTCTCCCTTTCTCATCCCTTCTATCCTCTCCCCCTTCCCCTCCGCTCTCCTCCCCTCTCCCTTGTTCTCCTCTCTCTCTCTCTCTCTCACCCCCCGATCCTCCTCTCCCCTCCTCTCGTCCCTCCTCATCATCCCTAGATCTCCTCGCAGGGTGTAGTGGGGTTGACAGGCAGTGAGCTCACACGAGTCACCTCTCTGTCGCTGTGTGGGCCGAGGCGCCGTGCGAGGGCCAGGCTGCAGATTGAACGGCTCCCAGAGAGATGTCATATCCAGACAGCCTCCCCGAATTACATTTCCTGCTCCTCCCCGGCTGCGCTGGCCGACTGCCGCCACCAAGCAAATGGCCCATGGTCGCCGTGTGGCTGCGCCCCCTGCCCCCCCCCCCCTCTCTCTCTTGCTCTCTCTCTCTCTCTCTCTCTCTCTCTCTCTCTCTCTCTCTCTCTCTCTCTCTCTCTCTCTCTCTCTCTCTCTCTCTCTCTCGCTCAACTAAATGGAAACATCTTACATTTTATGGTTTGGGAAGCAAAAACTGGCGATCGACAAAAGCAGGAAAAACAGAGGGAACAATTTTCATCAAGACGCTCCGTTGTGTGTTGCTGTGCGGGCGGATTTTAGGTTTTACAAACGTGATGGGTGACATGCAGGGACCCACTGCTCCGTGTTGTGATATAACCGTTTGTTTTTCTTTTTGTTCCCAGTGGATGGTTTTTATTTTTCCTTTATGGTTTTTCTTTTTTTTCTTTTTTTTTTTTTTTTTTTTGCATTTTTCGAGAATATATTTATTTATTTATTATACTTGTACCACTGGAGTCACAGTAAATACTACACAAGTTAAATGAAGCGGTTATTAAAACTCTCTCCCGTCTCTTTACTGTCTCTAGCTCTCTACCTTCTTTTCTCGTTCCTTCTGTCTTTCAGGCCGCCTTCTACTCTTCCTTATTTTTGGTCTCTCGTCAACTCACTTCAAATCTCACATGTAGGGGCCTTTGTTTTCTTTTGACTGTGTCATTTCAGGTGTCTTTAAAGAGCATCTTCCTCTTTTATCTTTTCGTCTCTACTTCTCAGCTCTTTCCTTACGTCTTCTCTTCTCGTTGTCTCTCTCTTCCTCTTTACTCCTGTTTTCTCGTCTTCCCTCTCTCTGCCCGTCCCTTCACCTCTTCCTCTCCTCTCCTCTCCTCTCTCTACTCCTCTCCACCTCCACCCACTCTCTTGCCTTCAATCTCACCCCTTTTATCTTTCTTATTGTGCTTCTCAGAAGACTTTTGTCTTCGTCTTTTTCCTGCCCACTCCCCCCAGATCCCTCCCTTCTTTCTCTTTTTCTCTCTCCCCATCCCTCTCTCTCCCCCTAGAGGGTGTTTACCTCCGGTGAATTCTTGCCTGTCCATTAGTCCGTTGCTCTAGCCCTCTGCTGCAGATGGATGGTCTGATTGTCTGTCAGCCTCTGTTTATTTTCTTGTCATCAGGAAGTTTCTCACGCTCTATTTGCCATGTTTTCTCTACTGGGCTCACCAGAAACCAAACCATGCTGCCCAGCAGATTGCTCCCGTTGATGGGATAAGAGAAGTCTACTCATCCCATACATGTGTCATTAATTGATTGTCTACCTCAATGCTGAGGCTGAAAACAGTAATAATAAGAAAGTATGTGATGGTGGAGTACTCGTACATGGATATCTTTACATTTGACCTTAATCAATGAGCATCGGAGAGAATAAGCAAATACCAACCCAGTACGAGTAAATGAGTCGACTGAATGTGCGGTGGAGGTGTTGGATAGGTGACTTTCTGTTAACTGACGGACGGAGGAAACGCTTTCAATGTGAAGCAGTGGAAGAGGTTGTTCCTGCATGACTTGATTAATGAGAAACAGCTTCATGTGGATGACAGAAGCATCAATCAGCACTTACACACGCCTGCACACACACACAAACACGCACGTGCGCGCACACACACACACACACACACACAAATCTCAATGGTACACAGGCACATGTATTTGTGTTTATTTGAAAATGCATGTATATCATTGCTCCGTATCGTCGATGCACCCACACTTTTTGCAAACACATCCAATGGCGGCCTCTGAGTGTGGATAGAATTTGGCTTTCCACACTTTGTAACAGGTGGTGGAATTTACATAAGCACCCCATCTCTCCCGCTCCCTCTCACTCACTCACTCACGCATGCAAGCAAGCACGCACGCACGCACACACAGGTGGCACAGTGAACTTCCACGCTGGGTGGATTTGTACCGAAGCTGAGACATAAAACCGAGCTGGCAAACTCAAAGCCAAAGCTCTCCAACCATCGAGTTTGCTGCTCCGGGTATTGGTCAGGGTGTGTGTGTGTGTCTATGTCTGTGTCGGTCGGTTTGAGTGTGTGGTGTGTGCATTTTGTGTCCAATGTGTGTGTGCCCAGTGTGTATGCGGTTGTCTGCATAGATGTTTTTTTTTTTTGGTTAACTCTATGCAGAGACGAATATGTATAAAGACTTGTGTGTGTGTGTGTGTGTGTGTCTACAACCCCTCTCCCCCCCACCCCCTCACTTCAGAATGTTCCTGCTGTTGTTCAGATCAGCCTTCCAGTTTTTGGCAAACCCCCTGTCTCTGCGTCCTTGAGTGTGAGCCGGATACGAGAGGGTGGTGAAAAGTTCCTGGAGCCCAGAGTGTGTTATTGATGGGCTGAAGTATGTTTCTCTTTATATGGGCACATTATCACCCTGAGCGATTAGACCTGTCTGGATGGAGCCCCCATGACATCAGCTAGTATGACAACGGCAGTGCACCAGGCATACATGCCGCGCTAGACGGGTAATGAGGCAGAAGTACATGCGCACACACACACACACACACACACACACACACACACACACACACACACACACACACACACACACACACACACACACACACACACACACACACACACATTCACAAAATCACACTTTTCCACCTGGCTCACACACACACATGCATGTGCAGAGAGACAGACACTTGTACCTTTATGGATTGACAGTGTTCTGAAGCTAATGGTTGCCTGCATGCACTGACTCTCTCACACACACACACACACACACACACACACACACACACACACACACACACACACGCATACACACGTATACACACACACACACACACTGGAGCACACCATAGGCAAATAAACTATTTTACAGATTCTATGAATCAGGGGTTTACTAAAAAAAAAAGAAAAGAAAAAGAAGTGTCACGTCGAAGCTGCCCTCGTTACGGTTGTTTATGATGGTTGAAATTAGCATTTTCTATGGTTTTGTCTTATGGGAGGGGATGACATGGAGTGTAAATCCACAGGATCTGCCTGAAGTGTCATGGCGTGTTACAAAGCCTTTCAGTGTGACAAAGATACTGTGCGCGCGGGCACACACACACGTCGTGTATATACAGTACATACACAGACGCACACACTCTATCCAAATCCATGCCAGAGCTCTCCGTGTCGCCTGTCTCCAGGCTCATGCTGAGTGTGTAATGAGGGGGATCCTGAATCAGATTAGGGCAGATATCGTATGGATCGGAGGCTTGGTTTTTTTTCCTGTGAGCCCCTTTGTTGTGGGCGGACCTCTAACTCTCTGGTGGTTGTGTCAGCTGGCTGAACGGCTGCCATACTCCAGCTCCATGCGTGACGGGGCATGTCACTCAATGGGGACACATGCCATTTGTCATGGCCGGCCTTTTTACTGTCCCAGTGTTGGAGTGGATTCTATTTAAAAAGAAAAAGAAAATAAAATAAAAACATATATGGGATGAAAGTGCTTCGTAAGTTATTCGACGAAATGTTAGAAATGAAATGAGGGATAGAGGGCAGGGAGGGAGTCTCCCGTGTGATGTGGTTGGTCGTCCGCCTGCGAGGAAAGACAAGAGGGGAGGTGACGGCGGGGAGAACAAAGGGGGGAGAACGCGGGATCAACTCAAACGCAAAGCTTCGCCCCCTTTTAGCCGGCGGGGGGGGGGGAAACGTGATGGATGGATAAAGAAGAGCGGCGTTGAGGGAGGAGACAGATGTGTAGGTTAAGAGAAGGAATGCAGAAAGGAGGCCGGGCGAGAGGGAGCGATGGGAGGCGAGCGTGCCCGAGGTCCGTGATTATCCTCTTGAATCTATGGGGACCGGACGGGCGGCGTGAGAAGCTGTAATCATATCCACTGCTGACGCCCACGTGTTATTAAACCCTGCTCTTAGCCCCGTTCTCCTTTTCTCCCGCTTACCTCCACTCTTCACCTATTCACCTGTACCGCTCAACCGATGGCCTGGACCCGTCTGCGGCTCACTCGGTGCAGGGGCTTTGTAGGCGCGGTGGCTGCGACGTCAATAGAAATGCAGAGGACGGGGGAAACAAAGGAACGATGTCTAGCTTCCTCACCGCCACGAGCGGCTCGTGTTTTCAGGCCGGCGTATTGATTGTTCGGGGGAAGAGCTTGACATGGACAACACTCACACACAGGCATACAAATTATAATGGAGCTGTAGCTCTGCAGAGTCCTCGATAGAATGTTGTGGGTAAACGTCAACTTAATTTAAAGCTACGTGAAAGTTGTAATTCACAATGAAGAAGCCATGTCAATGTATATGCGCTATGTAGTACATGCTCCTCGAGATGCTGTTTCCATTGTCGGTGGCCGGGCCCGCCTTTCCCCGCGAGAGTGCAAAGTTCGGGGCACGTGCAAGAACTGGAAGGCAGCCGTGGTGAACTTGGTAAAAACCAACCGAGCTAGTTGTGGCCAATAAACTAGTGACGGCTGACCAAGTTAAAAACAAATCAGTCGATCAGTAGAAGGCCAACTTTTGGGGACGACTTGCATGTTGAGACAAACAGCTGTAGGCTGCTCAGCAGACTGAATCAGTTATCCCTGGCAAGCGGGTGAGTCAATGGTGCAGCGAGAGGGGGTTCTCAGGAAACACATGGGTGTATAGCGCTGCTGCATTGAAAGAAGAAGAGGAGGCGATCAAACAATGGCAGCTCAGATTGCAGAAAGTGGCGGCCTTTGCAATTGAAGGTGAGCCGGCGGGGGGCCCCATGCCCACCAACGCCCTGCCCAAGGGCAGTGCCCCACCCAGCCGCCAGCGCCGAGCACCCATCCATGTAGCCCCTGATGTCAGCCCCCTCCACCCACCGCCGCCTCCAGACAGCCAGATATGTGGGCCCTCCACCACCCACCACTTTATTTATGTAATTATAGCATTAGGAATAATTGATCCTGCTTTTCTTTGTCAAATGAAGGGAATTGACTACTCTTCCATTATAAAGATATTTTCTAATTTCTAAAGACTTATTTTAAAAGGTATTAACAGTGGCGTCATTAGGTGGGTGCGGGGGTGAAGACAGCACTGGGAGACACCAAAATGACTGTCTATAATATTTTTGTGCAGTGTTTAAGCAGAAAAGTATATTTTATTAAAAAAAAAATCCCTGTAGTTAGTTGTAAAAATAGTCATTTTTTTCATAAGCCCAGCTTACATGTACTGTATCAATTTACCTACAAGGCATAATGATGCAAAATGCGTAACGGAGAGGGAGCGATCTCCGCTCCGCTGCATGTCCCGAAACGAAACAAATAAATCGTGTGTTTTATTTTACATGTATTTGTTTTCCTCCGTTTCCTAATTGAATGAAACAAAAAATGCCCCGCCAGTGCCGTGCTACGCATGTTTCCCTGTTGCTTTCTGTTGCTTTGGAACTTAATTTGTTAGAAAACTGATTTTATTTTATTTTTTTTTGTGAATACTCTTTATTTATAAATAATAAATCCTGCACTTCTGACTTCTCACACTAACATCTTTATTTCCACTTCAAGCACTGCACAGCGCGCTCTGTATATGTTCCTGCTTTTTCTCCTTTTGCCAATCAAATGCCTGTTGATGCTCATATTTAACAGTTCCGGCTTGTAAATATGCCGACGTGTTTATGTTTTTTTCTGACAAACAAAGAACCAATTCCAATCACAATCAAGTTGCCAGGCAACAAAGCTGCCACTTCCTCAATTTCACATCTGCAGTCACTACTTCACCGAGAACAACCCGGTTCAGAAGAGGCCAGGAACAGCCGAGCATTGACGTTAGGGTGAAGATTTGTGTGTTAACTGTGTGTGTTGTAGGTAAAGTAAAGCAGACATGTCTTCGGCACAAATACCCTGTTACTATGCAAGCAGCCAAAATGAATACGAATCCTATTCCACGCTGTTCAAAATGAAGAGGCGCTAAGATAAAATCAGAGCAGAGATATTGACATTGTAAATATACTTTACAAGGCCGACTGTGAGCGGACAACATCATTGGATTGTGTTGACAGTAGAGCAGGTGGTGCTTGCCAAATGTTGAGATTGACTTGGCAAGTTGGACCAAATTTGGCAACGTCCGTGTCCTGGAAGGCAAGCAAATGCCCACTCAACCCTCTAGAATTGTATCTCTGAACAAAATAGCCAAAACAACAGCCTTTTTTGCCATTTTGTGTGTGTGTGTGTGTGTGTGTGTGTGTGTGTGTGTGTGTGTGTGTGTGTGTGTGTGTGTGTGTGTGTGTGTGTGTGTGTGTGTGTGTGTGTGTGTGTGTGTGTGTGTGTGTGTGTGTGTGTGTGGATGATGTAGGTGGTTTGCAACAGTGTTCAAACATTTCAAGAAGGCAACATTTTGAAGCGCGTTGTCCTTCACTTGAACAAATTCCCCTTTCTGCTTTAAAGCTAATGGAATTCTATTTATTCACTCCATGCTAAAGATGGCATCTTTGTACATGAGAGGGAAACCAGGATGGGGCCAAGTGATGAAGGGCCGCTGTGAAGCCGAGGAGACGGCACCTTGAAGTGGGATGAACCACCGACCATCTCTCTCTCTGTCCCCTTCCCTGACATGTCCTCCCTTCACCTCCCTCCTTTTCCCCTTCCCTTCCCTTCCCTTCCCTCTCCTCTTCCTTTCCCTTCCCTCTCCTCTCCACTCCTCTTCCCTTCCCTCTTCTTCCCTTCCCTCTCTATTTCCCTTCCCTCTCCTCTTCCCTTCCCTCTCCTCTCCCCTTCCCTTCCCTCTTCTTCCCTTCCCTCTCCTCTCCTCTCCTCTTTCCTTCCCTTCCCTCTCCCCTCCTCTCTTCTTACTTTCCCTCTTCTTCCCTTCCCTTTCCTCCCCCTTCCCTCTTTCCTTCCCTCTTCTTCCCTTCCCTCTCCTCTCCCCTTCCCTTCCCTCTTCTTCCCTTCCCTCTCCTCTTCCCTTTCCTCTTGTTCCCTTTCCTTTCCTTTTCCATCCTCTTCCCTTCCCGCTCCTTTCCTCTCCTCTTCCCTTTCCTCTCCTCTTCCCTTTCCTCTCCTCTTCCCTTTCCTCTCCTCTTCCCTTTCCTCTCCTCTTCCCTTCCCTCTCCTCTTCCCTTCCCTCTCCTCTTCCCTTTCCTCTCCTCTTCCCTTCCCTCTCCTCTTCCCTTCCCTCTCCTCTTCCCTTTCCTCTCCTCTTCCCTTCCCTCTCCTCTTCCCTTCCCTCCTCTTCCCTTCCCTCTCCTCTTCCCTTTCCTCTCCTCTTCCCTCGCTCCCACTGACTAAAGAATCTCTTCGCTCTTTCTTGGCACTGGACCAAGCTCGTGTTCCCTTGGGAAATACATTTTGGGATGCTGGCCTGTTGCCGTTTCTTTCTCTCTTTCCTTTTTATTTTTTTCCCTTCCCTTCTGGGGGAGCGCTTGGGCCCGATGAGTGGGCGAGCCAGGCGACATCTGTTTTCCTGAATACCTAATGGCTCCGTGTCACCGGAGTCAAACGCTCACTCTGAGTGGCGCTCCCACTGTTATGACCATCACGCCTATTTAGCCACCAGTTTCTCATTAGGGTCTCTCTCTCTCTCTCTCGCTCTCTCTCTCTCCCCCCCAACTTCCCACAGGGGGAACAATTGGATTAGCAGCAAAGTTATACATGCTAGCAGAGTCACCTCTCCCCCCACTTTAATTTTGAACTCACAGGTTTTTATTTCTTCTGTGCGTGTTTTCTCTTTCCTGTGTGTGTGTGTGTGTGTGTGTGTGTGTGTGTGTGTGTGTGTGTGTGTGTGTGTGTGTGTGTGTGTGTGTGTGTGTGTGTGTGTGTGTGTGTGTGTGTGTGTGCGTGCGTGCGTGCGTGCGTGCGTGCGTGCGTGCGTGCGTTTTATTGTCTATACCTCTGGAGGTCTGATGCTCTAATATTATGACAACACTAGCAGGGCATTGGGGTGCAGTAAATCACAAGCGGTTCTTGGTTGCACTGCTATTCAGGAAGAGGTGGAGGTGACGGTGTTGGCATCCAACGGACATTTGACAGCCGTATTAGTATTTATCACCGTTACTTGTTTTTAGCATTATACGCTGCTTAGTGCCGTTGCGCAGGAGCCCAAAAATCGGCGGAAACCGTGAAAATCTTCCCCTCTCAGGAGCAGTGGCTAGATATGTGGACCGGAGCTGAATTCCCCAAACCCACGACGCTTCTGCTCATAAAGGCAACGATAGATCTACAGGGTCACACCGTCAGGTCGCTACTGGGTCAGCGTCAAGTCACGAGGTGTAAATCCTCGTGTTCAACCAAACAAAGGGGTTGTTGGTTATTGGTTGTGTCAGTGGAGGGGTCGTGTTGGGGCTGTTCTGTACACGTCGGATGGGATGTTGGCTGAGGTCAGACTGTTCAAGTTCACTTACCGGCAAAACAGCGTGACCACATCATTATTTTGATCTCCATTTTGCTCAAAGATAGGTTTTTCAACATAAAAGCTTGTGTTTGTGATGTGTGGGTGTGGGTGTGTGTGTGTGTGTGTGTGTGCATGCCTGCATGGCGATGGTTGGAGTCGACATGTTGAACTGGTTTAATGGAAGACTTAACGTCTCGTAAAGTGATGAAGCACAGCGTGACGCTGTGATCCGGCATAGCTGCGGTTGCATTGAGGTGGTCTGCCTCCCTTCCCCTCTAATGTGCTCCTGTTAGTCTCACACTATTGCTTTGCCATTTGTCATTTATCCCCTCCCTGCCTCTCTCTCTCTCTCTCCCTTCCCCCCTTCTCTCGTTCGCCCCCCCCCCCCCCTCTCTCTCTAGCCTTTTGTGTCTGGCTTTCCCCGCTGTAAGATGGGTGTTAGTCGAAGGGGTTTCCTCACGTGGACTGCTGAAGCTGGAGGAAAATGTCAAACATTCTGAGATTCTTTGTAGAAAAGCGAAGAGGCCCCCGCTGACGTCCAGAGCGTCACTCCGACAGTTTTTGTGTATTCATCGTCTTTCAGTGTATTTATTGTCTTTCAGTAGTATTATAATATTGCGATTACCCTGTTGATTATGATAAGAGGGCCTCCCCAGGCCTCCCCTCTCTCATGGTTTTAGCCTGAAAGCGTAGACACGGTTTGGTCTGATGTCATACTTTCAGAATCTGTCTCGGTCCATGGACTTTCTTTTTAACGTATTAGGGTTATGTCTTCAGATTCTGGTTGTTTAATGATTCTGCGGTGCATTACAAAGCCCAGTTGACAACATATAACAATGGAACGGCACAGTCAACCACAAGAACAACATGAAACAAATCAGACTGGACATGAAGGGAAAATAAAGTGCCTGAAATGATTAACTGCTGCTATGTGTAGGGAATTTTACATCAATATAACAGTGGGGAGATGTACAGTATGTGATATATATATACAATATATATATACACACAGCCATAATTGTTTAAGAGAAGAAAAGGAAGAAGAAAAGTTAATGGAAAATGGAATAGGATGAGGTCCAGAAAGAAGTATACAGTATACTTATTCAATGTTGGATCGATGATTCCGCTCCAGTTTGACATCTACTGCCTCCGCTCCGCCTCGCTCTTTTGAACAGTGTGAGGCCATTGATCAGGCTGCACGGTCAATGGTGTGTGTGTGTGTGTGTGTGTGTGTGTGTGTGTGTGTGTGTGTGTGTGTGTGTGTGTGTGTGTGTGTGTGTGTGTGTGTGTGTGTGTGCGCGTTCGTGCGTTGGAGGGGGCTTCAGTAAGATGGAGGCTTCGTAAAGAACATAGGTTCAACAGTTCCATCTTACTGAACCCCCCTCCAACACACACACACACGCACAAACACACACACACACCCGCCAGGCCACATTCCGCATAATTAAAGCCAGACTTTGTAATTGAACAATCTCCCACTCTGTTATAGTACTCTGAAAATGACATGCTGTAATATGACTTGTTGGGCCATCCTACAGAATTTGGTGGGGTGTATTCCTCTGCACCCCCACACACCCCCTCCTCCTCCTCCTCCTCATATCCATTACTTTAATGAACGCCCTCCAATTTCCTTCTGCCAAGATGAACATGGTGCAATGTATTGTTCTCAGCTCTATTTTGTGTGTATGTGTTTGTGTGTAATGTACACAATACCCCTGGTGGAGTGAGAGAGTGTGTGTGTGTGAGAGAGAGAGAGGGAGAGAGGGAGAGAGAGAGAGAGAGAGAGGGAGAGAGAGAGAGAGAGAGAGAGAGAGGGAGAGGGAGGGAGAGAGAGAGAGAGAGAGAGAGAGAGAGAGAGAGAGAGAGTTTTTAGGCTCTCATTAAAATAGATGGTGTTAATCAAAGTGTGGAACAATTATCCACGGCTGAGTGGGCGGCGGCCGTGCGCTGGGTGCGGGCGTGTCAGGTCTGTTGGTAAACACTGTTTCCACTTCACCTCTGTCGGCTCCGGAGTTATGAGATCCAGCACTCCGTCGTTTATCACAATCACAACGGCTCCCCAACCAGTGCCCTGATTGTTATCGTATCGTAATATCTGCCGTGGAGAACTAACGTTGATTAGTCATCATTTTGGCCTGAGAACAAAGTTGAGTCCAGAGTCTGACTTCAGCGTGTTGTTCTTACAGAGAAATTGACATTTATGAAATTTCTCCTGTGAACGGTTGGGAATTTGAGGGTTTATTATTTTCTCATTTTTCTTTTTCTTGTTTTTTTTTTTTTGTTGTTTTTCTTTCTATTCAGCGATTGTAAAGAAGGGTTTTTTTGAAAGGTCGTATCCAGGTTCCTTTGACATCAAAACGTGATTTTTTTTTTTTTATCTTATTGCAATGCTATATTTAAACTTTTCACAACATGATTTGAATTAGGGATGTTAACAGTTAATCGACCATCGATTAATTGCTAATAAGAATAGAATCGATTAAGATTTTGTCTTATCGATAAGAACTGAACAATGTGCCGTCTTGTTGTAATTGTTTTAACGGGAGTGTTTGGGATGCAGGGAGTTTGGGGGAAGACAAAAAAAAAGAAAAAACACAGCCAGGAAGTAGTCGTACTCAGCGGAACAGCAATGGGCAGTCGGAAAAAGAAAAGGCCAGCGGAGCAGGAAGTAGTAGTAGAAGTAGATGGAGGCTTCCGGAAGAACGACAAACAACAAACATGGCTGTGCGTAAAAACGGCAGCTTCTCGATGCAGAGGAGGAAACAATGTTTTTATTGTTGCTCAACAACCAAGACGGGAACGGGATAACGGCACTTTCTGAACGGCACAGGAGACGGAGAGGGAGAGGTACGACCGCAAAACGAACCAAGCAATATGTTGCTATGGTGATGACTCCAACAAAATATATGAAACAAAATTATTTAGTGTCTGTTATTATATATAAGAACTTTAGTAATGTTTCATGATTGTATTAGCCTGTCGTAACATCCGGCTCACTCCGTCGCGGAGGACGGCAAAAGGTGAAAATATTTAACTTGCGGGTCGTAAATATTCCTGTAAGCGCGACCCAGATCAGCGAGTCTGGCCTCGAACTTCTCCATTTTGAAATGAAATGAGGAGAAACGCTCCTCGCACCAAGTCACAAAATCTCGGAGGCGCACGACGTTGCGTACGTCCCCACGCCCCGCCACCCCCTGGTGAGGTCACTAGCTTTTTTGTTATCAATCAAAGGAGATTCAGGGGCAAGGTTAAAAATGTAAAATATACCTGAAATACAGATTTAGTATCATCATGAAAATACATTTTCAATTGGAAAATGTTGAAACAAAACTCATTTTGTCATATTTGTGAAAACGGAGAATAGTTGACATCGTGTATTTTGTCCGATCAGACGTCCACGGCCCCATTACAAGCACGACCTTCAACCAAAAACAATTTAGCGTGACGTGGCGTACAAAAAAAAACATGGCGCTATCCACTTTGAGAAGAAAAGTCCCATCAATCTCGCTAGTTTTCCGAGTTGGCAGCGGCGCTCTGGCTTGGGCTCCGTGGCTTATCAGCCGGCAGAAGGGGTCGGACACATGAAATTGGTCAGAATCCTCAAAGCAGAGTTTGTTTATATCACCCTATTCGCCGGGCGGGAGGATGTTTCATTTCCATTTTCCCCCCCGAACCGCTTCGCTATATTGACCCCCATTGGCGAGCTTTTTCGGCACGCGGCACCTCCCCACGCCGCGTTGCACCGAAAAACGACGTTTGTGAGCGATACTTAAAAAAAATGAAACAAAAAAAAAACAAAACAGCCGCGCGCTTTTCAAAATAAAAACCGCGATCGATCGCAGGTTGAAGCCGATTGCGGCGTCGTTCATTAGCGACGGTGTAGTGGTCACAGCGAAGAAAATGCACCGCCGCAGGTGCTGATTATTTATTTCTGTTACTCCTAACAGCTTGTATGGAGGCTTGAACGCGAGCGAAGCGCTAACATCCTCATGCCCCTCATTAATTAAGAAGCCGCCCCTCGAAAGCCTGGTCGTGTGATACATTTCAAATGATTTGTCTTGGATGTTCACGGCGACACGCTGCCGCTCGCGTCGTGAGCCTTGGACGTCCGTTCGTGCCCTTCCTAAACCGGGTTTCTATTTTTAAGCCACAAAGGGGTGTATTTTCCTCTCTTGCGCGAGCTTTGTGGCCGAGGAGCTCTATACGCGTGCGTTTTTTCTTATCTCGGCGGCAACCTCTGAGTCACAAAAGGGGCACGGAGCGAGCGGACGCATAAAAAACTCCGAGGTGCTTTATTCCCCCCACAGTGACCGTCTATCATGGGCAACCATCTCTGGGATAACTGTCCGTCTCACATGGCCAGAGATTTCCTAAATTTCTCTTTCTCCGTTCTCACATTTACACGCACACACACACACACACACACACACACACACTCACATACACACTGTGTCCCCTGGAGCCCGAGGGGCTGGGAGTCTTATCGCCGGCTGCCACGGAGCAGTGCTCATCTCCTCCGGAGTTATGTTGTTATGTTATGGCTGCACCGGGCAGACGGTCGAGGCGGTGCGGGGCCGCCGTGTCGCTCGAGAGGTCCCTGCTCCTTGTTTACCGGCCCGCGCGTCCTCCAGCATGCGGGGTTTACGGCGAGCAAAATGAGGGGTTTTATACCGAAACTTTCTGAGGAGATGGAGTCAAGGTAGAGAGATAGAGGGAGAGGGAGAGGAGAAGAGGTGGCGGAGAGTCTATAAATGCCGTGCGGCCGGAGCCGATTCGGTTTCCACTGGCAACTGGGGAAGCTGCCGCGGAACGCTGCTTATGCATGTGCATCACGGAGGCCTGTCGGGGTTGGCAAGGCAACAGGCTGTCCATTTGGATGAACCTCAAGTGAATAACTGCCACTTAAGCTCCCAAAGTGCTTTGTTGGCTTTTCCCTTTGCTTATGATGGACAAATTGGTCACTGTTTGTGACTGACACTTCTTTTCGTGGACAGTGAAGTTGTTTTCTGATATTGTGTTTTTACAAAGCCACAGGTTCACACCTTTGTTTATATCCATTTGATGCCTTTGGATTCAGTCACACCTCTGAACTTTACATTGTTTATGAATACCTGTTTTCAGCAAAAGGTCAAAAGCGTCGAGCTAATTCCTCTCCAGTAGCTGAAGCGTCGCGATAAGTGGTAACACCGGACATTGAAACCGATTAGTTTGAGATTACAGCGGGGGGGTCCTTCAAGGGGGCACACTAGCCCCCTTCCTGTTCATCATTGTCCTTGACTTCGCACCGCGGAGAGGTAAAGTAACGCTGAAAGTCAGCTGAAAGAGGTCAAGGACTTCAAATAGCTTGGGTCCTGGATCAACTCAGCAGGACCTCAGAATACGGAAGACCAAGGCGTGGAAGACTCTCAATGCCCTGATGAAGACCTGTGGCTCCAGTATGGCGAGAAGGGGTCAACATTTCCTTTTCCTTGCCACCGTGTTGCGGGTAGCACTTGGCAACTCCCGGTGGGAACATGTAAGGAACACCGTCCTTTACGGCAAGCTCCCGAGGGTTGGTGACAAGGTAACAGCACGCAGGCCCATCAAGTTCTCCTGTGGGAACCAACTCACAGCAAGAAGAGGCGCGGCGGGCAGAAGACCTCCCATGTCGGGTGACCGAAAATGGACACCTGAGCTGGCCGGCCTCATGGCGGAGCGGAGCGTGTGGAGCAGCCTTTTGAAACGCCAACCAAGTGGTAGTAGCGAAGCTTAGCGCTGCACCTACTGTAAGGGGAATTAGCTCGACTAGTGCAGGGTCGGAACGCGCTGCACTGCGGATGTAGGTGAATCAGTCGCAGAGACAGTGCATGCCTGTTTGAGGAAATCGAAGGACGTACAGACAGGCAGACATACAGGCAGGCAGGCAGACAGACAAAGATTCCTTCCGTTATGACTGCGGATGTAAGTGACTAAGTTTCAGAGCCCTGAAGCCCCGCCCCGCTGCTGCACAGAGCTGAGCGGCTTCCTGTTCGCTTGTTGTTCATTCACACGACACGTGTCGTGTGTCCAAATCGCTCCAAATTCGACGCTGCACGTCCTCGGGTACCCAGAAATACACCCGCAAAGTGTGAAGCAGATCGGATGAACGGCCGTCGAGATAATCGAAGACATACAGACAGACAGACATGCAGAGATCCCTTCCTTGATAGTTTGATGGAGTTATAGAGCTGATCATGATCTTCACAGTGCAATCAGGCTTTTCGCAGCAGGACAAAACGGGGAAGCCATGCTCACAACGGTGTCGGTGTCGGTGTCGGTGTCTCCGCTTGGCGTCGGCCAGCGGGGCACATTCATCCCGGGCTCACATCGCCTTTCCCAGACAAACAGAAAGCGCAGTCCGGACCGGAAAGCTGAGGATAACGGGCATTTGCGGCTCCAGTTGTGATCCCATCGGCACATTTTTGAGTGGGCCGATGACAAGCCGCTGGAACGGCCCGCCGCTGAGCGGAGCCGTTTGAAAACATGATTAACGGTGGTGGAACACAATAGGAATGTGATTCTCATTTGAGCACCGGGTTCTGCAGGCTAGCCTGGGAACCCGTCCAGGCCCTAATTGCTGCAACAGACCCTGATTTAGACGGCTGGAACGTATGTACATACACACACACACACTCGCATGCAGATGTGTTGTCACTCATATGCACGCACGCACACACACACACACACACACGCACACACACATACTACAAATAGTCGTAAGTACACTATAGGCCTGTGCATTAGTATTTTTTTATAATGCGTATTATGTTATATCATGAATGAAACTACAGAATTTAAGTTTCAAGGTCAAGGCTGCGTTCAAGTGGTCAGTGGCAGTTCATTTACAAGTCCGTCTGTTTTCATAGATTCTTACAATTTTAATGGTGGACAGATCAAGGCTCATCTCTGGTTTTCAGTCTTCATTGTTCCTTTTAATATAAGTTCCTTTCTTTCCTTCTTTATTTGCCTGATGTTAAAAATCCTATTTTGGACTGGACAGAGTCTGTCAGAATAAGGAATATAGACTCCTACCCCTATGAACAGGGTATTGGTGGTGACATGGTAATTGTTTTTCGGAGAAACACGCATCAGTCCAAATGAATATTATTTCCTCCTACTTGTATGGAAAATCGTTAGTGATAGAATTACTCATTTTGTGGCCTTGGATATTTTTCAATCCACTTACATTAGCCCGATTAAAAGGAAAGCCCTTTTTTTTTTTTCCCCCCAGTGTATTTTATTTTTGGTCCAGAGAATTCCAGAAATGCGGCCGAGCATGCCGTCTGCAGAAGTCAGAGACTCGTGTACGGATTTATGGGGAAATGTATAAAAATAAATTTACAACAAGCAGCTTTTTGACAGCGCGCTCTCCTCAAAAGTATAAAACCCCCTTTTCTTCCTGAGCTCTCCTCCTCCTCCTCCTCCTCTCCACCCGCTCCGCCCTTCCATTTCATTAAGCCTAAACACAACGGCGGAAACCAGAAGCCTCGTCTGTCACCGCCTCTTCCTCCTCCTCCTCCTCCTCTTTCTCTTTTTTATGCATTTACCCTCTACGCGGACCTTCCATTGCTGTTTCTTTGTACATTTCATGCTCACTTTCTTTCCTTTTATTTTTTATTTTTTTGCCCTCCTCTCGGCCCCCCCGCCCCAAAAAAAAAACCATCCATTTCTCCCCCCGCGCTCCCTTTGTGTGGCCAGGCAGCCGTGTAATTCGCAGGCCGTGCGAGCGAGGATGAGAGCGGGCCTTGCGTCGGGCGGCGCTGCGTTACTGTACCTCGCCACAGGCCGCCGTCTTTGTTCCGGCTCCGCTGCGATTGGCCGGCCAAAAGGGGAAGCGCGACACATGTCGCGGAGCGGGCCCGGCCGTCTGCAGCCTTTGTGATAAATGTGCACCTCTGTTTCTCTCAAGCATTGTTGCTATTCTTCCTCTCACCGACGGCCTGCTTGGATACCTTTGGCTGCGCGGAAAAGCAGAAGATTATCTCCACTTTTTGTGGAGCGTACGCACACACTCAGGTGGAGGCGGGCGCACACCCGCACAGACAAGTGGTGCTCTACATTACACATTCACATTAGGCAAGACGCGCACGCATGCAAACACACGCACACGCGCGCTCACACACACACACACACACACACACACACACACACACACACACACACACACACACACACGTGCACATCACCCGACCCAAATACCCACCAAGCATGTGGGCAAACGCTGTGTCATTTTCTGGTCTTTTTTCTCCTCCTGCGTTTTTTCCCGAGCCCTGTGCTAGATGTCTTTATCTCTAAACCGCGAGGAACTGTTTAACCATGGGCTGGTTTGGCTTGCGTGTTTGGAAATCCCCTCTCTCTCCGTGCTGTATTTATGTGGACGACATTTCGCCAGGAGGGAGCCCCGCTTCATGGTCGTTTTTTTTTTTTTTAATATGGTGGGTCACGCGTCGGCCCTGGACTCACGACTGTGTTTACTACGAGGCCCGAGCTCTCCGACTGAATCTGTCTCATTTTGTGGGTGTGACGCCGACACAGAAAACTGTTCGATGAACGGCAACGGCTTTGGTTCAATTCCAGCTAGGTGTTTGTATTGAATCGAGGAAGGTAAAAAAAAAAAAAAAGCAGAAAACAGATGGAGCGGAGTAGAACGTTTTTTTATTTCTCAATTCTATTTCAATCTGTATAATCTCTTGGAAAGCATTGTCGTACTTTTGCTCACGCTTTGTGCCGGTGGCCTGGACACACAGACGCCACACAAGCAAGCGAGGGTGGAAATGCAATACGAAGTTAAGAGCGTCTTCAAATTTTTTTTAATCTGAAATTGGGCAAAAGCAATCCCACTTTGGATGAACGTAAATGAATGAGATAACGCGTCGCGCCAAACTCGATAGAACTGCCGCTGTGTTTTACGCAAAAAAAAGACAAAAAAACAAAAAACAAACACGCGACAATCGCATAAGCTGCGAGGTCGGAGGGCGTGCGTTCCTGCCTCCAGTCGGTGGTGTGGCTGGTGGCTTTTGAGGCAGCGGGGAGAGCGACAGCGAGTCAGCCTTTTTATACACGTCCCCCCGTCCCCCTTTTTTTGGGGGGCAGGGTTGGGGTCTGCGAGTTAATAAATAACCATTTTTATGCCCACAATCACACAGTTTGCATAGCGTCTGGCAGACGGTCTCTGCTGTCTGCGTCTCCGTCTCCCGCTCTCGCGCGCCGGCAGATACGCGGGGAGGTTAATTGGGTGCAGGTATGCCGCGCTGATGACTGGAATGGCCCCCGGCCCTCGCCGCCTGCCAACCCCCGATGCCCACTCGCCGCAGATTTAATTTGACTGTAATTACACGCCGATGAATTCGCGCCGTCCGGCTATTTTCCCATTGTCAATCTATAATGTATAATCTATAATGCGTGGCCCGCTCAACAGATGCACTTTGCCTCTCAAAAGGGCTGTTGTTGTCGTGACTCCTCTCGGGGCGGCGAGGCGCTCAGCGTTTTGACAGCCGGCGGCATCCTATAAGTGCGGCTCTTACACTTAAAGCCGCGCAGCGTAATAATCATACCCAGACAAATCAGCTTCACGTCGGAGTGCCGCTGGTGACTCAAACGCATCTTTCATCTCCTTCCATTAGAAGGCGTCGAAAAAGTTGTTTAAAACCATCGGCGGCGGTCTGAGCACTTTGAATATTTGTCAAATGAGTAGCCTCAGATTGAATCCCTTTTTCATTTCGTTTTGGTCAACTTCCAGCTTGCTTTAGACGGTGACACAACTTCTTTCCCAGCGTCTGAGCGAACTCCTCGACCGCGCTGGTGTGAAGGCAGAGCTTCGATTCTCCAACCGAAGCTCGGCTGCTTGGCAGCGGAGGTCAGCCGGCTGGCGGGAGAGCAACCGGAGACTTTCTGGGTCTGAGCGAGGAGGGCTCCTCCTTGATCCTGTTGGCGCCTGTTTACTTGATCCTCCCCCTCATGTGCGAGAGATAAATTCTCCGAAATAGTCGCTATGCAGAGGGCCAGTCATGAAGAGTCTGTGTGTGTGTGTGTGTGTGTGTGTGTGTGTGTGTGTGTGTGTGTGTGTGTGTGTGTGTGTCCAAAAGAATGAGTGAAAAAAGAGAAGTGACAGTTTTATTGTTTACCTCTAGCTGTTTGTGCTGACAGCACGGTGACAGGGAGCCAAATATACGCTGACCCAAGATGAGATCCACTCCGCTGATACTCCCTCACTATTTCCCCCTTTCTGTCCCGTCTCCGTCTCTCTCTCTCTCTCTCTCTCTCTCTCTCGCTCTCTGTCTCTCTCTGCCTCTCATTTTCTTTTCTTTCCCCCCCCCGTCTTCGACATCGCTCCTTTTCTTCCGCCTCTGCGCCTGCCGCCGCCGATTGTCCGGACACAAAGGGGGAGAACTCTCAAAGAATGCGCGGCATCCCGCGAACAGCCAGCCGCGGGATGGGGCGCCAATTCGCGCCGGCTTGTCTGCGCCGTCCCAGCCTCCCGTTCACGGAAGGTGCCGCGCTGATGATATGCCAGCGCAGGCCCGCCCGGCTGGTTTTACAGCTGAGTGCAATCTGCTCTTGTTCTGCGTCCGATCGCAATTATCCACGTGGCAAAGTGAATAATCCCTGCTTCCGGGCGTCGGGGGCTGGGACGGCACGGGACACGCAGGGCTTTATTTGTTTTGTTTAAATGTCATTAATTAATTAATACATTTATTTAGTCATTAATTTATTTATTAACCAGCCTGCCTATTTATTTATCTGTCTGTCTGTCTGTCTGTCTGTCTGTCTGTCTGTCTGTCTGTCTGTCTGTCTGTCTGTCTGTCCGTCCGTTTATCCCTCTGGGGTAAATAAACCCCTGCATTTGACATAGTCTCCGTTACGCATTTACGCCACGGTACCTGTTTTACGAATTATCAGCCTTAAATGAATATAAAACTGACAGTCATTGTGGGACAGTAGTTGTTTCGCTTTTAAGTGTTTCATGCAAATGTAAAACTCTTAAGGAAATCCCTGGGGGTGCCGTGCGAAATCCTGACGGGGATATAGCACCGGCAGGCCCTTGACGCCGACTGGGATTTGAAAATAATGCAAACCGGGGGTCCCTACTCACGCGTAGCGGGTCTGCGTGCCTCCGTGCCCATTTCACCGGATGCCGGTGGCTTCGCGAATGACACACACGCTTTTTCTGTTATTTTCGCCGAGTTTAGCAGCAGCAGAAGCCGCGCAGTCCTTTTGTGAATTCGCCCCAAGGCGTCTTAGTTGTCGTGGAAACAGCCTCGCTGTCATTTTACCGGCAAACAGTGGCTTTGGGGTGTGTATATCAGCTGGCCACCTAACGGTCTATACATTAGAGCAAAACGCTGCATTGGCAGCCTCGTGAGGAGCATTTCCTGCCTGTCTTCC
>NC_137203.1:11606828-11621828 GCF_960531495.2 Zeus faber
ATATTTCACAATATTTGGTTTCCTTCTCAGCCTTTTTCTCTTCATGCTGTCTTTGAATACCCACCCACAGACTCCGCCGCCATCAAGACCATACTGTAATGCAGTAGTCTACAGCCACAACGATTACAAATTCTCGGAAAGGAAGAACACATAGCAGCTGCCAAGACATTTTTTAAGCAAAAAAAATCAATTTAAGGAGACAGGTGGATGTGGAATTGTGTAGTACCAGCGTGAAGTAGCATGAGTCTCGTGTTGCCTGCATTGGACGTTTTAGGTATTTTAATGACCCCCTTTTGTCACCTTTAGAGTCCACTTTCTCACGCACACACACACATACAGACACACACACATACACTCACTTCCTTCTCTACGCCCCCACACACTCGTTTCCTGCAAGGTAATTGAAAACTGTACATGGGATTGCTGTTCCTCTGCCACGCTACATACCGCACAGCGCACCATGTCTGCTCATATTGTTTTTCATGTTTTCTGGTAATGCATTTTCACTCTGTGGGTATTCGGGTGAAAGGCAACGCTGGTAACAGGTATCGTCCATTTGTGATTGGGCGGGAGAGAATAGATCAAGCCATTACACCTTTGTAATAAAAAATATCTTTTGTGTTTCTTTTAAAGGTTGTTTTCCACTAATTTTTTTTTTTAAAAAGCACTGAAGAGAAATGTCCTTTACAGGAAAACATATGTTAAGTTAAGAAACTGAGATTTCGCCTATTTCAGTCTGTGCCCAGTATAGCAGTGCAATTATACTGGTATGTTTTTAAAACTCTCTCCACCAGCAAGTTTAGTTTTTGTGGCTCGTTCTCTTTTCATGTGTGGACTCAAGGGATTCAGACAAGGAGCATTCTGAGGCCCAGACACATTACTGTTATTTAAAAACGCCTTTTAACTGCATTTTTAACAACTTACCGCGGTGTCTTTGTCAAGACCTCCATCGGCCACTTGAGGACAGCAATAGATGTTTCCAGCTCATCCAATATTCATGGCCTTGGATCCATTGATAGTTAGGTTTGCCAAAGTTTGGCTCCGCAGCAGTGGGTTTGCAGAAGCAGATTGTTTCGGTGGTTAAGTTTTGCAAAAATTCCACGAAACTCCAAATTGAAATCTCATAACAAGGTTTAGACAGATGCATTTTCAATGTGTATGGGATGAAAAAATGAGTGGAATGAAAGGGATGTGGGGAAATATGAAGTGCACGGTTTGCATTTCTTCTCCCTGTCTTCAATCTGGTCCAAATTTCTCGAAGGAGATATAACCTATAGTTCTATTTAGCTATCAAGGGGCCGTAGGCTGCCACAGCCCGGCAGAGCCAATGCCTTGCTCAAGGGCATTGGCAGGAGTGTGGGAGCTGAACATGCATGTCTTAAGGATGGGGGGAGGAAATACAACGACAACCACCGTAGAAAAACCCATGTGAACTTTGGGGAAAACACGCACAGGGAGAACTTCACACAGAAAGGTCCCGATCCAGTTCAAACCCAGAGCCCTGTTGTCCTGAGGCGACGGTGCTTAAGACCGAGACACGGTGCCGTTGGGAAGCCATGCTATTTAGCCCGTGTGTGTTTTGGCCAAATCAATGACTAAACCTCACCTGTGTGGCTCGGAGACAGAAGCAGTGTGGCCACCTTCTGAGCGGAACAAAGGAGGCACCACTATACCGCGGGTTTGAAAGCCGATCCTGATGAGAAAACCTACGGGGCCCCTCTCCCACTGCTAATCAGATCCGCGCCGGGCTCACCCGGACACCGCCAGCGAACCCCGACGGCGCGCTCTCCACACCCGGATGGGCCGCGATCGGCGTCTCTCGTTCGCTTCCCTTTCAATGCGCTCGCGGTCAACGTCGTGTCTCGGCGCGAGAGTGCCGAGCGCCGCCGGTCACGTTGCGTTTTCGCAATTTTTTATCCGTACTCGTGCTCGAGTGTCCACGTGTGTATACCTGAGCTTATCTTGTCCCTGGCAGCCCACCTGCTTTATCCAGGGACTCAAAGGAAGACCTTGAGACCTCCCTTCTTTACATATGCTAATTCTACTCTTTCATTCTCTCTCCCTCACTCCCACCTTGTCAGTTCCTGCCTCCTGTGTACATCTGTGTGAATACTAGATACAAGCTTTGGTAACAACGGGGGAGAGAGAGAGAGAGAGAGAGAGAGGGGAGCGGGAGCGAGAGAAACTTCATGTATGTGCGATTTCTGAGTACAAGGAAACACTTATACCCAACAATCGGGCTTCTTCTAGAGGACCCGAAACATGGCTGTCCAATTTAGCGCCTGGGGGCAAAAATATTCCAACCATGACGATTACATCCTTACTTACATGGAGTCGGGTTTGTGTTCGGTTGCGTTGAGGTTGTGTGTGTATGTGTGTATGATGGTTCTTGTGTATCCGGTGGCTTTCGTGTGTGTGTGTGTGTGTGTGTGTGTGTGTGTGTGTGTGTGTGTGTGTGTGTGTGTGTGTGTGGCGTGCGTGTGCGCGCGCCTAACCGACCACATGTAATCTCGGTTGCGTCTATTTCTTTATTTACTTCTTATTCTGTCTCACGTTCGGTTCGTCCTCCCTATTTGTTTTTATTTCCCTCCCCTCCATCACTCAATGTCCGCAGCATCTCTTTCCCAGACCAAGGCCTTTCCTGCTTTCTTTTCCACTCCCATCCCTCTCTCCATTTGTCTTCTAAGCCCCCTCTTTCATCTCTGGCAATTTATCCTAAATGTGTTGAGCACTGATAGATGGAGATTCATTGCTGCTCTTGTTGTGCAGACCCATCCGATGTGGGGGGGGGTTTATAAATGTGATTGTACTTTTGCAAATCTCCTCTTTAAATGTGTTGTGTGTGTGTGTGTGTGTGTGTGTGTGTGTGTGTGTGTGTGTGTGTGTGTGTGTGTGTGTGTGTGTGTGTGTGTGTGTGTGTGTGTGTGTGTGTGTGTGTGTGTGTGTGTGTGCTCAAATGTCTCTGTGTGTGGACTTTTTAAATAAGTTTCCCTTGCCCTAGTTGCATTTGAGCCGCGGACAACATTTAATGCTTTTTACAAGCTGAGGTAACTGAGCATCCAGCGGGAGTCGTGGAAAAAGGGTTCATGTGCCACCATTAATTTGACCTTAACGCATTTGATACAGTAATAACCTTGGCTTAGGATAGATGTTTCTGCAGCATCGGTGTTGTGTACGTGCAGCGCTCCCATAGGGCCCCGGCGGTGTGTATCCTGCCAAGACGTGACCTTGCAGTACGGAGCCCTTCTGGAACATCGCGATGAGCTCTGCTGTCCATGAAATGAGCTCACCTCGGAAAATTCCACCTGCAGTCCCCTAACATCAGGCATGTTGTGATAGGGAAATTCATTCAACTCGCATTGAAATGAGTCGTCGGGTAATTGTATATCCATGTGGTGAGATAAACCAACATGACTGCATGGCTAAAGTGTGTAAAAAGGCCCGGGCCTCGCCGTGCCGTCCAATACATTAGCCCCTCGCTCTCGCCTTCCCGCCGTCTCTTGTGCCGTTCATTTGTATTTTCCTCCTCTCTCCGTGATTGTTTGTGTGTGGTTCCCTTTCGTCTTGTTTGCCAAGCAGTTGTTCTCTGCGGCCTAAGTGCTGTGCAACATAATGTGATGTAAACTTAGATAGTGTAATAGCTTGTTTGCTCCTCTCTGTCTGCTTTTCAGCAGGTAAATAATGAAGCTCTAAAAGCAGTCGATTAAAATGCACAGGGCAGTGTTGCGGATTTACTTAGACTTCCAGGGAGAGCGAGTCAATACACGATCTAATGCATTATCATACTGTGTGTGTGTTTGTGTGTGTGAGACTGTATGCATGCATGCATGCAAATACAGTATGTGTGTATACTGTACATGTGGGTATGTTAATAATTTTCATGAATTGTTAATTGATATTGTTAACTGTTCATGACATTTTATATTAATACAGAAGAAGATAAATTAGGGATAATTTACCTAATCGTAAAAATAACATGGACTGACATAATAATTGCAGTAATTATACTAATTGTTATTGTAGATATATGGTCAGCATAGTTTATTCTTCTTCTTCCCAGAGGCAGGAATGTTGATGTGAGAGCTTGATGGGAGAATTATGCGGGCGCTATCCTCCAGACATCAATTCCATTTAGCGTAAAGGAATGGACTGAGGCCGTGTGCCAATAGCCGTGACCCTCCTCCATCTTGCACCATGACCCTGAAAACCAATGGAGCAATATTATACATCAACAGCACCTACTAGGAAAATTCATAAGCTTTGGGTTTTTTCCGACAGAGAGAGAGAGAAAGAGAATAACATGTTGCAGAGCAGACATGACGAGGGTAAAGACTCAAAGTGGGTTGTAATCTCTGCAAATCAATGAGCGTGTCTGCGCCGCAGGGGAAACAAAAAAAACAAGCGTCATCACACCTTTCCCAGGAACGGAGCACTGCGCCGCCGCGGCAGCATCTGGGTGGTGCTGGATCTTAACATATTAAACCAATTCATTTTTTAGAAGGAGACAGAATGGCCACAATCGCATGACGATATGGCATCAATGAATCGGATATAAAAATAACGTTTTTCATTCATTCCTTTATTCATTCATTCAATGGTGATGAATATATGAATGAAATTTAAATAATTCTCTACGCAGTACAATTCATGTGAAAAACACTGTTACGTCAGAATTCTGACATTACAATTCTGTAATTCTGCAATAAAAAAAAATATTATGAGTTTACAATGGCCAAGCCCTAATGACGAACCAAGGCTTTATAAATGGAGCATTTTGTGGAAATTTGTACAGATTTAATTTTAATTTGTTTTTCATGTATTGTTAAGCAGGTAAATGGTTTGTCCGGTATTTAAAGCACCATTGAGTGAATTATGGTCTGTACTGATGACGATCAAGTTTTACAACATCCTGCTCATCAGTTTTAAACTCAAGATTCAAGATGTTTATTTACTGAATAATAAGTCAATAATACATACATAATAAAAATATTAAATAAATAAATAATAAGAACGAGTTTACTGAATTTTACCAAATCAAGGACTTTGCACCCGTGCAGCATCTCCTCAGCAAATTTCGTCGCTGTTCCAGTAAAGAGTGTGTGTGGGAGGTAGTAAGCAACGGAGGGGGGCATCGCTGGAAAACGCGACAAACTGGCCGCCCTCTGTCAACAATGACATTAGGAAAGCCGGAATAGCCACACACTGTCTGACCAGAGGGTGCGTTATTGCCGGGAAAAAACAGTGATTTACGGTGACTTAGCGGAGTGGGGTGCGTTTGCAGCTCGCTGTTTTATATCAAAAGTCTTATTTAACGCGTCCCCGGTTGATCAGCTGCCTGACCTCTTTGCTTTTATAAATGCTCCATATATCATCCAAATGTTTTTCCAAATTGAAAACATAAAGAAAATCTACATTTGACTGTGGCCAATGGAACCTCTGCGTCCTCTGCGCGGTTGAATAATTTGATTAATTTGGGCTGAGTGATCAGGAGGCTGATGACCGGGAGGGCTCGGAGAGACTGGACGAGATCGTGCGCCAGCGCATATTTCAGTCGAGGGGTCCAGAGTTCCCTTACCCTGAAAGAGCCTGTGGTGGTATTTGCAGATTGGGGAGTAGCACAAAGAGGCTGAAATTGAATTTTGTTTCCATATATTGTCCTCTCCTCCTCTTTCTCCAGCTAAGCCCTGTGGTCTATCCACTGTTTGCCTTATGAAGGAGAAAAGCGATGAGGCTTAGGCTTTAAGGGCCCGAGCTTTGCGCCGTCTCCCATCTTGCCACACACACACACACACATACACACACACACACACACACCCACCCACCCACCCTTAGTTGAGGAATTACACCCAGTTAAGCAAGATTTTTGTGTACAATTTACACACACACACACACACACACACACACACACACACACACACACACACACACACACACACACAGTGTATATGCTCATGAATAAGCACATTCATTCGCATATGCAGGGATCTGCTCAAGCTCCTGCTCGTATCTTCCGTCACTCACCCTATCACATTTCAGCACACATACTTTGCCTAACTTTTGGAAAAGATGGCTAAGCCACTGCTATTTTAGGCTTAAGTCTGTGGAGGGAAAGGCCAAGGGGATTAATGTGTGTGTTTTTGTGTGTGAATCAGAGTGTGTGCACGTGCACTGTGTGTGTGTTTTGGGGATCACTGGAGGTAATCACGTATGAACTGTCGGATGACAATAATGCTTTCTGCTCGCAATAGAGAGAGATACCTTGAGTAACAATAAGGCCCCACGTGTGTATATCAAGCTTAAAAATAAATCATCCATTTGTGCACTCTCTTTCTCTGTGTGTGTGTCTCTCTCGCTCTCTCTAGCCTGGTTTATACCTGCCCCAAGCATGAGGCAGCGCGAGGCAGCGCGTGACGCAAATGACCTCACCAGGGGGTGGCCCAATGTTGCGTGGGGACCTGAGCGACACCGTGGCGTGAGATTTTGTTAACTTGGCGGAAGGAGCCTTTCCTGGAATTGCATCGGAAGCGATGGAGGATCAGCGTTTTTGCCGTTTCATTTGGCCAAAATTGATCCGCAGCACGAGTCAGATGTGAAATTCAAAGTCTCCCAATTATACCTTTTTGACGCATGGCAAAATGGTATACGCAAACGGCTCACTCAGGTTTGGCGATTTTATTGTGAATTAACAGTTCAGTTTAAAAATAAAAGGGAATGGTTTTTTGTTTTTTTTTCACACGGTACTTTCTCTCTACCGCCAACTGTGGTTTCTGAGAATACTGCAACATAGAATGTGCTGACTATAAACTCTCTGCACGATATAACCAGGGCTTAACACTCACTCTCTCTATCTCTCTCTCTCTCTCTCTCTCTCTCTCTCTCTGTCTCTCTCTCTCTCTATGTCTCCCCATCTCCTCTTTCCCTATGCTTATCTCAGGCCTGTTGTTCCTAATAGCTGTATGTTTTAAGTCTGCCCATGGGGCTCAATAACGCCAAGCTCTGTGTGTGTATATAGGATGACTCTGTTATTGCTGGCCATGAGTGTTTATAAAATGGACATTGCATTTTCTGCGTGCGTGCGTGCGTGCGTGCATGCATCGCAGGTTTTTTTTCCTGAGGCAGCAACACAAGCCTCTGAATAGCACATACATTGCCGGCGGACAGGTCGAAAACACCGGCTTTTGCAATAATGATTAGAGGTTCTGCTCTCAATCTCAGTGTTACTTTATTTATTTCTTTTTAGCTTGGTGTGTTCTTTCCTTTCCGCCCTGTTCTCTCCCTCTTGCTCCCATTCTCGTCTCTACATCCTCCTGCTCGTCTAATCTTACCCCCCCCCCCCCCCCCCATCCAAATCCCTCCACCACCCGCCCTCACCCACCCCCCTCCCCATCTCGCATTTCTCGCTCAGGTGCAAATGGAGCTGTCCTCCAGGTTATGAAAGCGTTGATGTGTGTTGATGACCGGCTTTGAGAGGGTGTTTAATAGCGTGGGCCCCCTGCGGGGAGCCTTTTAGTTAGCAGAATGCTGGAAGCGCTCTGCATTGCCCTGTGGTTCCTATTTGCACTGTTCTTTGCCTTACGATGCTGTATCGCTTTCTTCCTTTGTTTCCCAAAAATGCAGCGAGAAGGCAGGCGCTGTTGGAGCAGTGTACCTTTGGTTGAATACATTCAGAAAGGGGAGAAAGACTTTATATTTTGTCCCTTTTTCTTTCCTCTTCAAGATTCAGGAGTCAACAGGTTTATTTGTCACATACATATACATACGTTCATACATACGCAGTGAAATGTCTTTGCAACGCACCCAGAGATTTTGCACGATAGTTACTAAACCGGACATAATAGCTAACCAATTTCTACCTAGCAACTAACTGAAAATAACTGATTCCTAAAACGTGATGCAGTTAGTGAATAGAATAATATAAATAAGACTCAAAAAGGTCATACAGAGTGGGGTTACAAAATAGAAGTGAATAGAGTTATGTATATGGGATAGGCTATTTGTATATACAGACATGTGCAGTAAAGTGCATGTGAATAAAGTGTTTATGGAGGTATACAGTACAGTATACAACAGAACCACACAGCAATTTATCCTCGCCGATTCTCTTCCTTTGGTTACTTGCTCCTTTTCCTCCTCCCAGTTTACCCCAAATAATCGTAGTCAGAACCCAGACGCCGTCAGAACAATGTCCCATTGATTGAACACATTCTGGCGATTGCGCGTTCATTAAATGCCGCTCAATGTTTTTCATACTGGCAGTAACGATGAGCGTCAACTCCACTGTCGTCTGGGAAAATCATCAAATGATAAAACGAAAACAAAATTGACCTGGGAACGTGTCATTCTCACAAACAAACCTGGGTTGTACGGTCATTTTGTGCGAACCCGTTCCGCCTCGTCTTTAACGTGAGCTTTCTGTGCGTCCTTCATTTTTCCCCACACTTCTATACAACTCATACAACTGAGGATGTTTTTCCGCCGTCCCTTTTCTAGTGTTATAGGGGAAGTGAAGGGAAAGGTTTTACAGGACGGCAGTGAGATCAGCTATGTTGTACGGTTTAGAGGCGGTGGCACTGACAAAAAGGCAGGTGGCTGAACCGGAGGTGGCAGAGTTGAGGATGTTGAGATGTCCATCGGGAGTGACAGGGATGGACAGGATTAAGAATGAGTACATTAGAGAGATGGCTCAGGTGGGACAGTTTGGTGGAAAAGTGAGAGAGGCCAGAATTAAATGGTCTGGACACGTGTGTAGGCGGGATGAGAGTTACACTGGGAGAAGGAGGCTGAGGATGGAGCTGCCAGGCAAGAGGAAAAGAGGGAGGCCAAAGAGAAGCTTTATGGATGTGGAGGACATGCGGGCGGTTGGTGTAAGGGTGGATGACGCGCAGAACAGAAGGTATTGGCGGCAGATGATCCGCTGTGGCGACTCCTAACGGGAGCAGCCCAAAGAAAGAGAAGACGACCTTTCTCGTGTTATGGAATAGAATGGTACGGAGCCGCTAAGTGCTGTTCGGCAGAGGAGCCGAGTTCCTTTTCAAACTGTAATTGATGTGAGTGTGGGAGGCGTCCTCCTACCTGTACGCCGGTCAATGTGTTTGCCGTGGAATCGGCCGAGAGGGTCGTCGAATTAACATTTAAAGAAAGGGACGCGGTTGCGTCACCTTGTTCCTTCTCCGGCTGAAACAGTGAATTCGAAGGTCGTTGCGAGACACGGCTGCGTCACCTCTCCCTTTCCCCGGTTTGAAAGAACCCAAGATGAAGATGTTTGTCGGCTTGAAAAAAGTAATGCTTGCAACAGAAATCCAGAAGAAAAGAGACCGCTTAATTCCTAGAAATCAAAACACCCCCTTGATTTTTTTAGTCATAACATAGATTTTTTTTTTCCCCTCTAATTTAATGGCCCCAAATGATAAAATACTTTGTCAACACACCAATGGAGCCTTAAAAAAAAAACTTTCCTTCTGGAAGGTCACCGCGCTTCTTATTTTCTACATATTTCTGTATATTTTGGAGATTATGCCGGCGCTAATCCTCTGCAAGGTCAACGTTTGTATTGTGTGATTATCCCCCACTGTTTATTCATACTTCCCACCGATGTAATTTCCTCCGACTGGCTCCGACCTTTGACCTATCATTTGCCTCCCGCCGCAGTGATGGTTTTTCCCACCTTGGCGGCTGCCATCCGAGTGAACATCCCTCTGTCTTTATCTCCGTAGGGTTCCTCTGCCCGCGAGGAGCTCGGTGAAGTGTCTAAATGTGAAATCTATTTAAGCCAAAAGGTCACTTGTTATGTTCTTATCCTTAATGCCTTCTCTCACTATTTCCCCCCTTGTTCCCTCGCTGCTCCCGCTCTTGTCTCTTCCGCGAAGTCCATCGATTTGAGTGGCTGCGTGTCCGTCGCCCCTCTCCGTCTTCCCCGCGTCTCACATCCTCGACGCTCGTCCCCATATTTGTTCTTTCCTCTCTCGCTCTCTCAGTCCAGATAATGATCCGTCCTCTCGCTCGGGTTCTTTGACACAAGCTTTGTACGTCGTTCCGTCGAGGGCTAATGGCCATGAATTGCAAAGAGACTTGAGTCGTCTGCGGCTGTCGAGCGGCTCTCCCCGCGTCGCTTAAACGTGTTCCGGCAGCGGGGGCTAAAAACCCGGGGTGTCACGCCGAGTGCCGCTGCTTCCCTATCATTAGATGATCAATAAAAATGTTAGAGGACAGCTCTGCCGCTGTATTCTTTATGTGCTACATCTGACTCCTGTCATGAGCGCGAGTTTATTCGGTGTCTCAGCCGCTCAGTGGAACTCCATGTCTTACCGACAACTGTAATGCCTCTCCATGGGCTCAGAAAGGTTCTTTATGAAAATGGCAATCCACACTTAGCTGTACGGCACATACATCAATCAGGTGAAGCGGTGAAGGTGTTCACATATAGAACTGAATACCCAAGGAGCTTGTAAAGACGACCTTTTGGATGCCCAAGTCATTTCTGTTTAGTTGTGATCGGGTCTGTTTGAATTTATTCGGATTCCATTATTGATCATTTACAATCGAGCAGTGAGTGTTTTTGCAACGTATCACACAAATTTCAACGTAAAGTATTGGAATTAATTCGTAGAACATTTTGAATTCATAATGAAATCACTAGTGTACGAACAAAAAGTTTTGTTTTCACACTGGATGTATTATTATTGCCATGATTCAATTAGGGATGTTCCTAATGACTGAGACATTGACTAGTCGACTAGTCTAAAATGAAGAAAAAACTCAGAAAACAGTCAAAATTGAGCACAGTTGAACCTATGAAATGAGTCGCTTTTGCATTCCAATAACAGGATGAAACAGAAGCCTACAAAATGCAGCGGGATAACATTTCAATGATTTATCATAAATATATTATTCTAGCGGGGCTAGCTGGCCTGCTTGCTAAAAAAAAAAATCCACACGGCTTACACATCTTCAATTGCGAGTATTTAATTTGTTTATTTATTCGTTTACACTTAAGATTTATTTATTAAGTTTAAAGAGAAATATAGTAGCGTAATAAGCCTATCTCGTTAAGGACGAGAAGTTATTTCAAAGCGGACATTGCTGTGAATTTATTAAAGATTAAATTAAAAAATGTTAATTTATTCTTGTTTATATTTATTTATTTGTTTTTATGTTCCAAGAGAAATAAAATAGTAGGCCTATCCTGTCGAAGAAGACATGATCAGTTATTAGTCAGTTATTTCATAGTGGGCAATGCTGTGAATTTGTATTCAACTGTTTCATTTGTCTATTGACTTAAACAAGTAAAGTAAAATTAAAAAAAAACAAGCTGTAAGCTTAATTTAAACAGAAATACATGTGTGCTGCCGATCTCATTATTCTGACAAATCCATAAGGTAGCCCGAGATTATGTTATCAATTCAAATAGGCCGCAATTCAAATCTTGCATATTGCATATATTATAAGAGCCATTTAAAATCGTCAATCACATTCTTCAATAACCAAATCGTATTTTAAATGCATTGAAGAGACGGAATTTTCATTGGGTGACCACAATCGCATAGAAAATACAAAAAAATAATAATCTGTGAGAAAAACAACCAATAATAGGCCTTCAAAAATTAACAATGAGGCCTACCGATCCACGTGACATGAGATCAACGGTTTTATTGGGCTGTTCAGCCACGTGGTCAGCCTACTTACTCCACTGACAAAACATTTTTCTTCAGCATAAATGTGATAGGCGACACGTCAGTGGATTAAACACTAAGTCCAGCAGCTGAAATAAAAACCCTCTCAGCTGGCACGGAAGTCGCAGGCACACAGAGATAGCCACCTCCAAGACGGCATCGTTTTGGAAAGCCTGGAATCTTCCACCGCACCGCCACACAAGCGGATCTTTGTTCGGCTGGGGATGCTGCCGGCGTGTTCTTCGACTCTGCTACGTGGCTGGGATGGCCTTCTGAGTTAAAAAAATGGTGGAGATAATTAAATGGAGGAAAAATGTTCATCCATTTAATTTTCTCCACTATTTTAACCATTTAAAGGTTACTCAGTTAAGTCATTTATTGATGACGACCCGCGATTCACATTGTTATTATTATCGTTGTAGGACGTAATGTAATGAGACAAATACGTCTCCGCATCACAGAGTGCAGGATTTATTTTTTACACAAAAACATATAGTTTTTACAAAATTAAGTCCCATAGCAACAGAAAGCAACGGGGAGACGTGGATGCACGGGTTTCTTTGGAACGAGACGGAGCGGGATAGTCCCTTAACTCGGTTGTGTTTAAAATTTTTGGTTCGTAATTCACAATTTGGGTCCAATTCTCTGAGTTAGGTTTACATTTTTCATTTTCCATTCAAGTAAGAAACTAAGGAAACAAAATAAATCAAAATCTTTCCCAATGAGATTATATTAGATTATTACTATATTATAATCATAAACCCCATGGTGCCCTTTTTATCGGGAGCTTTTTTTTTTTTTCTAGGCGTGAATGGGCATGGAGGTAACGGATTGTCTGGGCGATATTTGCATATCCATGAGGAAGGTGTCCTCGGCGCATCGCGACGGCCGTGACCCGCACTCCGCGTTGTTGCGATGCGCGCCATCGCGGACGTGACCTGCCGCGCTGCCGCGTTTGTCCAGAGCGGCAAAACACCTCAAACCGGAGCTGCGGGTCCATGTCCCTTCTACTTTTTTTTATTTTATTTTGTCTTGAGCACCTGCCGAGCCTAAAATCTGCCCAAGCCCAGTGCACGGCCACGTTTTCGGCGCTGTCTTTCCTCCAGTGCGCATGTGTGGAGCACAGCGCTAACCAGGTTTCCTTCAATCATCAAATGTCACGTTACAGCCATGTAAGACTCAAGTTGTCATGGAAATCCAACCGTCTGTAGTTACGGCCACATATTCTGCCTTCTCCATCTTCACTTTAATCTCCTCTTCATTTTTGGATGGTTGTGCTCCAATCTGGACGTGATCATCTTGCGCCCTGGCACCGTGTCATCAGGGCTCAATATACTGCATTAACTTTCGGGAAGCCTTTGCCATCAACTTTTGAAATCTGTACATCATTTGAATGTGTACATTAATAAAAACAATAATAAGTTTAACCGAGGAGTATTCCTTGAGTTTAATTGACTAGTCGACTAATTGCGCATCTTCATCCCTAGATTAAACTTTTCAATCGAGGGATGAAGGGTTTCTCTTTAATGAAGGGTTTCTCTATGATGAAATACTCTTTCGATATGTATTGTGTCATGGATGAAAACCGGCCCATGTCATTCTTAACATCCCCCTTATTTCCCGTACAACTCCATCTCATCCACATTGCTGTATTACCCAGGTCTTTTTGTTGGCAGACAATAGTTTATAAAAAATAAATGTGATTAGGGCACGTCTTTAAAGAAAATTAAAAATAAAATAAATAGATTAAAAAAAGAAGAAGTCAATGTCAGTCAAGGGTCTAAAAACACTGCCCCTTTTTACAGCCCCGTGGAAAAATAAAATAAAACATGACACGCAGACAGGTATGTCCTGCTTCAAAGTGCGCCATCTCCTCCTGAAAACTTATTCTAAACATGTGGTCTTCAGTAGACATGTGGTCTTCAGATTGGGTATTGAAAGACAAGGAGAAAAACGGATGCCACGGTGTTTTCCAGGAAGACTGAATAATAAACTTGGGGAGGCGGGTAGAATCCAGTGTGGTTAAGGTTCTGGTTGTAGCCTGGAACCAAGCAGCTGAACTGCTCACAGCTTTAAGTCATTCACTTCATGACCAGACTGTTAAATAAACCACAAGGTCCTGAAAACACACACACACACACACACACACACACACACACACACACACACACACACACACACTCCACCTGTTCTCTGACAGAAACTAGATCACTATAGTTCCTGAAGCCTGTTGTGCTTGAGTTCATTTTATTTGCTGAAGTTTGTCAACGATCGTCGTTAAGCGTTTTAAACTATCAATGTGGTTTGTACTGTGGCAGAATATCATGTTTCGTGTAGGGTACCACTCCAGCTCTCTACTTCCATCATTGTTCGGTCTCAATCTGCTGTGACCGGCGCTGTTCTTCTCAAAAGGGACGGAAATATTATCGCAACCTGGCGAAGGCAAAATTCAGGAAAAACAACGAGCAAAGGTTGTTGCCGGCGTCACGAATCTTCACATACTGTACATTGGTAGCTGTTTTTACATGTTGGATCTAGATAAAAGTTTAGTGTTTATTATGTTGGATTTTATTTTTTATTTTTTTTCCTGACTTGGGTATCCGCGGCGTCCGGTGAGCTTCCTCGCGTGGAGACGCCAAAGCCCTCCGCCTCACGACGTCCTAATCATCCTCCGGACCCCCCCCCCCCCCCGCGGTCCCGCTCGGAGTATTCCCGTTCCGGAATTTTAGAACGCCGCCTCCCGCTTCTCCTCCCTTCTAAATATTGTAATCTTCCTATTCTCTCCCCTCTTCTCTTCCTGCCTCCTCCTGCAGTTATCTGTCCCTCCTGTAAAGCTTCATTTACAGAGCACCGCTAATCAGATGTGTACCAGCGGAGGGCAGTTTGTGAGAGCGGTGTGTGGCCTGATAGATAGCACGGCTTAACAGAAGGGGAGCTCGTTGTAAGCCCTCAATTATATGCCCGACACCCAGACACAGGAATAAGAGACTTTGTAGCCTGTGTATGTATGTCTGTGCGTGTGAGTGCGTGTGCGTGTGTGTGTGTGCGTGTGTGTGTGTGTGTGCGTGTGTGGGGGCTGTACATGCATTTGTATGACTTTGTCTCTGTCTTTATGGTCTCTAAGGTGTGTGATGTACTATTTTTGCAGAGAAAATAAACCATAATAGTGTATGTAAGAGTCTGTATGCATACATATACTACGTATGTATATGTATAGTATCAGCCACCAACATGTTAAGATACATAGGGATAAGTGAATATTTTATAGAATTGCTTATTAGTAATAAAGTGTGTGTGTGTGTTTGTTCGCTTGTGCGTGCGCGTGGGCGCG
>NC_137203.1:11626828-11634328 GCF_960531495.2 Zeus faber
TGTAGCCTGTAAGTCAGTTGGCGAGCGTCCATACTAATGGTTCCTGGCGATTAGCATCCAGTTAATCAAATTATCTGACGTTTCTTTCTTTGCAAGGCCGCTCTGACGGCCGGCCCTTCAGCAAAAGATATGCAACTGCGGCGGACGGAGGTCACGCAGGAGGATGATTGGCAGGCCAGGGGCGCGGTGATAAACAGCCTCTAGACTCAGCACCTGCTATTGATTTCTGCTCAAGGGTCTCTACTTGATATGGCCGTTGTCAGGGTCCCCCAGGCGGGCGAAGACATTATCTTCACGGGCAGGTAGAATTGGAGACGCGTTTGGCGGAGTTTGCGACGCCGCGCCGCTACTGGCGGCGGGGAGAAATGACGGCGGATCCTAGCTATTACGGCGCCGCGTTCCCCGGCCGCTTTTCTCTCCGCTGGCTGAAACCCCCCAAAAAAGTCCAAAGTTTTTTGAACTCCCGATGGATTTATAATGGCTCCGCTTGATTTCAGCTGCAGTTACTCCTGAAAGCCGTCGTGAAAAAGACACTGATAATTGCATGTTGACATCAGCAAAATGCAGCTGGAGTGATTTGATTTGACGTGGAAAGAAAGAGTGTTGGAACTTGGCCTCGGATTTTCTCACCCATTAGTACGGCTTAGCTTGCTCTTTCAGCCTCATGTGGCACACGCACCGCCCCGCAGATTATATTTATCTGGAGAACTCGATGGCAGGAGTTGTCGTACATATAATTTATTCTTTTTTTTTTTTTTTTTTTTCCCCAAAGTCACCCCATTATTTACATTATTTTTGTCTAATGGGTACGTTTAGCGCCAAGCGGTAGGATTTCAAGGCGGCTAATGCCGTGCAGAACATTTAAACCTAGAGGCAGGTTGATAAAGCCTCTTTAACTCGGCTTCACAAACCAGGTGCTTTATTTGGCTTAGGTAACTACCGCTGGACGGGCGAGGTAATAAAACCAACCTCGGCAAGCATCAACAAACATGCTGTGGTTCCTTTAATGGGCTGTAAAAACGTGTGTTGCACCGGTGTGCCAGTGATTTATTCTCTACGGAGAAAACCCCAAATGTCAAACATCGAGGCGTTATTTTTTTGGGGGGTTTTGGCGCTCGTGGTGAATGGGTTTTCGGAGGGGGGGAACAAAATCAGAAAATATGATGTTTGCACGGGTCCGTGACGCCGCCGTCTCGCTCGATTTGCTTCCCGCTCCCCATCCCTAATGAGTAATGTAACGTCGGCGGGATCCAATGTAAACACGGCGAGGCCAAGCGGGGTTGAGACGCAAGGATCTGGCCTGCTATGTCAATTAGCACAGCGTCCGTGTCGGGCTCAGTCACGCAGTGTGTCTACAGTTTAGAGGCTGCGGGGATTACCGGACTTTACCTGGCAGACGCCCAGCGCTACACGCCATCAAAGATGACATCGGTGCCCTCTGCCTTTTCTATGTTGTCTTGCGGAACTCATTACTGCGCCTTGAGTGGGGTTTTTTTTTTTTTGAGGGGGGTAGTTATTTTTTATTTTTTATTTTTTTTCCCTCCACATTCAGCCTCCTCATTACCTTTAGCCGGTTGGCACCACTTTGATCTGCGACGACGTGTCATTACCAGTCCGTGCCGGTGCTGTTCCGTCTGTGCCGCTGGAGAGATCAGAGCCGGGGGGGGGATCTAGGGGCGATAGATTTGAAAGTTCTATTTGAAGCGAGGCCAACTGATCCCTTCCCCTTTCCCCACCTTGTTAGTGAGTGGAAGTGCGGAACAAAGCTACTTATACGAGAGAGTTGATTTTTTATTTTTTATATCCCGGATCGGGATCTTTTGTTTTTAAAAGCCCCGTGGAAATGTTGTCACTAACTGTCTTATTGGAATGAAACAATGTTCTTGGCAGCAATTCGTCTTTGGAGGAGTGACCACTGGGCTGATGAGATGCAATTGGATTGCATGTCTGAAACACTGATGGTAGCATTATTTTAGAAGCTGTTACTACTTTTTCTTTTTTTTTTTTTACTGTGGAAAGTTGGAACTCAGCCAGATTGGTGTCTCGGGTTGTGGAGTTACAGCCCTCTGGACTGAAGTTATAGACCCTCGTTGAAAGAAGTAAGGGGGTCAGCTTTTTATATACTTTAATGACGAACGGCTCCAAAAAAAAAAGAGAAAATAAAGAAGGTTCCTTTACCTTTTTGATGTATGTGGTTGTTTGAAATGCACACAATCCAATTTAATCAAAAGTGGCTGTATTTTACATTAAAAGCTGACATGGATTGGCTGGTTTTTAAACAAATGAGATGCTGGGCTCATCTAAAATGCATGCTGGACAGGCTTGGAAATGTACTTTACGCTGGAAAAGCATCTATTTCGTGAATTAATGGCCCTTGAAAGTTTCCTTGCACAAGCAAATGAATTACAGTTCAGGCATAGCTCTGTCACACAGTCCACACCGGCTCTGTGAACAATTAAAAAAAGGAAAATCGTCATGATGTTATTGCCATTGTTTTTATTACCCAATCCGCATGATGAAATGTAACAATAACGCCGTAATTATTTTGGAAAAATAATGCCTGCCCGGCGGGAGGAGAAGAATATTTTCCTTCCATTCAATTCATTTAATATTTATTCCTCTTTATTGTTGGTCTTTGCTCATACGAGGCCGATTTTCGACCCCCGCTTCACATGAGAAAACAGCTCACTTTGGAGCCGACCAAGAATTCACATTCACACAGACGACTTTTTATAACCTGCCCTGACTTTGACCTTCACCGTTACACGGTCGCCGCGCATCTAGACACACGCTCCACATGGAAGCCTGCCTTTCTCTCGGTCTAATTTGATGGGCTCAGGGAGTGTGTATATATATATATTTTTTTTTTTTTTTTAATAGAAAACACATACCTTTACGCACCTTAGCGTCGCCTAACTGAATGTACCCTCTTCTCTGGCACCTCTTCCAACGCGGCGCCTATGGGTTTTTTGGAAGGAAAAGTATTGACCGAGGAGGAACGGATAAAGTGGCGGTGTCGCGACAAGAGTGATGGTGAGAGGGAGTCGGGGAAATTGGAGGGGTACAGCTGGTAATAGATTTCCAACAAAGACACCAGCATGACAACCTGTGACGCTGGGGAAAAGGGGCGATAAAAAATGGTGACACCAAGACAATGGTTTTTTTGGGGAGATAGAAAGCGTGGTGAAGGAGCAGGCAGCAGGAGAGCTGGATTATATTCAACAGCCCAGTGGAGACAGAAAATAAGCCGAGGCGGTGCTGGGGGGGTTTATATGACGAGTTACAGTAGCAGCGCAGCAGCGGGGGCCTCGTGCTTTTACAATGGAGTCACAATTTCCAATGAGCCAGTCCATTTTTCATAGGGAGGAATTGCTACTGACAGTCCGTCGGCTAGGCCAACATTTCACAAAATGTAAAAGGTCTGGCGCAAATGAGGTCTGACCTTATCAATGGCAGGGGCCCATCCATCTACAGGCGGACCCCCTGACAGCCAGCGCAGCACAGCCTTACCTTCTCTCCGCCGCTCTCTCTCTCTCTCTCTCTCTCTCTCTCTCTCTCTCTCTCTTTCTCCCCCTTTCGACCTATCTCTATCTGTCTCTCCTCGCTGTATGGTTCATGGACACTGCAAGCGCTTGTCTTCATAACTGCAGGGGGAAATAAACAACATTTTTCTGTCCCTTTTACCCTGACTTTTTCCTCTCTGTCGCTGTTATCTCGGGCCCTTTTTTTTTTCTTTCCGTCTTTGCGTTTCCCTTTTTTCGACCGCCCATGCTCCCCCTATATTCCCCCCCATATAAGAATTATATCTGACCCTAACTCAATTTAAAAAATACCCCTGCGTCAGTCCTGCCCTTTGTCCCTTATCAGCCTGCATTAGCCGCCTTTATTTCATTACCCTTTCCCCTATTTCTTTCCCTCCACCTTTCCCTCTCAAGTCCCCCAGGTTTAGACCTGTGTGATGCAGTTTACCGCTACATCCATCATGCAGGATCTGACCGAAGCCAGGATGCCTGTATGTGTGTTCACATGTTTCTCGGGAATAGCCGCCGTGTTTCAAAGCTTTGGTTTCAACAACTTTAAATGTCACTGCAAACGTCATAATGACGTAGGTATATGTTATAACAAACTGAACAAAAAAACACTGTAATCGCACTTCACGGTGCAGTATATTCTAAAAAAAAACATATTTACTGGAGTATTACAAATTCAATTTTATTTCGTCTGCGTGTTTCAAAACCCGCCACTAAAGTGCTCGTTGTCGAGTGGCTTATTTCAATAACCAGTTAAAATCTAGTATTTTCTACATAATTGGTTAGTTTTCGATTTGAGATGTTAAACTTTGACCGCTCTTTTTTTCAGTATTTTTTTTTTTTTTTCAAGACATTTCTATGAAGTTTTTATAGGTTTTAGTCATTTCTAATGTAGGCACAGAAAGAATGTTATGAAACATTTTTTCGTGTTTTCATGTGGAGAGGAATGCACTGGGAATGCACAAGGACACGCTACACATCCGATTATCCTTCCAGAATCCCAGAATTAAGGGGTTGAATTCCACAACGATTCTGAGCGTTGAGAAGAGAAACCAGGCAAATCGCTCTCTCTTTGTCAGTTCTGTTTGTTTTGGAGGCAGCATTTCTAGTTTTCATACAGTTTTTTTTTTTTTAATCTATTTTACCTATTACCTATTACCTTACCTGCCTTACTTTATTTCATTTTTTAGAAAAAAATGTAAACTCAAATTTTGAGTCCACATTTTTTTCTTATAATTTTCTAAAAAATAAAGTAAAATCATGGGATAAAAAATGTATACAAGTAAAAAATAAGTACAATTAAATGAATAAATAAATAGATAAATAAATAAAATATATATCAGAATCTTTGTTGATAATAGCATCATTAAAGCCCTGTGCCCACGCTGAGCTGTGCTGAGCTGAGCTTGGCATGGACCGGGCCCGTCCCCGTGGAGAACCGACCAACTCGCACAGTCAGATCTGCGGCAACTAGAGGAGACACTTTGGACAAGTTAAACAGTGATAAATCTGCACGTCAGTATGATTTAAACTGCGTCTGTTATTTTCCGTCGTCGTCGTGTCATATCGCCGCCCCTCAGGGCTCATATTGGTCCCTGCCCGCGTGGCTCTTTAAGAAAGGCGGGATGATGAAAGAGTGAGAGGGAGGTGTGACAGGCTTAACTTGGTGAAGAAAGGATACGAGCTTTGATTAATTACGGCGGAGGTGATTGTGGAGGGAGATGCTGAGAGCCGACAGGTTCTACAGTAGGTGCGTGTGTGTGTGTGTGTGTGTGTGCGCGCGTGTGTGTGTGCGTGCGTCTGCGTGCGTCCGCTTCTGCATGAACGGGCGCCCTCCATGGCCGTACATTCATGGAGGATGTGCAGCTCGTCCTGGAGGAATGAGAGAATACCCAGTAGCCGGATTCAAGCTTTGTACTGCCTCCGCCCTGTAGTGCGAACGAACACGCAAAAAAAGAAAGTGACGGGTACGGCAGGGCTAGGTAGTGACTCTCGCCAAAAAAGCAGCGTGTAGACAGGTTTCTCCGCGGGCCCTCTAAGTCGCGCTGCTGCAACGCTTTGCGGGAATAAAAGTTTTGTTTCTTCAAATGACGACCGCTATGTGCGATGAGTGATTCAACATGTACCTAAGCGAGCCGGAGCGTTTTTCACCAAACTTCCGACGTAAACGCAACATCTACGGTCAGGCCATTTTGCTCCAAAAGAAAAAAAGGAATCCCGCTCCCTCGGCCCAGCTAGTTAATGTGGGCCATTAGTGTACATGGAGGCTAATTGGCCATTATGCTCTGGTGAGCAGCCGTCCATCCAACAATGCTGACTAGTCCAGAGTATACAATACATTAGCGAGGTTTTATCTCAGCTGCAGGACTCGCTAATGTTAACTGTAGTTAATGGGAGGGTTGGGGTTGGGGGCAGGGGGGATGTCTTAAATACGGAGGGCAGCCTTAGTCATAGGCATGTATTCATTTGTAAGATTTATATAGCTGCTAATGTAGAAAATGTTGGTTGGTCAGCTCCCCGAGAACAAGCGCCGCACGCAACGACAGCTGTTTGCAGACACGGTGCCAGCTCGGCGAAAAATAAGGGCTTCGGAATGACTGGGCAGAACAATACGGAACTCTTATTTAGGGAGCCTAATGAACAGGAGGGAATCAGCTGAAACAAGCTGAAAAAAGCTGGAAGGTAAGTGCATTTTGGCAAGGGCTCTCTTTCCTCCCGCCTGTTCTTTCTTTTGCTGCGTTTATTGAATTCTTTCTTTTATTTCGATTCTTCTTTTTTTTTGTGTGTTTTTTCTTGTTTTTCCTTGTACCGCGATATATATTTTACACAGGGCATAGAGACGAACGCACCTTAACATGCCCGTACGGACGACAAAAAAAAAACATTCCCTCGGTTGGTTTTTTGAATTCGATATGCAGCTCTTGTGCATGGACCCAACAGATGGAGGTTTCAGCCTGTGGCTGACAGCCTTCTTCAGGAGCTCAGCGGCGTGTGCGTGTGTGTGTGTGTGTGTGTGTGTGTGCGTGTGTGTGTGTGTGTGTGTGTGTGTGTGTGTGTGTGTGTGTGTGTGTGTGTGTGTGTGTGTGTGTGTGTGTGTGTGTGATGTGAGCTGGCGGCGCTAGCACGGCAGAGTCTGGTTTGCCGTGGCGGCCTTTTAGGACAGTATTCCAGGTGAGGAAAGGTCGGGAGACTCCCCTGATCCGTCGCTGGCATCCGATGGCTATCACAGGTGAATGCTCTCGTCGTCCATCATCTCCAGTCCATAATGCGGTTCTCTTATCTCACAATGTTCTGAAACGGTGTGTTTTCAAATGTCTTTGTTCCCTTTGATGTTTCTTTGAACCGCGTGAGTGATCCCGGTGCCTATTTTTCACGTCATTTTTGCTGATCCCAATGGTGGTCTTTCGGTCTGACCTACGTGGGTACTTCTACAGGAGGAACGTGGACGTTCAAACATCACATTGCGGTGGTTATCGTGTTCCATCATGCGTTTTTTTGGATAACCCAATGAGCGCCCCAGAGCCGTGTGTGGTTTCTCCTTCTGTTCCTCATCAGGGTCTGTTTTGATGCCGGCTAGGTCTAATCTAGTCTGTACCGCTGTCCGCTGGTGGGTTGTGGGCTGCGGGATCTCATCTTTCGGAATGTTTTGCAAATTGTTAAATTCTTGAGGTGTTAATGTGTTGATAGGAAGGCCAAGCAGTGGTTCAATCATCTCGAGTGGCACCTTGGACAAATGATATGTAGCACTAGCACAGTGTGTGTGTGTGAATGTGTATGTGTGTGTGTCTGTGCGTGTGCGCGTGCGTGCGTGTGCACAACCTATAATCCCACTTTGCGCAATCAATAACTCACACCCTCTCACAGTTTGTACACACTTGACGCCTGACCTCAATGGGTCCGTACACACTCCGGGGCGAATTCACAAAAGGACTGCGCAGCTTTTGCGGCCGCTGAACCGGCGCTAATAACA
>NC_137203.1:11639328-11691828 GCF_960531495.2 Zeus faber
TGACCTTCCCTGTAGAGGCATGCGGCATTGTGCCGTGCAGAATAATTGGTTGATATTTAATGATAATAATTTATTTATTAACAATAATAAGTACATTTACAAGTACAGTTATATATATATATATATATATATATATATATATATATTTTATTTTTTTATTTTTATTTTTTATTATTTTTTTATTTTTTTTCGAACAATAAAACCTTTGATTTTCTATAGCGTCCTCCCAGTTGAATATGCTTGATAATTCGGTCCTGCAGTGAGGATGTTGTTCTGTTCATCTCTTTCGTTGCTTCCTCACACGCAGCAATGTGCTTCACTTCTGGTGTTTTTTGTTTTTTTTTGTTACGAGACATTTCTAGATTATTAGAAAGGGGTCGGAAAAAGGGGTCGGAAAAAATAAAACAAAACTAAAAAAAAAAACTAAAACAAGGTTCTTAAACTGTCATTTTTCATTTAAGTGAGCTTATCAATTTCATGGGAAGCCGTCAAACCTGGAATGATAGGTTGGGACATGAGCGAGCCATGGGAAAGGTTGGTCATAAACTGGAAGAAGGTGTTTGATCCATTGCCAGGTATTGATCAAAAACACTGAGTGCATGAAAATGAATGTGCTCTGTTAGCGTGATCTGTGTGTGTGTGTGTGTGTGTGTGTGTGTGTGCGCGCGCGCCGCTCTGTCTTTTTGTGCTTATGCGAGTGCACCATAAACAATAATGGTGCTAAACTTGTGTTTGAGTTGCATCCAGGTATCGATTCCAAAACATCACAGAGGCTTTAAACTTTGCTAAATAGCTTTTGGCGAGAAGCAACTGAGTGCGGTTATAAGCTCTCATAAGCCGTTTAGACTCTGTGTAAGGGACAGAGGTGAGGAATAGCGAGAAAGACAAAGAAAAAGCCAGGGAACACCGAGGAGACACCAGTAGGTTTTTGGGGAAATGAAATCGTGTTGTATCGTACTATTTAATTTTTCTTATAAATTGACTTTTTTTTTTTTTTTTTTGTATTTCTTATTTTTACTTTCACTTTACTTTTTGTAGTTTTGATTGTTTTATTTTGGTTGATGATAACCTTGAGTCTCTGCATACAAGCAACTTAATTTTCTACTTTACAAACTCAAACCATGTGAGAGTGTGCACAATCAGCACTTGTTTTTTTCAGCTCAGGGGTGTATAGTTAACACATTCAAGAGATCCAAGGCTCTTCTTTACGTTTATTTCTCTGTAGTGGCAGCGAGGAGGTCATGCATCACCACCACCACCTCAGTGATTTCATTCAAAAGCATCAGTTAAAATCAGCATTGAAAATATCCTCGTTATTCTTTATTATTCAATATTCTTGCACCGCCTCGTTGCCAGCCTGCACGCTGTTATCTTTTTATTTCTTCCTGTATTGCCTTTAGAACTAAAAAGAATTCACCTTGAACTGCTTTTATCATTGACCATATTTAAATGCTTTCAACTTTTTATTTTTTTATTTTATTTTTTGTCCTGGATCAGCCGTCTGCTCTCTGTTCGTAACGCAGCGACAGGGAGTGTCGGGGTCGTGTCAACGCATCAGACAGGTCAATGTTTTTCAGCCCTCTGTGGTTTTTTGCTTGATGTTAGTGTGTGTTTCAGTGTGTGTGTGTGTGTGTGCGAGTTGCTTCCCAACCGACCTGTTGAGCTTTTTCCCCCAAAACGCTGCAATCTTTTTTTTTCCTCTATTAATCGTTGCAACATGGTGCTGTTTTTTTAGGAGCTTTTTAAAATTATTATTATTATTATTTATAGGGTCATGAGCACAGGCTTTTTTAAGTCGTGGGGGCGGGGTGGATGGAAAAGCTGGGGGCAGCCTCTTATCAATGGCCTGCTAGCCCTAATTGCTCTGTAACTAATTGCTGTTTGAACATTTGCTAAAGGTCTAACTAGGGTTCAGGTTAACGCCCCGCACACCAGCCAACACGTAGAGACACACACACGCACGCACACACACACACACACACACACACACACACACAGAAAGTGTGTGTTAGGTCAGCGTGGGCTAAAATGAAAGGGGGGAGAATCTCCCCGGACTTGAATTAATGTCATGTAATCTCAACTTTATTGGAATGAAAAATGGTGTCGATACTCTATCCATCCATTTTGTTTATTCCTTTTTAGGGATACGAGATACAGTCGGCATATGATGCATAAAGAGGAGCACGTAACGCAAACACATTGAATGGCTCTTTCTCAAAAGAAAAGAATCAAGTATAGGATTCTTTCAACAAAATAATGGCGCGGATTACCACTTTAACTCCCCCCATTGTTTCTGGGATAAACAACTCAGGTTAACACCCGCATTATTCCCGGCTATCACAATGCCGAACAAGTGCCAGGAGATTCTCGAAATCAGCGTCGTAATGCCTTCCAGCCTCACTGGCACGGAAACCTGCGCTGTGCCCCGAGCGTTATGTAAGATCAGCCAGTTTCCTTCTGTATCTTAATAAGCGTAATGTAAGAGCGCCACTGGATCTCATAGCAGCGTGTAATTACCTTTAAGTCCTGCTCCCCTTGCTAAAGGATTAGCCCTAATCCATAACCAAACCCATAACTAACTCCAGCCAGACACACACACTGACTTAGACTCCCTTCTGTCGTCTTCCTCTTCCTCTTTACTCTCTCTCTCTCTCTCTCTCTCTCTCTATTCCATTTTTTTTAATCTCCCCTCCACTCCCCTGCTCTCCCCTCTCGCCTCCTCATCTTAAATTAAAGTTGTTAAGCTTTATGCCCTTCCATCTCTGGTGGCGGAATTGGAGGGGAGCGTTCCTGTTGTACACAACCTAAAAACGAGAGAGGGAGGGAGGGAGGGAGTGAGTGAGGGGGATAGAGAGAGAGAGAGAGAGAGAGAGAGAGGCGGAGGATGGAGAGAGAGAGAGAGAGAGAGAGAGATGCAGCGAGAGAGGGGGAGAGAGAGAGAGAGAGGCATTAATATCCTCAAAGGAGAGGTGGATGGGAGCAGTGGTGCCGTTGCTTTGAAATAGAGCTTAATATCCTGTTTTTACTGCTGATGGCGATGGGGGGTGGGCTGGGCAGACTTTGTGAGACACTGGGTGGTTTTTTGAGTTCTCCTCCCTGCTGTTGTCTTTGAAGAATCGGGATGGAAAAAAACAAAACAACAACTTGCAAACTACCTGGAGAACACACACACACGCACACATGCACGGATACATACATAGGCCCACACATCTTCAAATGTCTCTTTGGCCAATTTTTCATATATATACAGTAAATCTAGTTTCGGGTTCTAATGAGACAGTAATTGGTATTGAACCATTTGAGTGAAGGCTCACTGTTTGATTACCAATGGAGCGTAATCTACTTCTTTCGTGACTGTTGCTCTGTAAGTACCAAGAGTTGGATGTGGGAGCGCACTCGGCCGGTCAAGCCTAATTCCGGTTCTTCTGATCTGAGCGATGAGTGACATTCACCCTCGTTAGATTCACACTACCTGGACAAAACAACGCGTGGTTTGGTTTTCTATGCATTGTGTTATCTTGTGTGATATAAGTGTATGAGGCTCTACTGAGGGGGGCCGGTAGCTCAGGAGGTCCCCGGCTGCTCCCGGTGGCGTGCTGAAATGTGGGTGTATGAATGTGTGTGTGAATGGGTGAATGTCAGGTGTGATGCACTGTAAAGCGCTTTGAGTCGTATGACTGGAAAAGCTGACTGTACCATTTACTTTTATGAAGCTGAGCCAGCATATCGGCCAGGTATCCATTGTGTTTACAGTCCAAACGGAGCTTTATCGTCTTACTTTTATGATGAAATGATGAAAAAATAAAAATAAAATAAAAAATCTGATACATTTTCTGGCCTTAGAGAAAAAAAAATAAAGAATAATAAAGGGTTGATACAAAATGTACATTGTCTGAACCAGACTGTTGTCAACCATGATGTGATCTACTGATATATTCAAGACTCTTGTTGAGTCATTTGTCATGATGTAGAAACAAAACAAAACCCACCAAAACTCTCCCCTTAAACGACCCTCGACTCCCGTTTTGAGAAGGTTTAATTAATATCTGGTGGCCACCCTTCATCCGCTGCGGAGCACCGGGGCGTCGCGGTTTGACGACGTCTTAATTTCATCGAGACGCAATTCTGCTGAAAGACAATAACGATAATATTGATTTATCGCCTGGCCTCGCTCTCCTTGTCTGTTCGCTCTGTCTATCTGTCCTTGCCTATCACTCTCCCTCTCTGTCTCGCGCCCCCCATCCCTCTCTCTCTCTCGCCCTCTCGCCCTCTCTCTCTCTCTCTCTCTCTCTCTCCTATCATCTGTTCACCTTGCCTGTCCAATCTCCCTTTTCCACTTCAAACTTCACATCCCTTTTACAAGGTTATCAGTCATATCTGCTCAGTGTGAGGTGGGCACAGGGGTGTGTGCTTGTGTTGGTGTTTATGTGTGTGTGTGTGTGTGTGTGAGCCAGCATATAAATGTGTGTGCGCGTGTGATTTAGTGTACTGCAATTTTTTTTCTTCAGATGGTAGACTGCCATATTATAACAAGGTTGTTTTTTGTTGTGTCCCTGTCACACCACTTAAATGTTTCAGGGCCTGCTGATTGCTCTCTTTCTTTCTCTATCTCTCTCTCTCCCTCACCCACTCTCTCACACAGCCTTACACACACACACACACACACACACACACACACACACACACACACACACACACACACACACACACGCACAAACACACAACCATAAAACGGTATGTGTCAGCTGGTTTACATCAGATCAGAGACTGATTGGGTGGATGCCCATGCCTTGACTACACACGCGCGCACACACACACACACACACACACACACACACACACACACACACACACACACACACACACACACACATCCCAACCCAACACATACAGCAAAGCAGGCACGCTGCCCTCTCCCTACCCTCTGGCTAATTAATTTCCCAGATCGAGCATGTCGCACCATAAAGTGCTCTCCCTCCTCCTTGTGTCCAACTCAATCTCCCCCCTCGCCCTGTGCGGCTCTCCAGTAAGCTGCCATATTAGTGGCAGGCTCATTGTGGTTCTCCCCCGCCTTTGATTGTGTTTGCCCAAAACGTCGGGGCAATAAACGTCTCCTTGTACAACCTCACCATTCCTCCAGGCCTCCTCTCTTCTCTTTCTATCTCAATAATCTCCTATATCTCCAGCTCTCCAGATATAGCTCAAGTTCAAGATTGACCTTTAAGTCCACAGCATGACTGGGTTTTTCCCCCCAAATCCCTTTTTTTTTTTTTTTTTTTTTTTTTTTTTTTTTTTATAAAGCCTCTTCCATTTCTCCTTGGTTCTCACAGCCCCGTAACAAGTTTTATTTTCGGCTCCGCCGCCTCGGCGAGAGCTTTTCTACCCTAACTCTGTTTACTAAGTTAGTCTTGGCTCTGGGGTTGACCCCGGTCAGGTGAGCGAGTTTACTTTGAAGGCGAGAGCGCGGCGTTAACCAATTGGACCGACCGGGTCACCGGCGCTTCAAAGTGGCTAATGGCCGACCACATGTTTGTTTTATGGCTTCCTGATGTATGCTTGGGTTATGAAGTCGGTATTACATGGTCATTACTGCATGCATGACTGCAGTTTTTGAGGCAAACAGTGTGTGTGTGTGTCTCTGTGTGTGTGTGTGTGTGTGTGTGAGCGCACGCAAATGTGCATACACGTGTGTACGCCAAATTTTTCTGTCGTGAAAATATTGCTTGACAACAAACAGACCCGCAGAGATATGTACACACAAATACGCACGAGGAGGCCAGATCCAGGAATATTTCCCAGCAATTATTAGTCAAATGTTTTTCCGTTTCAGTTCCCTGCATAACGAGGCCGGGAAACGTGATAATATGCGAGTGTAACACCACTTTGCACCGCAGAGGGTGAAAGGGGCCTCCTGCCGGGGGTTTGATCACACCGCAGAACAGTACAGAGGACAAGTTGAGAGGCGGGTTTTTTTTAAAGCCCTAACGCAATGAGCAGAATGAATATGTTTCGTATTAGACGTGACAGTTTCGTCCTCTGGAATACATCAACTGTAATAATGCCTTTCTCCGTTGTGCCCGTTGCTATTTTAACACACGCGCGTGCAAACACCCCAACACACACACACACACACACACACACACACACAACACACCAAGGCGCTTTGCTGTAAATCTTTTCCATGGACCATCATGTCTCCAGTAAGCGTTCCGTCTTCATCAGGGCGCAGAGCACGGCGTATAGGGTTACAGGAGGCAGGAGGGGGGGAACGGGTTCAGGGCAATAAGGTAGCTGTAATGGCACACCATCATTTAGTAGAATGTAATAAGTGAATATCTAATAATCCCCTAAATGATGCTTAACCCCTGCAGCCCCGGAGTTTAGCCGGGGAAATAGAGCCGATTAAGACAGAGTTTCTTCTCACGTTGCGGTCATCGCCGGCTTGACCATCTCCTGACCCCTTTCCCCGGAGAGAGGTTAGCTATACCTAGGATTGCCTGGACGTTCAGATAAATCCATTTGTTTATGGGCTCGGATAACAGCTGATAGGGGACGGGAATAACGTTTGGTTAGATTAGGAGCGAGTGCCTGGAGATAGCGCGGTGGTTAATGGGGTGCCATGAGGTTTCAATTTATGCACGATTGTTGGACCCGGCTGAACACTTGTCACCTTTGGCAGATTCCTAATCGAAACCTTTCGCCGTTTTCGCTCGTTGTTTTTCCCGGCGTATTGCGAGGGCTTAACGAAGTCAAATGTACTTGTTTTTAAAGCCCTCCATCTGTGGATTCACACGTGCCACATGTGTCTCCGTGGTGGTTTCCCAAAAGAACGCGAAAGGAACAATTAATCAATACGCCGCATGTATGCGCTGTATATCTTCCAGCATAAAGCACCCATCAATCAACAAGTCAAATAAAAATCAAAAGATTAGCTTTCGCTCTAAGAATAATGATATTTTTCCCAAAGGGACTGGACAAGCCCGGCTCAGCTGATTGACTGAAGGATTAATGGATGTATTTATAAGAAGATACAAATCCCGGGGGACAACATGATGAACTGGAGGCTCTGGCTTTTCAGCGGTGATCCCCCGTCAAGTTCTCGTCTGGTGACGTCGCATTTTCCCCCTGGTAACAGATGTGGGAGCCCAGAGGTGAACTGCGCCGTGCTCAAAATGAATGATATCCAGGATTTGAGGTCAAGCTCTGTCTCTCTCTTTCTCCTTTCGCACTAAAGCGGGCATACGCGACATAGACATCAAAGACTTTGCTCTCCCTCTTTCTCTGCCTCTCTCTCCCCCTCTCTCACTGCGTCGATATATATATAGTTATATAAAAAAAATATATATATATATATATATATATATATATATATATATATACGTATATTCGCACAATCTCACCCTCTATATATTTATTACCTTGGCTAGCCGGCTCTGAAAGCCATTTCCAGACAGGGCAGCGGAGTGTGTCCTCATTACCGTCAGAGTGTGTAGTCACCACTCAATCACAGCCCCTGATGCCAGAATGGGATTTTCTCCTCTTTTCTCCTCTGCCTCTCATACCCCTTTTTTAACCTTACTTTCTCTTGCATATCACTTCATCCGTTTCTCAGACAGAAAATCATTATCAGTGAGGAAAGACAATTTGCTGCTCCTATGGACCTTCATATGTGAAGTGTGTGTGTGTGTGTGTGTGTGTGTGTGTGTGTGTGTGTGTGTGTGTGTGTGTGTGTGTGTGTGTGTGTGTGTGTGTGTGTGTGTGTGTGTGTGTGTGTGTGTGTGTGCGCGCGCGCGCGCATTCTCAAAATGTAGCCTGATTTTACCCACGATCGATTAACATCCAAAATTGATGACAACTGTACAGTAGAATAATGGGGGGGAAAAAAGAATCGCAGTGCAAAGATTTGTGTTTTTGCACACGTGCGGTGTATTTATGCACCTCTTCTGCTGTGTTCTACCGTTCCTCGACAATGGAAGCTCCGGGCTCAGATTGCAAACTCCATGTCTGTCGACCTGAACAGCACTCTGCTGTAGTAAACAGGTTTAGCTGAAAGCCCTCCTGTTGCATGAATGGCCAATGATTTCCAATGGCAACAGAAATTGGATGGGGTTTACTGTCTCCTGACAGAGGATCAAAGGACCAGTAGAGAGAGAGAAAATAGAGAGGGGGGGGAGTAAGCAAGCGTTGCTCAGGGATATTAGCCCATAATAGCATCCAGATGAACTTGTTGATACAGAGCTAAAAAGGCCTAAACAGCCCAGGACTTGGCCGGCTCTGAAAAAGGCACCAATGCATCTTTCGGTTGCCTTAAAGGTTAACTCGTCGTTGGTGTTTGCTACCTTTTTATTTCTGCCCTCTCCGTTCTTAAAGCCGACGCATGCTTTCTTGACACAATCTGGAGCCGGTCCACTGTCATTACAGCAGGGCAGATGGTTTTGGAGCTTACAGTAGGTGAGTCCGTCAAGAAACAACAATTAGGAAATGGACGGGCAATGTATTCACTCTCCCCTGTAATATATTCAGCGTGGAGGGCACCTGCCCCGCCCTCTCCTCCCATTTAGCGAGGCTGAGGCAAGGAGAGCCGAGGTGAATTAAGTTTAGGGGAGGTCGGCCGGGAGGATGCGGCATGGGGGAGTTGTCTGAGAAGTGTAACCTGAAATGTTCTTTGAACACACTGTGCCTTTCTGCCCCCATTTAGTTTAAAACCCTCTTCCTCTTATTGGTTCCTTGTGTCCCCTCTGCAAACCTCCGTCGACCTCCTGGCCTCTCTGAAAGGCAGCGGTAACAGCGTTTAAGCCTCAGAGGAGTAATCAGGTTTCGGATCATCTGACTGGACCTGACACTGGGGGGTGGGGGACCGACGAGGACGTGCACGCATTTTGTTATATGCAAGCGCATAGAAATGCACGTACACACACACACACACACACACACACACACACACACACACACACACACACACAGCGTCTCCCTTGAAATGCTCTGCCAGGTCGGCACTGGTGAGATAACCGCGCTTGCCGTCCCTCTCGTTTTGCTCCCATCTGGGCCCCATGCAGCCCTCTTCCCCGCGGTGCCGTCTCACATGGAACATGTATGTATCTTCAAAGCCCCGTTGCTGCCTGTTTAGTCGTAATATGCCATTATGCGTGGCATCCAAGAGCACGCTGGAACACAAACGGAACCACATGTGCAGCTCTCCAATTGCCTCGGGCTATATATTACATATGTTACATACTGTACATGGGATTATGCCTGTGTGTTTGTTAGTGCCTGTGCCTGTGTGTGTGTGTGTGTGTGTGTGTGTGTGTGTGTGTGTGTGTGTGTGTGTGTGTGTGTGTGTGTGTGTGTGTGTGTGTGTGTGTGTGTGTGTGCGAGCGCGCGCAGGATACACATAGCCCCGGCTGAGCGGAGGAGAGGAAGAAATGCACGCAGTTGATTTAAAAAGCATAAAATGATTCATTTCCATCCTCCTTCGGGTACAAGCTGACGACTCTTTTGCCCTCAAGCAGCCACGGGGGGAAAAAAGTTTTCCCCGTTGAAGAATTTATTATCAGAATGTTCCGTTTCCATCCGGCTTTTCTGATTCAATCCTTATAAGTTGAATAAAACTACATTTTTACCAAGTTAACACGAGCACATTCAGTCTGTCGCCGGGGGAAGCCTCCTGTTGATTAAAATGGAATATAAATGATTTTGGTCGGAGAGAGACGAGCGCCGTCGAGGTACGAAGGAAAGAGAAGGGAGGTTCCCTCCTTGGAAAAGGAGTCGTAAAGAGGAGTATTTTGTCTTTTGTGTAAAAGTGAGGAGGTTTGATCTTATGGCTTGTTTGTAAGAGTTTGAAGGGAAATGGATTTCTGCGAGATAGGGGACTCTGCCGGGGAGGAAAACAATGCTGAGGCTAAGTAAGCATGTGAAGGTGCTGTCAAAGGCTCTGTGGTTTCTTTTTTTTTTTTTTTACTCCGCTTCTTTCATCTTCCTCTCGTTCCCCGCTCCTCCCGCAGTCTTCCCACCCTTATTAGCGATGCTGTGAGAGAGTGAGGAACAAAGCCCGGACCGTCCCAATCAATCACGGAGCGGAACTATTAATCGACCGGTGAAGCACAGGTCCTCTCCATCTGCTGAACAATTGACGGGTCAAAGATTGATAAGGACGACCCGCTGCGTGTTTCTGTCGACATGTTTGTCTGAGATGGATTTTCTCCAGGTAAAATCTCAACTGTTTGGAGGCCGTACGGCAAGAATTATCGGCGGTCCAAAGCCGAAAGTGTGAAATGCCATTTTGCATTTCTGGCTGCGGCAAGTGTGTGTCTGTGTGTTTGCGAGTAAATATGTTTGAGTCCCAATGGGAATGTGCCCCCAGATAATGACAGACAGACAGTTGTCTCCATGAACACTATTTATCTTGGCACCATATCCCTACCCTGGCAGCAATACCCCCCCCCCCCCCCCCCCCCCCCCACACACACACACACACACACACACACACACACACACACACACACACACACACACATATATATGTTTACAGAAATTATGGATACACTGGCAGGGTTCCCCACTTAACCTGGCACAGCGTCCTTACCTTGGCACTGCTGTGACACATGCCAACGCTCTAATGGATTATTCCTGCAGCCCTTTTAAACAAGAATGTATTTGAGTGCGCGTGCGCGTGCGTGTGTGTGTGTGTGTGTGTGTGTGTGTGTGTGTGTGTGTGCGTGCGTGCGTGCGTGCGTGTGTGTGTGTGTGTGTGTAGCTGCTGTCTAAAGGAGCAGGTTGTGTTCCTCAGGTGCTGTATAAACAGCAGCATCATGGGCGACAGCAGCAGCCCAGATGATTTGCCCTGGTGTTATCCCGGCTTTTTTTGTTCATCTTGCACAGGAAGAAAAAGTCGCTGGCACATTTGCATGTAAAAGGTTATCAGACTAACACCTTCCCTCTCTCCTGTGTCCCCAGCTCTGATAGCTATTGGCCAGTACAGTAGCACCATAGAGACTGTGGACGCTGGCTGGTGCAAGGACATCACGGACCAGGGAGCCACGCAGATCGCCCAGAGCAGCAAATCCCTCCGCTACCTCGGCCTCATGAGATGTGACAAGGTAACAAGTCTCTGCACTGCGGCCCAGAAGATGTGTCTGTATCACAACTATAGTGTTTACTTCATGCATGGTTGCAGTGTGCTACGCCGTTGGAGAAAATAAAGAGACAAATGATCAAAAAAATTAATGGGAATCTGACTGCCTGCTCCTCTGTGCCATGCTTTTTAACACTGATTTGTATTATTTAACACTAAAATAATCACTGAAATAACATTTATGAGCACCAGAGATTATTCTGTTCTGCTCCTGTGATTTGACACTGTGTGTGTGTGTGTGTGTGTGTGTGTGTGTGTGTGTGTGTGTGTGTGTGTGTGTGTGTGTGTGTGTGTGTGTTTTCGTATAATACCGACTCCCAACCACGTATACATTCATATATGCATAGTAAGTCCGGTGTCAAGGCTACTGACCAGTTAAATAGTGGTTTGTGGCACAGTCCCTGCCCATTGTGTCCAGTAGTATTGCTGTTCTGGAAAGGTCGATGAGGCTATATGGAGCTCAGAGACGAGGGAGGAACATATCGAAATGACTCCTATCATATCTGGCCCATCATGACCAGAGGGTAAATCTTTGCCAAAGCCCTTTTTACCTCCTCATCTGGCCTCACGCATTCAATGCAATCGCCCATCTGACTAAAGCATGCGGCTTCTAGTGCCATGGCAACAACGCTCTCTGTTTCTGCAATTGGTTCATTTCCACTCTACTTTTGCAGCCAATTATTGCTGCATCCCCGAGTCTGATATGAGTGGCTTGAGGGGAGACAAGGTAGGTGAAGTGAGCAGCTGGCTGACACCAGGACCATCTACCGGCAGCGCACGCACCGTGCAGCCCCGTGTGCCACGCCACCTGTGGGGACGCGGCGAAGGGTCTCATGGCAAAAGTGCCTGGATTGGTTTAATGAGCCAGTTCTCCTCACGGAAACATGTTTCAGGTCATAGGGGTGAAAATGGTGAAAAAGAAGCCTCCGCTGTAGAGTAAGGCGGTGTGAGTGGTGTTGTTTAGGGTGTTAGTCAGGAAGCGATGGTGCCGGGATTCTGACGAGCTGCAGTAAGACAGGCCTGTAAAGCGGGGCTGTAGGTTTTGACCCTATGTATTTGTATCTGATGAAGAGCACCATGCAGAGATCTTAACATGAGACAAGCGCGCACATGCATCATATTTTGCTCCTTTATGTAGTGCTTTCATAAAACTAAACCATATTAGCTGGGGATATGTAGGGTCTCAGTGATGTAGTGGTCCATGCAAAGCACATTATAGCCGACATGAGTGCTCATCTATCATCTTTAACTGTGAGTAATAAAAAGTAACAACATTACATTGCAGGTGATCACTTATATTCCATTTTCATTCAGTTCGCTCCTCCTCTGTGACTCTGTGACCCAGGAATCGATATCTATGGCCACACTATTAAAAATCTATTCCGGGAATGGCTTTACCGGAATTAGAAATTATTCTGCTTAAAGTTCATTTTCTGGCCCACTTGACGAATTGTGTGAATGTCTATTATCTCTATCTATTTATTCTTCCATCCATTCATCCGTCATCCATGCATGTATCCATCTCTTGACCATCCTTCTATCCATATATCCTTCAATCTATCCATCATTCTGTATGTCCTCCCCTCTATCTTTCTCTATTTGTCCATTCTTCTATCCGTATGTGCATACATAAATTCACACGTCCATCCATCCATCCATCCATCCATTCCTTCATCTATGGTCCGATTTTAGCCTGGAATTGCTCTCTCCGCTGAGTGGATGCTGATGATAAATGAAGCTCGAATTGATTCTACTGGAGCGGAGAGCATAGGAGTTGGACACTTTGCGCCCTTAAATGACATGACTCAAATTAACTCCCTTACTCTTTGTGTGTGTTTTTTGTTTTATTTTGTTTTTTTAATCAGTTTCTTTTGATTGTTCATTTTATTTTTTCCCCCACTCCCCCGTTAAGCTATGTTCTCCGTATTGCAATACAAAAGCAATTGTAACATTGCAATATGCAATTATATGCAATTTGTATTCGGGGCAGTTCTGACATGCCGTCTTCCGAGTTTGATCCAAATCTGCCCATTTTTGTAGGAGAAGTTAGTAAAAAAAATAAAAAATCACTGCATGTCTCATCTCCACAAGGGTCAGGTGATTGCATTGCAGACCTCTGATGGGTCACGGACAAGCGTGTCATGGCGTCAATATTGACGTGTAATTAATTTCCGCATGTGCAAAATGGCGGCTCGCAACAACTGCCTGACATTAGATCTGCCATTTGTAAATACTGCAGATATTTTATCTGCTCACTGGACTATTCGATTGGACTTTAACTGAAGGAATATAAGATTCAAACTCTGACAGACTTCATATGCAGAAGCGCAGAGATAATCACCGTTAAACACGCGGTAGGTGTTGTGTTTGGAACACAACAATGTCGTTTACAGTCTTCCTGAATTGTAGTTAGTTGTAATAGAAACTATACTACATTACATTACATATTACATATTTATTACGATTTACCTTTATTCTGTTTGAAAATAATTTGGTTAAAGTATAACCAGAAGACAATTGGATGAAACAAAGCACATATTAGGTGTCATAAACATGTACGCTTCTGAGGAGATCTGACACGCAATAACACCACCTTCAGAATTTATAGACATTGCAGAGATATCAATGTAAACAATCTTACTGAATTGCGGTGAGTTGTAACCATAACCGCAAGCAATTACACAATCTTAACTAGAAAACACACCCCAAAAAAGACCTAGAGAGAGGGAGAATGACCACCAGCGTCAGATTTGTTAAAAAATATCACGGACGTGTGTATTCCATTCCAGACAATTATCTGGTTGTATGTCATCTACAGCATTGCAAATAGGCCTTGAACATCATTACCTCACACACGTCACACGACTAGCCTGGACCCCACGTACAGTGTTGCTACCTGCAGCTATATTTATTATTATGATTCTCCAAGACATTCTCCGGCTGAAAGTCAAGACAAGTCACACTTTATTCATAGAGCGCATTTCATACCAGGGCAACACAATGCGCTTTACAAAGAGATACAAATAAGAAAGTCATTAGTCATTACAAAAGAACGCCCATGAAACAACAGCAACAACAAAAGCAACAACAAAGACAACAAAAACAACAATAAAAGCGACTCCGACCACAGTGGCAGCAACAGCAACAGAAAACGACAACAGCAGCAACATCAGCCACAGAAACAGCAACAACGGCAGCAACAACATCGACACCAGCAGCAACGTACCCGCAAAGACGTCACCGGAACCGGAAGTAGTAGCTCTCACCGGAACCGGAAAGGTCACTCGGGTTAGAGATGGTTAAGTCGAGGTATAAGGCTTCGTTAAGTTGAGGTATAAGGTAAGCCAGAGTCAAGTTTAGGTACAAGGTTAGCAGCAGCAACGACAACACCAGTTAAGGTATAAGGTTAGCGTACTGGTGCAGCAGCACCAGCACCAGCAGCCAGTGCACCAGCGAAGACGTCACCAGGACCAGAAGTGGTAGCTCTCGCCGGAACCAGAAACGTCCTCATCTGTATTGAGTCAACAGTGTGTAGCATCTCATCTCAACGAGGTAAAGCACAGCAAAGACGTCACCGGAACCGGAAGTGGCAGCCCTCACCGGAAACGGGGATTTCAACTGTGTGCACCGTCTCATCTTAATCCAGTCGCGGTCCTTTGAAAGTGCCTGGCGCTCAGAAACCGGGAAACCCACCGACTCAAAACTATCAGCAGCCGAGACATGTTGTGATCCAAGTTTGATTACCATTGGACCATGTCTCTAGCAGGGGTTGGTAAAAAAAAAAAACGAAAACGTAAAGTTTTTCTGAATGAGCGGAAGGAACCGGAAGTAGAGGAGCAGAGCACGTTGTGACATCATCATCCGATTTGTTACATATGTGCAGGGTGTGACTCTGAAGCCGCTTTCGGTAGCGGATATTGTATTTATGGCATTATTATTATAATATTATTATTATAAGTTCAGTTGGCCTGTATGAAATATTACTACTCTGCGCGGAGCAACCAAGACACACCAATGCAGTTCAGAGCTCAGCGCATCCTGTGTGGGAGCAGCTTCAGGCGTTTAATTGAACTGTCTTCAATTGATCCCATTATTGCGATTGGTGCAATTGCTGTGACTAACCTGGACACCGTGCATTGCCGCCTGCGGCTATATTTATTCTTGTTTTTGTGTTATTTTACATTGTTTATTTTGTTCGGGGAGAAAGGGGCCCGGTCACGGTCAGGTTAGAGGGAGAGCGAGAGAGTGAGAGTGGAATGCGAAGGCAGAGAAAGCGAGGGTGATGCCAATTTAGCTCTGAGGGAGAGAAGGACGTGGCGATAGCTCATTATTACCGAGGACGCAGAGAGTTGCAGTGGCTGTGACTAACAGAGGTGAAGAGATGCGAGTGGGATTTGGACCAGGAGAGTGGTGTGTTGTGTTCTGCCTCAGGACGGCGGTGACCACGCTCTGCCTTCACCTCCATCCCCTGAGCTTCCTTCTTCCCACTGAATGAAGGAGAACCCCACTTCACTTAAGGAGCCTGTGAAGTGAAAATCAAATTGTTCTTGAGTTTCTCACACCACAGTACAACGTGTTAATAAACAACCAGGCAGATTCGAATGATTAAAATCAGCTTCGGTTTACAAAATTACGTTTCAAAATCATGAAAAAATAGCCAGTACTCCTCTGCTCTGAGACGCTGGGGGCGTGTCCGCTGGAGACGCTGATACCACCGCCCAATCGCGTCAACCGTGTAATAATAATGTATAAACGTTTACATTGGAGTAACTTCCATGTTTAAATGTTCTGTGACTCCAGTCCTGTGTCTCTGGTTGCTCACCTCAAAGCGCCGCCGTCCGGCTGCGGGGCTCCTTGCTCTCCGGTGCCCCCCGCCGGCTCCTCCCCAGGCCAGGTCCGAGCGCCACGGCCTGCTAGCATGCAGCTAATGCTAACGTCTACAAACGCCGCACCGCGCTGCCGACGGGACTGTTCTTTATTTGTATTTTTTTTTCCGAGCACATAGGCGCTGATTTATATTCCTGCTGGTGGGCGCAACGCCGGGGGAGCGGCATGAAGATGTCTTATACTCCCAGGTGTTAATTCCCAAAACAGCGTCTTGGACCAAACTCTGTGCTGTTCTGTTGGCTTAGCTTGGTTTAGCTTATTTCACCGCTGATGCTCTGTTTCCGACCTGGTGTTTATATAGTGTTGGGGGCGGGGCCATGCAAAGTCTGACCTTGTACAGGTCATCGGGGTCACGATTTAGCCCCGCCCCAAAAATCCGGAACCACAAAACTGGCGAGAAACAGTTTAACGGTCTAACTCCACAACCCAGTACTACATTGTTCAGTCTTTTCACATGTTTGCATTGCATTACTTTCTGACATTTATAACCTGCTTAGAAACAAATCACTGAATTCCCTTTACAAGGACTTCAATACATGCCTGGAACCTTTTCTGTGTTTCACCTTGAGATATTCAAAGTGATGAGCAGTCTAATTCCACAGCAAATAGTTTTGCTGAAAACAGCGCCATAACAAATATCTGTCAAATTGAATTGAATTATCGGCTTTGATTGGTAGACATTATGAAATATTACATAAGTACCCGGTGCATTTATTGTATTTCATAATTGATTTGATTTATCCTTCAACAATATCAATCAATACTCGAGGCTAATTTCCAGGTGTGAATTTCCTCAAGGCCGGGAAGTCAGTGTTTTCTGAACTTTCAGAGGTGACATTTGACAATTCAGAATTATTAAGCCGTGCTGGATTTGCACATCGGAGCAGTGAAATCTTGAGCTGTGTCAAATTCGATCTTGGTTAAAATGTTTCTCATTACTGACTGTGCCTCTGGGGGAAAAACAAAGGTTGTTGGATCACCGTCAGTTTCCTTGCAATACAAGTCAATACGAGAATAGCACTCAACTTCCAGTTCCCCTCAGAACAAAATGTCCCTGCTTAAAAGGGTAATAATCCCTCTTTATGCGACATTTCTCTATATACGGTATGTTCATCATGAATCTATTCTCCACTACGGTTGCCCTGAGAGCTCAACCCACTGCAACCTGAGAAAACACATGAAAATAGACAAAACACAAGCAAATTAACACGTGTGCAGCATTTAGAAAACGCGCTGTAAATCCAGATGTGTCAAAGGAACTGCAGAGCGAAACGCTTCGCATATACGAAAAACACAACAGCACTAACGGAAAACACAACCGCACTCACGGAAAACACAACCGCGCTAACGGAAAACACAACCGCATTACCGCAAAACACAACCGCATTAACGGAAAACACAACCGCATTAAAGGAAAACACAACCGCATCAGCGGGAAACACAGCCGCATTAACGGAAGAACACAGCCGCATTAACGGAAAACGAAAACGCAAAAGCTGCAACATTACAGAAGTGAGCCACAACAGATGCTCCGATTTATCAGCAATAAAATATTAATATATGCAATTAATAAATAGAAAAAACAACTTTTATACCAATATTCTATTTCAGCCATTTAAGTGGGATACTTCAGATAAAACGGCATCTACCGGCTCTTTGATTGTCGTTCGTGAACTATTGGAATCTTTTGGGTGAAAATGCGAACGGATCAGTGATTCAGTGAATCACTGATCCGTTCGCAGGATTCACTCCGCAGAGTGAACACAAAGTGACTGATGAAGGAATGGTTTCAGGTGGCGATTCAGTTCAGTCGGTTCAAAAGATTTGAATCGTTCGCGAACGACACAACGCTATCACAGAGCCGGTAGACGCCGTTTTCTCTGGAATATCAAACATAAATGTCTTGAATAGAAAGCGTGGATTGATATAAAAGTTGTTCTTTTCTATTCATTAATTGCATGAAGGATTTGGACGTGGTGGTCTTCGTCTGGTGATAGTTGCGGATCCAGGTTATTACTTGTATAAATTCTTATTACAGACACAAAATAATTCAATTCAATATATCTTGCAGATAAATCGGTGCATCCATTGTGGCTCACTTCCGTAATTGGCTTTTTTGTTTCCGTAATTGTGTTTTTTGCGTTTGTGTATTCCGGTGAGGCGGTTGTGTTTTTCCTATTTGCAAAGCCCTTTGGTATGCAGTTCCTTGGACACTTTTGGATTTGCAGAGCGTTTTCTAAATGCTGCAGTGCACTGAGCTCTCAGGTACTCCAGCGCTTAACATGACAGTTTTTCCTTTTATTCATTTATTCATTCATTCATGCGTCCATCCATCCATCCCTCCACCCCTCTCTTAATAAGTGTGTAACTTTTTTTTTTCTTCGAAAGCATTCACATTAGTTCAGCGGGGCTTCATTACATCCCTGCCTCGGCTCTGAAAAGCTCTGCGTCTTGCTCCGGATGTCAAGGTCCTGGATGAGAGAACCATGAAAGTGGAAAGTGTATTTGTTTGATAGTTAATTCACAGACAGCGGTGCGGCTCAGGGTGAAAGTAGTACAGTAGGAAGGGTTGCCAGACTCAGGGACAGAGCGCAGAGCGTCACGTTTAAGAGGCTACGAATTTATCTTGTTTGTTTCCGTTTGCCAATGTTCATACCGAGAGGAGCGACGGCCAAAGCCGCCGATTGCGGAGTTGAGCACCGTCCTCCAACCGCTGCGCACCTCCGGCGCTTTCCCCAATATTTACCCACCAATCCACGCATGTCTTAACTGCCGTCGCCGAGGGCTTCTCAACAGTGGCACCGGTCCGAGCTCTTTGTGAATTACCTGCTGCCTCCGCTTTGTGAGCAGTAGAAAGAGTTTAGCGTATGCAGTTCGACGCGGCTGTATCCAATTTTTTTGTTGTTGTTGTTGTTTTTGTTCTTCAGGACAAGTGGTGAGCGAGTGTGTTTTGGAAAATGCTGCATGGGAATTATGTCAATATCCTGCATCCTTCATCTGGCGATTTCCCTGGGGAGAACCCGGTGCTTTCGGAGAGGACAGAATATGCGGAGTACGCGGGAAGTCTCTTTCTTTTTTTTCTTTTTTTTTTGGCAAATCTAAATTAGAGATTTGCATCACGAGGGGCGACAACTTACCGTGGGGCAAGCTCTTTTTATCCCAATTCTCATCGCCGCTACCCTCCGCCTATCCCTCACCACCGTCCAGATGATAGATTAAAGCGTGTTAAAATCCATTTTCTCCCCCAGTGTCCTGCCCACTCGCTTCTATTTCTCGCTCTCTCTTCTTCTCTCTCACGCACACCCGCAATCCCTCTCCCTCCGTCCCCCCTCGCCACCTCCCCCCACTCCCCCTTCCTCCTTTTCCCCAGATGCCTTCCTCCCGCACTAACTGATGTGGAGTCAGGTTTCCGAGTGGGCCCTGTCACTCCTGGACAAACACGCCGCCTCGTGATAACCTTGAGGCGCGCGGCGAGGACGGCCCAGGCAGCGCTCTGCCTCTCGCCCCCGTGTCAATTTATTTGGAATTGTCAAAAAACGCGGGGGAATTTTAATGTAACTGTTTCCCTGGACGTCACAGAACTTGGAAGGTGTGGAATTCGTTTAGGCAACTGCTAACAGGATCCAGCTGGCACTTCCCATATGGAGCAGTGTGAAGGATCGATTTTTTTTCTCTTCCCTGTCACACTTTATATATACTAGCTTCAGTAGTGTATAGATTTTACTGCGTGGAAGGCTGAATACTGTGCGAGTCCTGCTGCATTTTTGGGCAAATTTGTAGAATTTATTTTTATTTTTTTATATTTTCTCCCCGTTCGTTCAACTGATTCAGTTGTCTGAATTCCTCCCTCGTTCAGGCTCCCTTTAATCATTTCAGACCCGAGTTGGCTTTTTTTTTTTTACGGGAAAAGGGTCGGTTTATCCCGTGAATTTTCTTTGTCTGCCTGAAGGATTTCCTTTGTGTCTGCGTGTGTGCCTGTGAGTGCTAAAATGTGACATGTCATTGTATAAGAGTGTGTGTTCTACAACAGGAATTTATGCTATTTGCTGTTAGCGTACTTCATAATGGCGCATTGAGATCAGAACCCCCCCTGGGCTCGGGTAAATGGCATACTCCGTCCGCCTCCGCTGGTTACGCTCCTGCCCTCAGGGCCAAAACACCCTGTTCCGACAAGGGAGAAAGAATGCTATTGATCCGGCCTTGCCCCAAAATAATCAAATCAATTCATTTTGTCCTCTTTTGTCTCTGACCCTCAGACGGCCTTTTGAAGAAGTCGGTTGAAAGAGCCTGGGAAAAAGGGCCTTCATCTTCTGAAAAGCAGATCGCTTCAGCCCGGCCGCAGCCCTCGCGTGCGTTTCAGAAAAAGCTTGGCTCCCGAAGCGAGTCGCCCAGCCCTTTCTGTGTCGAATACCAAAATCAAGACAGCCCTCCCCCGGTCACTTTTTAGACGCTGCTCGCGCAAGTTTGTCAGACCCGCTTAGTTGTTGTTATCCCGCACGTGAACGGCGTTTGGGCCGCGTTCCATCGGTTGAAGGAATTCCACTCTGGTCCTGTCGCGCGTCACTCAGTGCAATGTTTCCGCAGCGCTCATTTCCTCTTCCTTCTCACCTTTGGAATTAACTTCTATTTTTACTTCACTCCGCTCCCCGCCCGAGCGCCCCGCTCTGGTTCTCCGACTCCTTCACGAGAGTGGGCGGCGTCGCGGCTCGCGAGACGGTGAGGAAAGCAGAACCCGCGCCGTCAGCACCGAGCCGGGACCCGGGGAGCGCCGCCGGCCCTCGAGGGGGGGCGGGGAACGGCCGGTACAGTGAGCTATGTTTACCTTAGTAATGGTAAAGATGAGGAAACAGGACAGAAAATAATATAATAGGCGGCCTTCCGAGCGGAGCAAATTAGAAGCGGAAGATTAGAAAGAATTGACCAATCTCAGAAAATGGACAAATACGTACAGATTACGGTGGCAGCCGGAGCCACTTTCCCCGCCTTTCGGAAAATTGCTCGGATGAGCGATGTCCTGCGTGAGCATTTCTGAATCCTGCTCTTCCTTCCTCTCCCCGCCGAAGCGCTCTGGCATTTGGGGAACCAGGTAGGGATCCGTGGCAACCCCCGCCCCCCCGGATAGAGCGACCAGACAGACCTTGTTAAAACAACAGACGTTCCAATCAATATGGCCGCTGCGCCGGCCCATCACGCTTCTGGGGACTACACACAGATAGGCACAGTGCAGCCGTTTGCCGACGTAAACAAGACTCTAATTGTTAAGGGCCTCGAGGTTTAAATGGAGGAAAACAAAGATGATGTATTGGGGCAGTACTGCGCAAAGCCTTTAGTGGTTATTTAGGAAGTGAGAGTTTGCAGTCGACCACAACCTGGGGGGGGGGGCTCGTTCCAAACGGACGGAGAAAAGGAGGGGAAATGGCTGCGGCGTTGGCCGAGTCACAACAACATCTGGAAAAAGAAAAAAGCATTTCTTTCGTTTGGGATCGGATCATTCCCAGCGGAACCAGCATTTTCGATGTTTTGTTTCGATTAAATGTTTGACGGAATAAAAAAACAAAACAAAACAACGGAAACAAGTAACGGAACATTTTCCGGAACGGTAACATTTTTTTGGTTCTGGAGCATTGACATGAAACGGGGTCGCGTTTTTTTTTTTTGTTTTTTTTTGTTGGTTTTTTTTTTGCGCCTCTTAAATTATCGTTCATTTGCGTCTCCGGTGTCCGTTCCTCCAGCCGGTTGGGGGCCCTGGTCGTAGCGCGAGCCAGCGCGGGGTGGACGCCCGGGGTGGGACGCCCGGCTTTGGCCGAGCGCTGGCTCAGACCTGGACCTTCAAAGTCGAGAAACTGTTTTGAAAGAGTCATTTGCCATTTTGCGATCTTCAATGTAATCTTGAGTCTCATCCCCGTATTGATTGGCGTCTTAGCTGAAGCCACCTCCTGATCATCCCTTCATCTTGTTTCTAAAGGGCAGGAGGAGGAGGAGGAGGATGAGGGGGTTGAAGGAGAGAGGGGAAATAAAGTGAGAGACTGACAGAGTTCAGAGTATGTGAAAGGAATCTCAGAATTGTCCTTCAGTAAAACTCCACACACACACATGCGCACACAGACGCACCGACACACACACACACACACACACACACACACACACACACACACACACACACACACACACACACACACACAGCACCAACACTCACACTCACACACACATACACACTTAGACTTCACCTCCAATGAAGACGATCACACACTACTTCTATCCATCTCTCCTGCTCTGTTTTTAGTCCCTTCCTTCTTTTTTGTTTTCTTTTTTTTTTGCTCTCGCTCTCTCTGGGCCTGGGTGTGTTTTTCAACCCGTTCCGCTCCCTCTTCTATCCGAGGGCAGCCAAGGTTGTCTGAGTTGTGTGGATTTCGCTCAGATCGTTCGTTTATTCAATTAGTCGGACTCGTTTTCAAACTTTCAAACGTCCCCCTCTGTTTCCTCCCTGGATCCGCCTCCTTTCTTCCTCCTCCTCCTCCTCCTCCTCCTCCATCCTGCAGTGTTTACCCTCAGAAACGGAGCAGGGTGTATCGCGGCATCGTGTGCAAACGCAGACAAGGTTGACCGTGAACTGAATATTTTCATTCAAGAAAGATGCAATGCTGTTTGGCACAATTGGTTTTCTTTTTTTTTTGGGGGGGGGGGGTTTCCCCATCAGACAAACACTGCAAGACGCAGCAGGTGGTCACAGCGTGGTTCTAGCCTGTGGCCATGGTGTCTGACTCCAGACTGCTTTCAGGAAAAGTCTAAACAAATAGCCTGGATACACATGGGTGAATGTGAGGAGCATGCATTTAGCATTTGATGGATGACGGGCTGAGGACTTTCAACCGTTTTTCACAAGTTGCAGGGGTGCCAATGTCTATGACTTTCATGGTACTCGACAATATTGTCTGTATCACTCGGGCCGGTTAAAATGGTAAGTGGACGGCATCTTGTACTGTTTTCCAAACGTGCGACCACTCAAAGCGCCTTAGAGCACACGCCTCACATTCACCCATTCGCACACGCATCCACACGGCGGCGGCGGCGGCCGTGCGAGGCGCACACCTGCTCGACGAGAGCGCTTAGGGGTTCAGTGTCTCGCTCAAGGAGACTTTGACGCAGTGCCGGGGAGGAGCCCGGGATCTAACCCTCTGATTACCGGGCGACCCGTTCTACCTCCTGCGCCATGTCGCCCCCACGGATCCGGCGAGCTAGCTTTCTTCCTCCATCCACAGATTTTATCCTGACATCAGTCGCTGGCAGAGACCTACAGGGAGCCTCCATGGAGGGCAGGGGGTGTCTGGACTGAAAAAGAGCCAAGGCTTCGCTGTTTGCCGTCCTGGCATTTCAGAAAGCAAAAATGACTTTTGCAAGACTATTACGCGCACAAACTTTCGGATGACCTCATGTGCATTCTTTTTTGGCAGGGTCGAACCTTCAGTTGTACTTGATGGGCGGCAAAAAAGACAGATGACGCGGCAAAATCGAAATCCAAACAAATGGAAACAGGGGCGGCCTGGGCGGTGCACGGCACAACTAGCGGGGACGAGTAATGACAGCGCTGCCTTGGCTACTTATGTCAGGGTTCTGGAGGCTTTACTTTTTTACTTTTTAATGTTATCTGGAAGAAACGGCCAAAGCTGGAAGGGCCTGGAGGAAATATCGAATCAGTGTTTGTGTAACATCACGCGACGTTTTCCTACATAGCATGGCTGTGTATCACCGGCAGTGTGTCTGATGGCAGCTCGTTAGGAGAGCCAATGTGGGGATGATCGTCGTTGCTCCCGCCCCTTCCCACCTGCACAAAAGTCGCCATAGTTTGGTTGTTTTAACTCCACTTGTGACCGGCATTGTGGAGGGATTTGGAACCCTCTATAGGGCGAGGAGAATGATGTCACTGTGGATATGGTTTTGTACACTCCATGTACATGGACCATGAGTACTGGCCGTCCACGTTATTAGCGGCAATGTTTTCCTTTAACCCACTGATCAATCGGTTGGTTGGATGAACAAAGTGATATAAGACCGGACCATATGTTTCCTCCTCTCAGGGGCGCCCTAAAACAATAATGTCTTCTTGAGCATTTACATCACTTTTGATTCACAATATGAAGCCATACTCCTCCCGTTGGCTCTCGTGGTTCTCTCTCATAACTTTGGGAAAAACCTATAACATGTTCCCAATTGATTCCATCTTCTGCATGATCAAAAGCACAGCTATACATTCTGTTTCAAGTCACCATTCTATCATTTCATGTATTCTGGACGGTATTGGGTCAGAGTGTGCTCGTGCTTTATTTATCCTAGAGGCCGAGCGAAGGAGAAGTGTGTCGTGCAAGGCAAAATTAAAAACAACAGCCCTGTTGTGATTTTCCTTATGGAATTCTGCCTGTGTCCGACCGCAGTAAGCTGCTCTGGAATCTGTCCCTATGGTTTCTGGGCGGCTCCAAACAACTGTTGGCGCACAGGTGTGTGTGTGTGTGTGTGTGTGTGTGTGTGTGTGTGTGTGTGTGTGTGTGTGTGTGTGTGTGTGTGTGTGTGTGTGTGTGTGTGTGTGTGTGTGTGTGTGTGTGTGTGTGTGTGTGTGTGTGTGTACTCCTCATACTGCTGTTTGGGTTAAGGGAGAATTCTGTGGTCTTAGCATTTTTAGCCTTGTCCTGTCAACAGAACCGTTGACTACAACTACAGCAGTATCTGAGGCAGTGGCAAGCATACAGTACATTCTTTCTCTCTCTCTCTCTCTGTCTGCTTCTCTCTTTCTTTCTCTCTCTCTCTCTCTGCATGTCCCTGTCAGCCTATTAATCCTCCATATCTACTTTCTCCCACAAAAAAAAACATTTAACCAGTCCGACTGGTGCAGCGTTTGGTGCACCATTTGTGCAGGTTAAACATTTGTTGCTATGCTGGTCATGTTTGGAACACACTTCTGGGAGATCTTGGAGATGTTTATTTCTGACCGGATTCAGTGAATTTTATTTCTATTTTTTTATTATTCTGCTTGTATCTAATGCCTTTAATATCTCATGCAAAGCATTTTGAATGTGCGTGTGTATTAAATGTGCTGTACAAATAAACTTGCTTTGCCATGCCTTACTTATAGCAGATTAGTAACATAGCACCATGTTTATTGGCGTGGCAGTAGCTCTGGAGGTTGAGTGGTCGTCTGGAAACTGAAGGGATAGCGGTGTCCCGGCTAATTTGCCGAGGTGTCCTTGAGCAAGACACCTAACCCCTAAGAGCTCCCGACAAGCTGGCTGTCTCCTTGCACGGCTCGCTGGATGCGGGTGGGTGTGAGGCATGTAACATGTGAAGCGCTTTGAGTGGCCTTAGTGGCTAGAAAAGCTTTAACCATGCAACGCCATTTACCATTATTCAAGTCTATATTGAAGATGTAATTATTGTCCCTCCCATAATATATAAACATAACGTTTGGCTCGGTCTTGATGATAAAATGATTGAATTGATAGCTAGGCTTAGTATTCAAAATCTGTACTCAATGTCACTCAAAGAAATTGCACCAACGTCTGTCTTATTATTTCATGCAGGCATTGATTAGTCCTCTGCGTCATCGAGGCAGTCTTGAGCTGAGATTTTTAGATTCAGCTCTGATAGTATTTCAGTTGCAATCTTTTATTTGGGTCTTCAACTAATAAGTGAGCGGAGTCACTGTAGGTCATGGAATGTTCTCACACAAGTTTTTGTTGAGATAAAACAGATAAGATTCTGTGGAGAGAATAATTGGTGGAGGGCCCGTGCCCGTTCCCTCAGTTACCTTTGTCACGCATGATGGAGTGTAGGTTTTACAACCTGGCCCCAGAATCTCCTGCTCTGACCCTGTTGAGTTGATCCCTGCTCCACTTTGTGTGTGTGTGTGTGTGTGTGTGTGTGTGTGTGTGTGTGTGTGTGTGTGTGTGTGTCTGTGTGCATGCGTGCATGCGTGCGTGCGTGCGCGTCTCTATTCACAGCCGTTTTTTTTCAGTACAAAACAGACATTCTGATATTGTGCAGAAATGGGAGTGTGTGAGTAGCACCAGACCCTAGCGGTCCTGAGCAATGCCTCACCTGCCTTTTTCAAGGTGAGCGTTCAGAACGGTGTCCCATAGAATTCTGCAAAACCAAACCAAAGCCTCTGCTCGGAGGCCGCCTCAATTCTGAGCTGTTCCCGCTGAAGGACACGGTATTTATCAACCCCCTGTGCCAGCGAATCAAAGCTTTTAAAGTATTGCGTATATGGTAATTTGTGCTTTTTTCCCCACCCTAGAACCCGTGAAATCCTTTCTCGTTTCGACGTCTACCTTTGCCTCCCTTCTTTTCCTCCATCTTATCAGCACTCGGGTACTATCTTCCATTCACCCGGCCACTCATTTCGAAACTTTACAACTGGGGCTTTTCCTCTGGGCAGTTTAAAGAACGCTATAAATCTGCTCTGTTTAAAGCTGGCCCAGTTTAAGCCGCCGTTTACTAAGATCTGATGCACTGCATTCTTCTGCTGCCTAAATGGCCTTTCTAAACATTTACCCTAAATGTATTTACTGCCTGACTGATGGACTCTCTGCATGGCAGTGGACAAGAAAGTCAGTAGTCTGGGGATGTTTGTCTCCCTTTATGGGCCAGGCGCTGGAGGTGCCTGCCACATGGACAAAGAGAAAGAGGCAAAATGGGAATGAAGAAAGATGTGGAGGCCAGCGCAGCGGAAAAGAAACAATCGGATCAGTTCAGTTTAAAGAAGAGGCAAAGTCAAAAAGCGTGACCGCTGAGCTGATGTTTTCTTTCTGGTTCTCTCATGTATACACACCCACACACACACACACACACAGTGTGGTATTTTTTCGGGGGTCATTAATAATGTTATGCTAAAAGCAGCATCGGCGGTCTATCTGCTCTTGGTCGCCAGACAGCCTCACGAGGCGCTCCCACTTTGCACATTGCGCATGATATGCACCCCTGTGTTTGTGTATCTGATTATCAATTTACGAGCGTGTCCTTTCATTTTTTTCCGCCGAGAACCTAAAGCGCCGTTGCATTTGTCATCTTTACGATGCGTTTTAGTGTGCTGGTTACTGGGGAAAGGCCCGCTATTGGTGGTAAATGTATATTTTACACGGTGATGGAGTGCTTTTGCATCAGAAAGTGGGTCTTAAAAAAAAATCCCGCCCCGTGAAAATGAGCGCATCGGGGAGCACTCGGAAAGAGAGGTGGTCACCTCGGGAACCGTCGCTCACACTTGGGTTTCACAAGGAAAGGCTTGAGTGTGGACCAGCCATCAAAACACACACACACACACACACACACACATACACACACACTTGCATCCTAAAACACAGGCGCGCGCACACACCTGAACACACACGTACAATCACAAACGCACACGCGGACGCGAAGGCGGGCACGCAGACACCCGTGCTGTTTGTGTGCAGGCGGCGCGTACCGCAGCCCGTTCAAACACAACACACTTTCCTCTGGACCGGCAGACTCGCATGGCTTTGTCTTGGCCGTCGCTCTCTCCCTCTTGTAAAAGCTGACAACACCACATTACCCATCAGCTGGCATTACGCTCCCCTCAGATCTACAGGACAGCCTCTTTGAAGTTAAAATGGGGGAAAATATCATAAGTATAGGCCTGGATCCAGATAGCTGTGGCTGCACTCCCAGATGCTTCTAGAAGATTAGAAGCATCAGGGAGTAGCGATCTGCTCTATCATACCGCACGCTCTCCTATAAACTTGACAGCCCATTCGGAGGAAAGGTAGAGCCGTACAATACGGTCCCACTATATCAAGCCCGAAGGGGAAAAAATCCACCAAAAATCATTTACCCAGAGGTTTCTTATACATCACCGTGGCCCAATCACCTGCTTTTTAGCTATTGCTGCCCGGCAACAAATCGTTATTCCAGCAGTTAAGTGCAAAATTTTGTGCGACCGAAATTTCTTTCTTTGGAAAGCACTCAAACTTCCTTCACTGGTCTGAAATAATAATGCCACATTTCAGAAAACTGTCTTCCTCGCCAGCCAGCCTTCCCAGAGCGTTGGCTCTCATGTTGATGTCTGAGGGCCTGCGCTCCAAATGCCAAGCAGGTGGGGTGATGTCATGGCTCCCGGTTCCACGTGCCGCCGAGCCGGGCCAAGGGCACGCCGCCGTGTCCGGATACCAAGGCGCACGAGCCGCCAGAACTTAAAACCCGGGCGGGCTTATTTTTCCTGACGCTCACGCGCCGTCGGGCCGGTGCGGCGGTCTTCGGCGCGGCCGGATACAGAACCGCACGCGCGTCTCTGTCGAGGGATTTTCGGTCACCCCCTAATCCCGCCGTCGATGTTTTTGTTTTTCTTCTCCCAAAGAGCCTATTTGACCAGATCTCATTCCAAAACGGCGAATGAACTCATGTCGAGTGTAAAACAAGGTAGCGGAGACGCGGGATTTTGCAGGCGGGGAAGATTTTGCCTTTATCCTGATTAGCTTTTAATTCGGTGCAGATGAAATATTCAAATTGTAATTATCCGACGCCGATTGGTAGAGCCGCTTAAAACTGCAAAAACATCAATGGATGAAGCCTCGCCAAACAAAAGTCCTCCACAACAAGAGCAATATAGGTCAGCAAAAGAGTCTTTTATGGTTCCCACCAAGTAGTTTTGTGTTGCCGCAGTCTGCAATTAGCAAATGATTCGGCGTTTTCATTGGAAGCCATTTTGTGTCGACAGTGTTTACTCGACGAGCGGAGCTGCGCTGCATTAGCATTAATGAAGGTAATGGTCTCCCATCATTTTGACAGGTCTATTCTTTAGATCTCTTTTAATTGTAATTATGCCTTGATTAATGAGCTGGGGGACTGGGGGGGCGTTCACAATATAGTTAATATGTTATGAAGGCAATCAAGGGTTTGTCGTTTTATCTGCTAATGAGCCTCAGCAATATGTCACAACAAACTTCCCTTCCCAGCGTTTGCAGGCGAGAGACCGGGCCTCTACGGTTTGCCGTTTGCCTCCGTGTGGAATCTACAGCGGTCCGTCTTTGCGGGCGCATAACAAGTGCAACGGATAGAAGTGCTCTCACGACAGCACTCTACTGAGTGGAAATAAGTAGTTTGACTTAAAGGGGCAATGGACTTATTCTGCGCCGCTGTCGCGGCGACGAGCGGAGCGCCGCCCGTTCACTGGAGAGGTTGATTGCACCTGTCGCAATTTAAGTTTCATTTAAGTTGCACGGCCATAGACGTGCGCAGGCGTTGCGGCTCAGATGCGATACGTCAACGTCGCCGCCACGTGCAAGACCTGCCTGTAAACAAGCACAAGTAGACTGGGGGAGCTGCGTTTTTTTCAGGATGGAAAGCATTGTGACGTTGACATTTCTCAACCGATTTCAATGAGTCGTTTTTATATTCAAGGGTTAATAATCGACCCGGTTCTAATGTACCTTCTCCACCGTCCGCCGTTTCCACTCACGGTCGACGCACTTCCTGTGCCGCGCCGCCGTGAATCCAGCATTTTCCTCCACCGAGAGCTCGTGCCCGGTGGCAGTCTGAACGCATCGTGATATGGTGGCTCATAGGGAACAAATCTAAACACAGGTGGTGTCATTATTCTACAGCCGTTACACTGCGCAATCAGCATTAACTTCATAATGATGAGTAAAAGCAAAAAAAAAAAAAAAAAAAAGTTGTGTTGCTCCCTTAAGTTATTTTCTTTCACCACCCAAACAACAAACTTTTATGAATGACTTGAACATTTCAGAAGATTACATTTCCAGAGCTAGTCAATGCAGATCTAAATAAATCCTGATCCGTCCTTTATATGCCACAGTCTTCAGTTTTGGTTCACGGTGTAATCAGCGCTATTGTGTAGCACAAGAAAAAAATAAACTAGCTTCTGAATTTCATTGTGTTTGTTTCGATTATTTACAAAAGGGGCCGTAGCCAAATCAACTCCAAAGAGAGGTTAATAAGTAGAAGGCTATTGACCGTGTGGTCTGGACCGGAATTATTGACTGTACCCTGTAAGAGTGTGTGAGGCTGCTCTGTGTTTAAGCCCCGGCTCCTCCAAACTCCAGCCAAATGTGTCTTTGATTGTAATCAAAGGAAGAGCCAACAGTCTGTCGCTGCCTTTTAGTCTGATTGTTCTCCGAAAAATGGGTGAGAGGTTCTCCAGAGCCCCAGAGCCCTGGTCTACTGTTAGGTCAGATACATTCAACCTCCCTTTATCCCTCGCATCTGTCTGAAGCTCCCGCCTTCCGTCCAGCAACCAGCCCCTCCGCCCTCCTCCCTCCGCCCTCCTCCCTCCTCCCTCCCTTCTCTCTTTGAGCAACTTACAGCTGCTGATTCCTATCGTACGCTGGGAAGAAGAAGGACTCACGCACGTCGAGGAACAATGGAAAACATTACAAAATGGCCAGGAATCCGGGGCGGGCCGGAAAACTGTCGCCGAGGCCGTACCTCCTTTTTTTTGGTGTAGAGGCACTGGATAAACCGGCGGCTTTCGGGGGCTCTGGGAACGCCGGGAAACTGTCAAGTACTTTGTCAACGCTTTGGCAACGGCGGATGAGAGCGTTCTGCGTACGCGTGAGTGTGTGTATGCATCATTCCCCCTGGAAAGTGTCATGCCCGCCGGGTGGGCGGGTGGGGAGGGGTTCTGGGTGGACTGTGGTTAACCTCTGGGGTTCTCATGGGTTACGCTGTCTCTGCTCACTGTCAGCGTCCATGGCTTTCTTTTCCTTTTTTTTTTTTTTTTTTTAAATTTGCCATTGCTTGGTTCTGACCCAGAGCTGGAGCGTCTCGCAGTTCCAGCCTGGAGATTAGCGCCGGGTCCCCCCCCCCCGCTCGGACACCGCCGCCTCGTTAGCTCATCGGGGCTCGGCCGCGACGCCCACTTCCCAGAGTCCCCCGTCTGTCTGAGGGCGGATGGTGACGTTTTTTTTTTTTGTTGTTGTTGTTTTTCTTCCAGGAGCTAATGTGTGACATCGGGTGATGTCGCTTGAAGCGCGCGCCTCACACTTTGCGTCTTGCCTTGCAGGTGAACGAGGAGACGGTGGAGAGGCTGGTGGTGCAGTACCCGCACATCGTGTTCAGCACCGTCATGCAAGACTGCAAGAGAACGCTGGAGAGAGCCTATCAAATGGGCTGGAGCCCCAGCACCTCCAACGCCTCGTAGCTACTGCCCGGAGAAAACACGCACCCACACTCATCCACACACAGACTCCCGTGCACTTACACACACACACGCGCACACACAAACAAACACATACAAACACACATACACACACGCACTAAATAATTTCACGTATGTTTCAAGTATGTTTTTCTGGTTTCTGTTTTTTGTTGTTTTATTTCACTTTTCGTCTGGATTTTTCATATTTAAAGATCTGGCATTTAGTTAATTTAAGTTGAGAGATTATTCAAAAAAGCATTTTAAACCCTGGCTGCCTTGAGCCGTGTAGCAGAGCATTACTTAACAACGGCAGTTTTTTTTTTTTTAAATATACATAACTTGCCAAAATGTAACACTATTTTTTTTCCTTTATGTAACAACCACTGCATTTCGTAGTAACTTGCCGCTTTTTGTTATAAATTTTGTGATTAAAAAAACAAACAATCAAACATAATAACCACAACCCGCGTCATGTAACAGGTTGTTACAGAAAGCAGGTGTTTTTACATGTTAAAGGTCACGTGTTACATGTTGGCAAGTTACGACAACGTACAGCGCTATTAGGTCATGTTTTGTTACAAGGCTCGTTGTTTTAAGGGGCCTGGGATGGGCGTGGCTCCACCTACATCATGAATAAAGGTTATTGATCAAGCAGGAACAGGCATCGGTGTCGCTTGGTCGATACAAAACTGGGTTTTCAACACTAAACCTGAGTGTGGGTGAGGGGGGCGTGGCCCGGGGATCGGGGGCATCCGTCGGGGTTGGAACCCCGCCCGAAAAGAGCCCGGCGGCAGCGGCATCACGTCTGAGATCTTCGGTGACGGTGGGACCAGCATGGAGGGTTTTGAGAAAGGAGGGGGGGAAAATAATAATAAATTGGGGAGAGAAAAAACAAAAAACAATCAATAAAATATCCCATTGTAGCCCAATGTTTTTATTTCCTTTGAATCCCAACCCGTCTGTACGACAAGGTCAGTGAGGTTGCAGACGAGCTCTGGAGCCGAGGATGACGGTTATTTTGCAGGGGCCCCGGGGCCCACCGAGGATGCTTGTGTTGAAATAAAACCACGGGCACACGAACCAATGAGGAAACCCAACGTTTGTCCGTGGCCTTGTGTTTGCTCCATCGGACGTTTCATTTCAGTGTTATAAGAGTTTGTGGATTTTCTACGTGTGGAGTCGTGCAGAACAGCACACCGGGGGGGGTTCCGCTTTCCACAAGTGCTCGTTTGAATTTGAACATTGACATTGATATTTCTTCTTCTTCCTTTTTTTTTTTTTTTTTTTTTTTTTAATTGTGTTTTTTATCCCGTGCATGGCTTTGATGGAGTTTTTGGCTCAACAGGTACCTTGAACCTTTATAGATTAAAAAACAAAACAAAAAAAAACAAAAAACGACGCATTGCTTGAAATATAAGTTGCCTTCACCTATAAACCCAGGGTCAGATCATCACAACATTAACCCAAAAGACAAAAGAAATAATGAGTTGCCTTAAGTGCATCGTGGCTGCTTGTTTCGTTGAATCAGCCCCCCCCCCCCCCCCCCCGCCCCCCCCAAAAAAATTGGAGCCGGAGGAGTTATCAGGTCTGAGTCGATCGTTTTTGTTCATCTGATCTTATTCTACAGTATATTTAACCACATTTTATTATTGCTCAGTAATAGACAAGATAATACCGTTTCCACATGCGCCACAGTTAACGCGTCTTTTCTGTTTTAGTCTGTTTACTTAAACGAGAAAAAAAAATAAAATAAAATAAAAGAGAGAGACCAGTAGATAAATACTGAACGTGACGTCCTCGGAGGTTGTTTCTGGCTCTTTTCCTCCGTCACGACGACGTTCTGCTACGTAGAGCGACGGCGCAGTGGTCCGGGCAGCGCTTTGCGGTCGGATGAAGCAGCGTGCGCAGGCTGTTGGGGTCCTGGGCGTGCACTCGCCTCGTCAGCTGGGCGGCAGCGCACCGGAGGGGCCGCCTTCGTCGCCCGCGCCACGAGCACGCTGCTCGAGCCCGGGGGGGGGGGGGGCGGCGGAACGCGGTTGCACGTTATGCAAAAAAAAACAAAAAAAAAACGAAACGCCGCCCCCGCCCCGCTGTATTTTTCTGCTGTGTGAGCAGCAGCTCTGGGATGGAACGCTGCGCAGCGTGTCACTCGGGCGCAGACAATAGGCCGACCGAGCTCAGCGTCACAGTTGTACCGTAATCTTTTACAAAACACCCACATTTCAGAGGAAATTAAAAATGCATCCACCCGCCCAGCGCCCCCCCCCCCCCCCCGTCACAACTTGTAGACTTCCTGATCGAGAGTTTCTTATTTGCTCAATCCCCCCCCCCCCGTTCCTTTTGTAATCCCCTCATATGCTTTCTTCTCCGCTTGATGTTGATACACTAGATCCCTGATTTGTCAAGGCAACCGTAAACGACTGGATTTACATAAAGATGAATAAAACACTACGACTTCCACACGTTTCTCTCTCCAACTTTCTTCTGTGTGAGCGCGTCGCCGATTTGCGTCGCGGGCGGAACGATCCACGAGTTAGACGGCGACGAACCAAACCCGGAAGTGCGAGGCCAACCCGGCAGCGACGGAGCTTCTTAAGGCTCCGAGACTTTTAACGAGGAGCGGGGGCCCGGGATGAGGAGCCCGGCTTGATGTCCTTGATGTCCTCTCCTCCTTCTGTTTCCGAATCCACCCCACGCTTCCCTTTCAGGTAAAAAAAAAACAAAATAAAACTCATGATTCCAAGGTCGCGGCGCCCGGCGGGCGATCACAGCGGCCGCCACCCGTCGGGCACTGAGTCAGCGACGGGCTCAAAGCGCCGAGGAGCCGTGGTTGCGTCCCGTCCCGCGTCCCCGACCGCGTTGTCCGCTTTCAAGTGCTCGCTCCGCCCCTGAGGGCGCCGCCGCCGTTTCATGCGCCGGGGATGAAACGCGGACGCGAGCATCAAACAGGATTCGATACGTTCCTTGTGTCGCCGTTTCGACAGCTGACTCCGCTTTGAGGACCCGGGCTCCGCGTGGTGGCGTGGCTCCCCCCCCCCCCCCCCCCCCCCGCGCCGCTGAGGTCGTTCCGCGCAGATCGACGACCAAACGTGGAGCGGAGATGATCGGCGGGAGGTGTACCCCCCCCCACACCCCTGACGGGAGTGCAGTGGATTGTTGCCGGGGGACGTCCGCTCACGCCGTGTTGGTGTAAGAGTCGGAGGTGGAAGGTTCCCCCCCCGAAAACAATAACACCGCCCGCTCTCTGAGGCCCGGGCGGGGCCGCTCCTCCACTCATATCTTCGCACCGCTGCAGCTCCTCCGCTGGGACCCCGGAGGCCTTCCTCTCCCTCCAGCTGCCGACGGTGTCTGGACAGAAGAGACGTCCGGGTGGAGCTGTGGTGCGGCTCAGGGTCATTTCCTGAGAGGCTCCCCGAGACTCTGCTCCACCTTTCTCTTCATGTATTTGTTCTGACTTTCCTCTTTACATACTCTGCGCCACCTCCCCTTTTCCTGTACTCTGCTCCACCTCCCCACTTCCTGTACTCTGCTCCACCTCCCCTCTTTATGCACTCTGCTCCACCTCCCCTCTTCCTGTACTCTGCTCCAACTCCCCCTACCTGTACTCTGCTCCACCTCCCCTCTTCCTGTACTCTGCTCCACCTCCCCTCATCATGTACTCTGCTCCACCTCCCCTCTTCCTGTACTCTGCTCCACCTCCCCTCATCATGTACTCTGCTCCACCTCCCCTCTTCCTGTACTCTGCTCCACCTCCCCTCTTTATGCACTCTGCTCCAACTCCCCTCTTCATGTACTCTGCTCCACCTCCCCTCTTCCTGTACTCTGCTCCACCTCCCCTCATCATGTACTCTGCTCCACCTCCCCTCTTCATGTACTCTGCTCCACCTCTCCTCTACACGTGCTCTGCCCCACCTCCCCTCTTCACGTATTTATTCTGACTTTCCCCTTCACGTACTCTGCTCAACCTTTCCTCTTCATGTACTTCTGAACTTTTTCTCTGTCCGTCCTCAACTGTTAATAATGAATAAATAATTGTGTCTTGATTGATTGTTTTTTTAATTACAGTGGCACTACACGCACAGTGATGGAGGCCTCTAGCACCACCACACCTGGGGGTCAGATGTTTCTGGTATTTTGGGGTTGAAAGCCGCTCCCTCCGGTCCAAGAGGCGTTCAGCCTCTAATATGCACACTGCGGCTTGCACTGCGTTGGCCTTGACGACCAGATGCAGTCGTGTTCTGGCCTCTAGCTTGGTCCTCGCAGCATGTGTTCAAGAACTGATTTTCAAATGACTTTTCAGAAAGATGCTCTGCCGTGCAACTTCAAATTGCCTTTTTTTTTTTTTTTTTTGGCCGCCATCTCACTTTCGTTCCTCTGTCGGGCATGTTATGCAGAGCGGTGTGTTTTACCGCTGCTAATTAGCACCGTAGCACATGAGATTGTGCGCCATCGATTCCCCCGCTGATTGAGGTGCATTCCGTCGACTGCGCGCACGCCTGCGACCTGGGAAACATTCCTGGGGGTGGAAGGTGGATCCTCTGCTCGGACGCACCCCCCCTCTCCCGCGAGAGACTGACCTCGGTCTGGGAAGGAGAAAGCCGAATGGCGGCGGTGAGCGGTAATTAAACATTGTAAATATTCATGTGGTCATTACATTTTTAATGAGCGGTTGATAAGAATCAATGCTAACCGCTCAGGACATTTGTCATGTCACGCCTGCAAGGACGTTAGTCTAGGCTCCACCAAAAAAAAAAAAAAAAAGAAAATTTGCATTTCTCAAGACCTAATCATCGCTGACATTGAAGGATGTCCTCCACTATAAAGCCTTGGATTGCTTTGAAAATTCCTAAGAAGATTTCGGAGCTTGGTGGATTTCCATCATGAACACCTGTCAGCGGCTTCTGAAAATGGTTTATCAAACAGACGACGGGAAGGAGGAATCTGCGCAGGTTGAATACGTAAGCGGTACGTATGGCGGCGCAAACACGGCCGGTCCAGCTTCCTCACGCGTTGAATATCAAGCTGTGCGTGCGTGCGTGCGTGCGTGCGTGCGTGCGTGCGTGCGTGCGTGCGTGCACATTTCAGGGTTTCCAGGGGAACATTTGATTGACTTGTAAGTAAATAATATATTTGACGAATGAATGCGTTGATGCGTCAGGATGCCGCCAGTGAAAACAGACGGCGTCGTAGCATCTGGCCACAAACGGCCCCTGCACCGCCTCACTCCGCTCGCGCCTGTTGTCCATCTCTCGTTCTCTTTGCGTTCCTCTCTCTGGCTGCGGAGGGTCGGCTCCCAGGTTTTCCCCCTCGTCCCGTCCCGTCCCTCCCGACGGGGAATGAACTTTGGACTCTTTCACCTCCCGGTGCTGCCCCCGCCTCACCCCAAAAAAAAAGCCCCAGACCCTCCCTCCCTCCAGGAGACGGTGTCAATCACTTCACAGCGTCTATGTTTGGACGGGGTTTCTCCGCCAACTTCAAGGCGCGTCGGAGCCACGCCTCTCGTCCGTCGTCGCGTCCCCGCTCTCGCCGCAGCCCCCGGGAGGACGGGGAGGTATTTTGTTTGTCTTGATACCTGCACTATTCCAGCCGCTCGCTGGCGTCCGCCCTGCAGTTGGAAAGGAGCGAGTTTGAATGGTGAGGATGTTAATGGGTTGACTTTGTAATTGACACTGGCTCTAACCTACAGCGCAGGCCCCGGTGATGGTATTCATAACTTCAGAAGTCGAGACCCATGGAGACCCATCGGGAGCGCGGGGGGGGGCTTTGAATCACACCGGGCTCATTTGTTTTGGATGCTTGCAGTCGGGGGCGGCCGAGGAAAGATTTTTCCTTCTCGTCGTTACATCCGAAACGTTGGACTCGGAACATAATGGACCCCGGCAGCCCCTTGATCTGTGAGGATTTACGAGTATGAATTCCACTGTAATGGTTTGCCCTCTACTCGGGGCTACAGCCCCGGCGTTCCCGGCCAACTCCCGAAGATTAAAAGAAATTAGATTCCATAATCCACCCAACTCCGAAAACATCCTCCACATAGGCCCGTCCCTGTCGCCGAGGGAGAATATTAACCAATGACGGCACTTAATCAAAGTGGGCTGAGTGGAGTATTTCTGTGGCGGGCGCGGTGGAGTCGGTCCCGCGCTGTTTGGTGGAGATAGATGTTGTCTCGCAGTCTCTCCGGCTGGAGTTAATTGCGGTGTTTAGGCAGCGCTCGCTCGAGCTTCCAAACGGCAAAGGTTAATTAGCAACAGAAGGATCTCCGCACAAGATATGTTGACATTTACATTTTCCTTCCCCGCCAAAAACCAGAGGAGGAAGCCTCGTTTGATGGCGCTGGGAATGGGACGGGGGAGGAGGAGCGATACCCCTGCAAACATCCTCATTCCTATGCACGGCTCGGCGTTGATATGCAGATTTGGCAGTTGGGTGACATTTAAAAGTAGTTAATTGTGCAAATCTTTGTTTTAGTCTGTAAAGGTCGTGGATAGCGAGTCTTTCATCAGGAAGCAACCCCCCCCCCCCCCCCCCCAGCACAGTGTGTGTGTGTGTCTGTGTGTGTCTGTGCGTGCACGTGCACATTTGTTGCTTTCTTCCCACTGACCCCCATATAGCCGGCCATCCTGTTTCAAGGTGGTTCATGAATATTTATGTACGCAAACTGTTTGGAAAATGAGAATTAATCTGCAGCCCGACGAGAGACAACTGCGTTTTCCTGTTTTCACAGAAAAAAAAAGAAAAACACACACACACACACACACACACACACACACACACACCACCCTACAGTACCTCACCCTGTTCCCGGGACGGAAATGTGTTTTCACTCTCATATTCCTAAATGTCTGAATATCAAATTAAGCTTGTGGCGTAATACCAACCATCTTGATGAGGCCTTGTTTTGCTTTCATCGCAGTTTGTGGTTCCTCTCCGCTAAAGCGTGACTCCGTGGTTCCATCAGGTTTCCTCGGCGAGATTTCTTTGTTTGGCCGTTATCGCTTCAGGACGCCGTTTGTTTCCCCGAGAGTCGAGAAAATAATGTCGTCCCAGCCCCCCCCCCCGGGGGAAGGAATATGGAAACGTTAAATAGATGTATCGCGTGTGATATTGTGTCCATATTTAGAACATTACCGCCTAACTGGCAACACTGGTGAGAGAGCGGAGTGAATTGAGGATACAGCAGGTGCACAGATTGGAAATTTTACACCTGGTTTCACCTGAATGTCACAAATGGAAACATAATTGCTCCATTTCATCACGTCGCCTTCCCGGGTGACACTAAAGTGAGCTCTTTGAAAGAGCGGAATGAGGATGAACACGTCCGACCGGGGAGCAAGGCACTTTTACCGGGATCGGATTGCGCATATTTCTGTTCGTCTCGGCGCCGGAAGAGAAGATCCTTTTGATTACGCCGCCATTAGTTCTGCTCCTCTCCGGAGATGCCGGTCCTGCGTCCCGAAACTACTCCCGCCGCTCATTTAATCAACCTGTGATTCTCTGAGTGCTCTTTGTTTTTCTATCAAAAGCACGGCGCCCCATCCTTCCTCTGGCGGTGCTGGCGATGCTGGTTGGAGGGGGTTTCATTTATTAGATAAAAAAAAAAAAAAAAAACCACCCCAGTCCAGGCCGATCCTGCAGCACAGATGGCCGGTGACAGGCCGGACCGGATTCGAGGTCTCCGGGCCAACTGCTCTGACATGTCAGACATGCTGGTATGCCTTGTCACTCCCCACTCCTCGGCCGGAACAAAGGCCGGGCCCACTCCCCTCCGGGGCGCCGGGCCCGAGCGGCTTGCAGGGACCTGAGGCGTGACGGAGCCCCCGTCTCAAGGCCAAGAGTGCACCCCCAAAACCTCCTTTCACAGCCTCCCTCCCTCCCCCTGGCGCTCCTCCTCCTCCTCCTCCTCCTCCTCCTACTCCTCCTCCTCCTCCCTGCTCTGGGAAACCTAGTGTCCATATAATCCTTCTTCAATAACTCCCCACTCCACTCCACACACCTCTGAATTCGCATCTCTCACCACTCAGAACCAGAGCCTGAATACCCGTCCCCGGTCCATACCCCTCCCGCCATTTTCTCCCCTCGCTCCATTCTGTACCCCCCCCCCCGGCTGCCGCCCTCCCCGAAACCCCGCTCGCGCCCACGCCTCTCGCTACCCCGCTCAAATAACTAGCCCCTGACCCTTCAAACCCTCCACCCACCTACCCACCCGCTTGCTTTCCAGGGGTGTGTATTTCACGCCCGGGCGGCTGGACAGTTCCCTGGGTGATTTCCCAAGTTGGGTCTGGAGGTTGGAAAAGGCAACCGTGGTGTGGAGTGATGTCAGAGCGGCGACTGGTACTTCTGTGTGTGTGTGTGTGTGTGTGTGTGTGTGTGTGTGTGTGTGTGTGTGTGTGTGTGTGTGTGTGTGTGTGTGTGTGTGTGTGCGTGCGTGCGTGCGTGTGTGCGTGTGCGCGTGTGTGTGTGTGTGTGTTGGACGTCCCTGCGCTGTCACCGCATGGCTCTGCGTCGGCATGTGTTGGAGGAGGAAGGTCTGAACTTCCTTCAATAGGCCAGCTGTACAAATGCGACGCGGAATGGGAGAGGTGTTGAATTAGCCCTCCCCACCCCACCCCATCACCACCACCCCACTCCCACACTGACCTGACAATAACGAGGCAGAAATGTGTTACAATGGCTCTTTATGGACCATGTTGTGAATTTTACTACGCAGAGGGAGGGGGGCTAAGGCGCTGCCCTGTGGAAAGCCAGATAAATGACGGTGGGACGGCGCCAACGCAAAGTAAGGAGGCTCCTTCGGAGGGTGTATTGTGTTTTGGATGAATTGAAAGTGGGTGGATGCTGAACTCTTCAGGGAGCCCTGTGGGATCTCGGTCAAACCAGCATGACGGTGCCTCTTCACTTGCGGCTTGGTTTCGACAAAACTTTGAAAAACAAGCTTTTATTTGGGTCATAACCTTCTTGTTTTTTTTTTTTTGCTGGGTGGTGGGAAAGGCCACGGGGTTGCTACATGTGCATGATATTCCGTTTCAAACACCTCCAGCGGCGCACGTTTGCGCCTCGGAGAGACTTTTCTGCACCGCGGCGTGACCGAGAGCGTGACGGGTTGTGTGTTAATGGGCTTGTTAAGGCTTTTACCCCTCGGCCCACGTTCTCCGAACAACGGCTCCGGAGAAAATGGCCTCCGCCTCCGGCGCCTTCCCGCTCCGCCCAGAAGACCCCGAACCGCTCCGTCTCGGTCGTGTTCCGTGTCCCCCGTTGTCCCCGGAAGGAGCTCGTTGGAGGGAGGTCCAGACATGGAGACGTGGCGGCGAGCGTCGACGACGTCACAACGAGACGCGTTCCTTCAAGCGCCCATTGTTCTGCGGTTTGGGTCCCGGCTCGTTCGCCACCAGAACAATTTCATTGCATCAGCACCGGATCTGTATCTCAAAACTAAACATGGGAACAACAATGTTGGCCCCGGGCTCGGCCCGTCTGAGTGCCGCGTACGCATTGACATGTGTGCGGGTTAATCCCCGTGACTGCATGAAGAATATTAACGTACGTGACCGGTCCCCAGCTCTCTTCATTGTGGTGCCGCTGACGTGTAACACCGCCACACAGGAAATGATTCTTTTTTTTTTTTTTTTTTTTTGGTGGAACTGACAGTCTGTCTCTTCACGGCCATTCTTCTATTAAAAGAGCCGAAAGGAAACCAAAGGAGAGGCCAGATCTGAGGAATCCCCTGCATTGTTTCCCTCCTCTCTGCGCCATTCTTCTATTGTTGGCATATTTTTTCCAGAATTCTGGGGTTTGACGCAGGCTGGCGTTCCCATTTTCTCATCAAGTTAAACAAGAAGTTGTGTTCGTGTCGATTAAACCGCCGAGAGTTGGCTTTTGTTTGACCCGGCTCCGACAGCCGAAACCAGGGGTGGGTGGGGGAGCAACCGGTGATTATTCTGTGAGGAAAATCTCAAAAAGTTTATTCATCAATCTGTCTATCCTCAGTAGAAATTCCGCAAGTCAATGAAACAATACCTCGACCAAACCAAAATCCTATCCAGGTCACGGAAAAGAGAAAAAAAAAAAGGGTGAAGCAGAACTCCCACCCAACCCCCCCCCCCCCCGACTCGAAATTGGCCTCAGCCATTAGTTTGACGGGAAGACAATGTAGGAGGAATGTTTGTTTTGAGCTTTTCCTCGGTCGACGACGACGGATCACTTTCACAAAAAAAAAGCCAGTTCAGTTTCTCCACTATTGATATAGAATCTCATCGGGGATCCGTTCCCGAAATCTCGCTCGAAGGTTGTGATTTAATTTTCCTCTTTTTACTTCCTATCAGCATTGGGGGGGGTTCCGTCGGTTCTGTGGAGTTCTGGAACGCGGAGCTGGGTCGGCCGTGGTCGCCGCGACGAATCGTCCGAATGAGGCGTGAAACTTAACGTGATGAATACCTTGTCTCTCGCCGTCTCACAGCAGAGGAATGCGGCCGCGAAAACGCAGAACACCCCCCGTGACCTATGACCTTTCTCCTGGTATTAATTAAAACACACCTTGGGAATCCGTGCAGCCTCGTAAATATCACAAATCGAACAACTTAACATGCAGCGAAGACCGAGTGGGTCACCTGTTCATCTGATTGAAAATGACTTATATCGGCAGAACATGTGGATTACATTATTATATATTATATTATTACATTTTTCCGTCTGGGAAGTGGACACAAACCTCCTGGCCAGGAGCAGAGATTGATACGGACGCATGTGGAGAGAGTCAAAATAAATCAGATTAATACATTTCGAGCCGTCCGCTCGGCCGTTCTTTTCTTCTCGATAATGCAAAGATGATTAAAATCAAACAATAAAATCAATCTTGTTCAACCCAGGGACGCTGTAATCGACATCAAGTGCAAAGATACTTCGTGGATTAAAATGACATTTGTTGAACCCCATTTGGAGGCGCAGTCCCCCGGTGACCGCAGGGACGGGTGATAACACCATATGATGTCATACGGACAAGATAGTGAAATATACTTGGTAGGATGATATCAGTTCAAATGGACGCTCTGTGTTTGGCGGAAAGAAGCATGGCCGCCAGCGAGCGCTTCTCCATGTTGTTTCTATCTGACGTGACAGTTGTGCATTTTACAAACTTGTACAGCTAAGTGTAAGTTTGACAACGAGCATGAGGAGGAGGACGCGGTTTTATTTGTTGTAGGCTTCGTTTTTTAACTCAGGACATTATTCAATTTATATTGGAATTTGTTTATTCGGCCGAGTTCATTTTTACATACAAGGAATGTATGGAAGGAATATGAGGCATTTGCTGTGGTGAGGATTGGTGCATTTGCTTCACAAACAAGCATAAAAAACAGTCAAATTTGGCATAAAAGCAAAAATGCATGATAAATAACAAGTACTTCTTTAAAAATAAGGAAAACATATTAAAATAATAAAAAAAGTATATATATATAAAATTACAATAACAGTAAAACAGCAGCAGTCTTATCCAGGCAGTAAATTCGCTTGTGTTACATTTTGCATTAAGTCTTTTTCTGAGTCCATCAGCAAATATTTTGCTTTTTTTTTTTTTTTTTTTTTTTTTTTTCCTTCCCCCATTTCCCAGATTAATTGCTCCCAGAGCGATGTTCTCCTCTTAGCACACTAACTAGCCGTGGTGGAGGGACTGGAGCGCCGTGTGGACGGACTCCATTCATCAGGCCGCCGGCTCAATAACATCAATTGCCCCGTGGCCGCTGGTTAATCCGGCTACTTAGAGGCAGCGCTCGCTCTGATCACAACTGATGTGATTCGCAGTCACCCGTTGCCTTTTCCTATTGAATTCTAGTCTCTCTCTTTCTCCATTTCGCTCGCTCCCCTGCTCCACCTAGAATCTTCAAATGGATCTAGAGAGTGTTGACTGTTCCCAGCATCAATTACCGCATCGCACGAGTGTCCTCCCACTGCCTGGGCCATCTTTTAGAGCACTAATGCTGCTACTTTGATTTTCCTGTCTTTCAGCTCCGTGTGTGATCTCCTCCCCTGGTCTGATCTGAGAACTTTTTATTCTGATGTTATTGGGTTGTGTGTGTGTGTGTGTGTCTCTCTCTGCGGACCTCCCCCCAACTCTGATCCGGGATCAGCGAGCTTTAGCGCCGCGGATCCTCCCCAAGGACTTGGCTCCCCGGGCGTCCTGAGGGAGACTTATGGACACGACCGCCCATTGATTTACCCCACATCTGAAGGACCATACACTGTATGTATTCTCTTTATGATGCTCTGTCTCTGTGTGACCTGTTGTGTGATAGAAGATAATAATAATATTAATAATAATGATGATAATAATAATAATAATAATAATTATAATAATAATAATAATAATGATAACAACAAATTATATTATTATTATTATTATTATTATTCAAGAACCTCAAGATTCAAGAGGTTCTTGAATAATAATAATAATATAATTTGCACCTGGAGATCAGGGTGCCGCGAAAATCTTTTTTTATTTTTATTGTTAGAAAGGTTAATACCCTCCATTAACCCTTACAGCACTATATGTAAACACACCGGTAATCGGCGGTAGTTTGTGGGTTTCTGGCGCACGCTCAACGTGTGAAACACCAAGGTCATGACGTCAACGTCTGGCGAGAGTAGAGCTTTGAAGAATCTCCGCCCTGGAAGGAGTTTTGCAAAAGATTCGGTTTCAGTGACCTGAAACCCCAAAACGCAGAGAAAATACTATGTTTTTTTAAAGAGTACGTAAACCTGAGGACGAGGCCCTGGATTTAAACGTTGTGTACCTCTCAAACAGGAGCTTGAATTTTTTCTTTCTATTTCCCTTGCATCCGCGGCAGACGGAGGTTGGGTTGTGCTCACGGGCTTAAGTATGAAACGCGAGGGTTTGAGGTTCAGTACTGTATATGTTGTGCTCATGAAGGTGAGCAAATGGAACTGAACTGACTGCGAGAGAGAGAGGGAGAGAGGGAGAGAGAGAGAGGTGAAGCTGGCCAGGTTAGTGTGCCTGTAGTCTGTCGGCCGCGCCACCATGAGGACTGACCTTCCCGGTGAAGGACACGGGGTCAGTGGCCTCCGCCTGGGTCCGCCATCCCTCCATCCCTCTGCCTCCTGCCCTCTGACCCCAGCGCTCATCAGCCTCCACCCCTCTCACCCTGCTTTCCACGGCCTCAAACCCGCAAGGTGATGAATGTGACATTCCGCCTGTTCTCCAGCAACAGAAAGCAGGAATCTGTTGTTTCGGCTTTCCTTCCTGCTCTTCCCTCCTTCTTCTTCCCTCCCTCTTTTGTGGGTGGGTGATGCAGGGGGAAGCGTATTGACTTTGAAGGCTGGATACAGAAACATCACAGGCTGAGTGCGCCGAGCTGTCCAAGGTAAAAGGCAGATCAATACTTTTCATATTCCGTCGTGGCGGAGTGCTATTGATTTGGGGGGTGGGGGGGTGGGTCGTTTCACCTGCCCTCACCTGCCCCCCTCCCCCCCACCCCCCCCCCACCCCCCCCAAAAACTGACTTCTCTATTCTCCTGGAGTGATGGATCAGGGAAGCGGTTTCGTCCACAGAATAAGAGTCTGAAGAGACACCGTCGGAGTCAAAATGAGATGGGGGGGGTGTCCCTCTTTCCGGGGGGGGCTCAGGAGCTTGTTAGACGGTGTAAGCAGCAGAGCTCCGGCCTCCGACGGGAGACAGAAGTAGATATTCCGTAGGGACGTTTATTCCTCCGGCATTTCCTCCGTCCTCGGGATCGTGCTCATTCAAAGTGTCCCGCTCGCTCCCCAACGCCCTCCCCCTTCAAATTGCATGCCAATTTCGCGGCGTCTCCTTCCTCGCTGCCCTTCAAAAAATGTAATCCAAAAGCAGCTGGAGGCCCGTGTGCTGATGACAGGCCTGAAGCCCAATCACATTCCCTCCACTTAATGTGATTCCAGCGGGCCGGACCCCCCGCCGACGCCCTGATGCGGTCGGTGAATCTTCAGTGCCGGGCTTCTTACCCCGGCGCCTGGCGTTGTCCACGGCAGCCCCGAATACGATCATCACGACGCTCATCAGCCGCTGTCACACCACGCCCTCAGCCCGCTAGGCCGCCATCTTCATCATCATCCTGTGATTCTACAAGCGGCGGGAAGCGATGGAAGGATGACTGTGGATAATAAGAAAGTGGGTTTCTCTCAGGGTCTCCCGTCAGGAGGTCCCAAGCGGCTAGCGTTGACTCCCGCTGCCCACAGAGACGCTGAGGAACCGTACTTTACTATACACCTTTGCAATAATAATAATAATAATAATAATAATAATAAAAACTTGCATCACAATTGCCAAATGTTGTTTTTATTCCGCAAAATATTAAAACATGGCCGACTGGGGAGGATATCTCCAATAGAAATGCAAATTTCCAACAAACGTGATGACCGCCTGAGGGATGGAGTTTCTTAAAATCTTGCTCGTCCTCGTCCCAGTTGAAGAAAGGAGTGTCCAGAATTGAGTTGTGATTTGAAAAATAAAAAGGATGATTAATCACGTACAGAGGCTGTTTTTTGCTCATAATAACAATAATAATAATAAATAATTAAACTGAAATCCTTATTATTGGGAGAACAAAGGCACCTATAGCTCCCAATCAGCCACGTCCTTCTGCTCATCAGCTCCTAGATATAGGTTTACGTACCTGCAGAAGGGGCGATGCTCAAAACAGGATGAGCACAATCACCAAAAAATAAGATGATCATTTAATGTTTCATATGAATAAATAGCTCCGATAACCAGCAGACCTTGTGGTCAATCGCCATGATTCCCACGACAAGATATGCTCACCGGTCCAAACACGGCAATGAAGAGTAGAGTGGCTGCGTGACTTTACTTTACTGTCGGGACGTGGAACGGTAGAAAGTGCGACAATGCGTCGGCAGATGAATCATGTCTGCGACTTTCACCGCGATGCATAAAGATGACACATTAACACCCGAGTCCCGGGGGACGGCGTGATGAGGCAATTAGCCGAGCAGGATGCCGGCCGGTCTGCTTGCTGCAGAGCTCCTCCGGGACCCGAGTGTAGGAGTGCCGGTGCACCTACCTTGACATAACGCTTATTATGTTGTCTTGTTTATGTCTGCGGCGAAAACGCCAACGATTCAGACAGATCCGCCCGGAGGTGAAGGAGGCTTTGGTCTGAGGGAAACCCAGTCATTTCACATGGAGAGGGATCAGTGCCAGTCGTGCCGATTAAAGGCGAGCGTGATAGTTGATGAATGAGAAATACATGACTTCTGTCAAAATGAAAACCAAAAGCCTCATTACACCCTGTTCCTGTCGTTTCATCTCTGAAAGGCAGAGGGGGGGGGGAGGTTGGAATTATAGAATTAAATGCTGGATTTACGTCACGATTGGATGAAACCCACCTTGAAATACAATCCATACGGTGCGTCACCCTGCGGCCCTTTCAGTGCCACCAAGCAAAATGCTAAACTAACACTCCTGGACGTTAATCGAAGCAAAGCCGCCCATCGTGCCAAGATGACATTTGTGTCCAATCACAGTCGGTTCGGGGGTGGCTCGCGTGGCCACTCCACGTGCGCTCCCGGTCTGTACTGGCACGACAGTATCCGAGAGGCAGGGCGAGGTGCTGCAGCTCTAAAGGCCGTTGGTTCAATTGGAACACGAAGGATTTTGAAACGGTCCTCCGCCATCGCTTGTGCGATGCAACTTTAATTGCCCTCCATTGCCATTTGGAAGTTGCATGAATTTGGGTTGATGCGGCGGAATAGGAACCTGAGATGCAAACTGAACTGTAATTGAACTCGCGGTCGTGTCAAAGTCTGTGTTCGACGACAGCGGAACCGTGCAGGTCGACTGACGAAGATAACATGTTTGGTTGCTGCCATGGATACCTGTTCTAAAATGGCAATATGATTTGACATATCGGATAGCAAGTTGTTTCCATCTCCCTCTTGGTGACGGTTTGGATTCCGTGTCTCGATGCCGTGTATTTTTGGGCTATGCTGCTGGATCTATAAAGCCTTCCTGTCAGTGAATTTGCCTGCACGTGTGCCGGCGTCACCGGGGAACCAGTGGTAAAGACCTGTCGAACTGAAAAGCACCATTTTCATTGTTCACAAAACTTTAATACATCTTGCTACAGCTGGTTTCTCACGTCACCCGTGCGGATGCGCATCCATCGCACGTTAAATTTGCACGGTGAACGCATTGTGATGAGTCCATATTATGGCGGCTAATCATTGTGTCATTTGGTGCGTTTCTCAAAGCAGAACGTTGATTAAATCGCCGGGAGACGTCGTGACGAATGGCAGCGGTTGCCTGAACCTCCGGGCGAGTGCCCTCGCACAGTCGCGGAACATCTGCTTTCTTTGTGGCTGGAAGGGAGACACAGGCCAAATCAGCCAAATCATGGCCCCGCGGGGTTGATTATCTCGCGGCTCCGCTGCCACGCTCCGCACGGAAACATGGCCGAGTCTGGTCTTTGTGTTTGGCGGCGAGGCGCCGGGATGCTGGCACTTCCTCCAGACTTCCACTGGGAGCCCTGGATTGGACGGATTGAATGGCGGCTGATGAAAAACTCCATCCTGAGAAGCTTGTGTAATAGAAGGCCGTGTGTCCTTGGCAATCGCTAATACACATGTTTAAAACTGATTTTCTTCTATTTATTTATTTATTTATTTTACCCGGAATCGGAATTAGAAGAATCAGAATCGGTTTATTTGGCTCGGCACATTTACCATGACAAGGAAATTTCCGTGGTAAATTTTGGTGCGTTGCTGTACAGACATAGAAAAACACTCTGGAAAATGGCTGAAGGAAAATATTGCCAAATATCCAAAAAATATTGCCAAATAAAAAACCTAAAATAGACAAATATACAAAATTATACAAAAGATACAAAAAGTCATTCTATGATTAGGAAAAGTGAAGTCAAAAGTCAATATCTAGGGCTAAGTGGCAGTATGGCTATGTGTATAAAATACGTAGACGGATAAACCGGAGTACAAGGCATCCTGGCTATTTAAAAGTCTACGACGCCTTCTACCACAGCAGTATGTCACACTGTTATGTTTTGATCAAATATTTTTCAAGGACAATTGGCCTCGGAGCATTTGTATTCCTCACATGGCGACCTACCAACTAACTCCCAGTTCCGTGTTATATTAACCCCAGTCACCTCCTCCCGGTCTGCCCTCCTATTCAAACCCGACCTCTGCCTGTTCCTCGAGGCATTTTGTGCCCTTGCCCTCAGGGGGAGTCAGGGCTCAAAGGTACCGGATAGCAACACAAAATGTACATTCTTCATCCCAAGCGCCGCGCTGTACGCTGTGCATGTGCACTCATACTGGGAGGTCCAAACAGAGCTGAGAGGGGAAGCCACCTCTCTTAAAGTCACTGTTTTTGTACCATCAGAACATGTGAGGATCAGGAATAGAAAACGGATGTGACGAATGATCGAAGCTGTTATTTATCAGTTGAAGTCAATGAGAGCCAATCACTGTGCTCTGATTCCAGATAATGGTCAGCCCTCTTCCTGGAAAGCATGATTGTGTGTGTGTTCGTGTGTGTGTTTGTGTGTTAGTTTGATATATTTTAGTAAGTGTCGGAGTATATCTCCAGTGCCGTGCCTCTGCCTGCAGTGAAAGCCGATAGCATCCTGTGGTTAAATCATTTTGCTCTGTGGAGAGTATTGGAAGAAACAGCAAAGCTACAGTTAAGACCTTAATTCACTGCCAAACCCTCACATCGTCACAAACAGAGAAGAACACAAGTGTGTGTGTGTGTGTGTGTGTGTGTGTGTGTGTGTGTGTGTGTGTGTGTGTGTGTGTGTGTGTGTGTGTGTGTGTGTGTGTGTGTGTGTGTGTGTGTGTGTGTGTGTGTGTGTGTGGGGGGGCCGTGGCATTCGAAGCCAAGGTTTAAGTTGTCAGTTCTTGCAATACCTATGCAAATCCAAGACCAAGAAATTGGCGGCAGTTAAATTTTTTTTGCAGATAAATCATTGTTTGTGTGAAATGGGAAGGGGGTCTTTTTTGGATCATCAGCTCTAGGTGTGTGTCTGTGTCTGCCGGAGACCAGGTTTCGGGCCTGACGAGTATCGACAGCTGAGCAGCCGGGTACACACCTGAAGAAGAGAGAAGAAGTCTGGCCGAATTGGGGGGTGGGAGCAAACCCAGAATGTCACAGTTGAAAAGAAAGAATGGCGTGTGTGCGAGGGATGAGACGAGAAATGCAATCTGGGCCCAGACAGAGGTGTAACAGACCAATTTGTTTGTGGATAATGGATTGAAGATGGGTCAGGCCGGCTGATAAGTCGGCCTGGCCTGGCCTGGTCCAGTGTGAACTGGGCTGGAGGAGCAGGATAAGAAGGGCTTCTGAGGGACGACTGGAAAGAAGCTGATGGAGAGATAAGTGGCTGAAAAGGGGGGCGGTGGTGGAAATAAAGTTTAAATTATTGCTTTAGCAGTCGTACAGATGTGTTTGGGTGAGAGTTTAAGCCAGCTCTATCTATATGAAGATAAACAGCTCCGCTCGATGCTTCCAAACAGTTTACTTTGCACGTTGACTTTGGTGCTAGTCTCTGCTGAAAGATGTGTGGGGTGCGTCTTAGCATGTTCTGTAGAAAGAGCCTTCATTTGATGGATGAAATGTTTTACATGCACTAAAACACCAGAGAAAGATATAATTCACGTGTAAAAGTTGCGTACACAGCTGGGAATGTTTTTGCATCGAGTTGATAGATTTCAGGTTAAGTTCTATGAATGAGAGCCCGGAAAATCGATAGATACCTGTGGCCGTGTTGGAGATGGAGTAACAGCCAAGATCCACACTGTTCTGTACAAAGGAATCCGTTTTTTACCACATCTGCAACAATGCTTTTCGAGGATATCAATCTTTTTTTTTTGGTGTAACATCGACCGGACGGGGCCACCGTTGGGAACCCCCCTCACAAAGTCATCGTTTCGGGATTACCTTTCGAAACTACCGTCTAGACGCCGTCCCCTTTCCAGTTGAGTCGAACACGTTCCCAGATCCCATGCTTTGAGCCTCCGGCCGGCCAAACTTTTTGTCTCAACTCGGATTATGGAGTTTCCAGCAGCGGCGGCGGCGTTGTGGCTGACTGACAGCTGGTGTAACTGGGAGGAGCAGGAGACGGAGAGCAGAGAAGGTCAGGTCGAGGGGTCAGCAGCCAAACTATCAGGAGAGCAGCGGAGGGGGCGGATGGTTAGGGTGGATGGAGAGGAGGGGGGCTGAAGTACTGACACATGGTGGTGGAGGGGAAGCACAGGGAGAAGAAAGGAGGGAGGAGGAGAGGATGAGGGCAGGAAGGTGAGATGCTCAGACAGGGAGAGAGAAGGATGAAACGGGAGAGGGGAGGGGTGGCGGAGCGAGAGGGGTGGAGGATGACGCTGAACCGTGGATGTGACCTTGTGAGGGAGACAGCCTGTGGTCTCAATCTGCGGCTCTTGTGTGCGTGTGCGCGCGTTTACTTGGTGTGAGCGTCACACAAACAGGAACATCTGTAATGCGTGAGTGTGTGCATGTGAAAGCAGCGTGTGTGTGTGTGTGTGTGTGTGTGTGTGTGTGTGTGTGTGTGTGTGTGTGTGTGTGTGTGTGTGTGTGTGTGTGTGTGTGTGTGTGTGTGTGTGTGTTCCGGGGACGCACTCGCCTGCGCGTGCTGCGTGTGCTGTGCCTCTTCCACGGCCAGACTGCGCCTCCTTGGGTCATGGCCAAACACGCAAAAGTGGAATTCATAACTAAATCGGTTACGCCACCGGAGAGAAGCCGTCTCCCCGCTCTCAAACCGCAATCAACAACCCAAACGTTCTGCTTGGATGATTGGTCAGAGTGTCATGGGCACGCTGCCTTTTCACAGCACAGCCCCCGGTAGCACTCCGGGTTTGGGCGGAGGAGAGGGAGTTGTCTCATCGCGGACGTAGAGCAAACGGCACGGGCGGAAAACGGTTTCCTACTTAAAATTTCGAAACCAGCATTGCCAGGGCCAAAGGGTAATTCTCTGGCCCATGCTGTTCGGTAATTATTCATGGTGAGCTGATTAATTGGTGTGCAGCTCTGTCTACATGGAGACCGTGATACAAACACTATTCAGAGTGTATGGGAGTGCGCAATAGCTTAGGCGTACCCAGGGTATCGGGTTGAGAGATAACAATGCAACAGAAACCATATTCCGAACCCCAAACGCCGATGCAAACGCAATTTCGCTGTCAATTGTTGCTAAGTTTACCTGCTAAGTTAACCTCAAAATAGTGGCCCATGCATCATAGCCGGCGCAACGGCACAGGGTATCGACCATTGTTTGATTAATGGCAGCCACTCTCCCTACTGCAGCCATCTCTCATCCGCTGGTAATCACCGCCCCAGTCGCCCATCTGTCTGCTCCACTTTCAAATCACACCATCTACCTGCCAACATGTCTGCCACGAGAGCCCCGCTAATGATCCGATCTGCCCTTGTTTCTCAGTGTAAAAATAGCCAGATACATAATTAACATCATCGCTCATAACAGGTCCAATAACCGATTGTATGGGAGAGGGTGGAGTGAAGGATGAGTGTTTGGCTCATTTGACGGCAGAGCGTTGTTAGTCTACCATCCACTCCATCATACTATCTTTACACGTCCTGCATGGCAAGTGCCGTTGCAGTTATTTATTTTTCCATTGTGTATTTGAATTTAGATGCTTTTGAACCGGTGCCCGGTTTGTGTCTGGCTTCCTTATCTTCCTCTCTCACTTCTCCGTTCTGTCATCCTCCATATTCCCCTTCATCTTTTTTTTTTTTTTTTCTGCCTCTGGGATTATTTCCTTCTCCTGCCATCAGAATATTTTGGTTCCCCGTGTGTCAACATCTATACTGTCATCATTTTTATCATCTTTATTTTCTGGTCCGGCTTCAACGCTACCTCTTTAAATCCTATAACCAAACACCGTCCTTTTGCCCCTTTCAGAGCTTCAAACACAGTTTTTAACCGGCTTCACCAAGACAGTCACTCACCCAGTCACGTACTCCTTTCACGCCGACCTTTCTCCACAAGCGTAGAACAGCAGTGTGAACGGGTCTACCCGTCCCTTGTTGACCGACGTTGGTATCTCAGAATCCTTCAGGGTTGGGTGATGGCTCAACAACTGGTCAGCTTTGGCGTGTGTGGTTTTTCACCCAACCTGTCAACAAAGACACTGCTCTGATGGCTCCTAGTTCCTGTACTTGCGCAACCCCCGCCGAACATTCATAGAAGCCTTTTCCCTCACTCACAGTGAAGAGGAAACCGAGGGAAAAGGAACCTGAACAGAACAGAAAAGCCCCGTCTACATATAAACAAC